>NW_011888836.1:4569401-4605819 GCF_000151845.1 Pteropus vampyrus
ACCATGTCATACACCTGAAATTAATATACTATTGCATGTGAACTGTAATTTTTAAAAATAAAAAAATTAAAAATAAATAAAAGATCGAAAGACTAATATGTACAGAGGAAAAAAGTAAAATGCTTTCTTCAGTATTATTGGCATTTTCATTAAAGAAATCAGTGGTTTTCATAAGTGTTGCCCTCGTCTGAACTACCTGAAATTTTGAGAGTAATCATTTATTGGCAGTAACATGGCACTAAAATGTATTTTCAGATTGAAGTATCTTATTTGAAAATAAGTTCTTTTAACTTTTTATCCCTATATCTTTTCTTAAAACACACACACCACACAAAAAGATGTATATTCTAATAATTTCATTTTCCCTCTTGTTTTGACCTTTATTATTATGCAATCAATGTTGAATGTTGTATATAATGATAGTGGTATTATTATATAAACGAACAAAAAGTCTCTGGATCTCAACCATGTTAAAACAATTTTCATGGAAGGAGAAAATACACCACAATGTGACACAGATTATCCATAATTGTGGAATTATACATGATTTTTTATTCTGGTCTCTAAACTTTTATGTATTTTCAAAGTTTCTACCATGAACATGAATTACTTCGTTATCAGCATAAAACATGTCTCTTAAAAATAGAATAGTTTATTTAAAAATAGAACTAAGGCTTTGGGGCATTGTTGAAACTGTACAAAAGACAGGATATGAAAAAAATATATGGACAAAAGATTTTTGTAACTGTTTTGTGGACATAATTTGTGGGCATCAAATTTTCTGCCCATCCCAGAAATGTTTCATATGTGCTTGAAATTTCTTTACTCAAGTCAATTATTTTGTAAAGATTTTTTGTTGTTGTTGTTTTTCCATATGAACTTTGCTAAAATTGGAAGGATAACTAACCCGCCAGGATCCAGGGAATACATTACAGCTGAAGTTCTTGAATTTGTGCATTGGCACTATCTGATGAGCTTGTTAAAATGAAAACGGCTGGGCTCATCCCAAGAGTTTCAGATCCAGTGTGTCCAGGGCGGACTTCCATAAATTTGCATTAAGTAACAAGTTCCCAAGGTGATGGTGATGCTGCTATTTCAGTAACTACACTTTGAGTACACCTGCCTAAAGCATATTACTTTATCACCAGGAGCAGAGAGCGCATAGTTGAATAAGGGCCAAGAGGTCACCATGGAAGATCTAGGGCTGAAGAGGAAATTCCTAGAGTGTCAGTGTCCTGCCAGACAGGTGGACATCTGAGGGCTGAGGAGGTGGGGAGGCAAAACAGTAACTGAATCAGCCGGTTTGTTGAGTAAGGATGGGAACGTCACCTGCATCATGACCCTACCCAGGACTGGGTTTGAGCATTGCTGCAGATGGATATTTAGTCTTTTCACTGTAAATTGGCATCCACTGTAGGGAGAAGAGATCCTTACTTAAACTTCTTTAACTTCAAAATGGAAATGGCTGGTGCTTATGAGGGGTTTCAATTATTGGAATCTGAGGGGAATCGTTACCAGAAATGCATAAAATAAAAATAAGTGCAAAACCAAAAAAGATGATAAGATGAAGCAGCAAGGCAAACAAGGAAGACTTCTTTATTTTCGTGTTACTTGACTTCACCTGGAACTTAAAAATGGGCCCCGGTCCCATCTCACAAACTTCCCGCGGGTTCTCTGCCACGCTTGGCCCCACCAGTAGGTGGTGCGGTTCTAGCGCTTTATTCCGAACGTGGGCTGAGCGAATGAAAACCGAGGGTGACTCAGGGACATCGCTCACCGCCGCGCTCCGCCCCTCGCGCTGCCGGATAACAATACTGTCAGGCTACATCAACACTGCCCCTGGCTTGGCCAGAAGTACCCAAGCCCGGATTCCTTTCTGGTGACTGGGTTTGGGAGAACTTGCTTGGAGTACTAATCAGGCTTAATTAAACACGTATTCCGCTGCGAAACAAGGTCTCACTTGGGAAAACAGTGTCCAAGCACTCCCATTTGCTAAAACCTCGCCCACCATCTCCTGCTGAAGGAAGACAAAAAGGGGAGAAATTAGTTTAAAGCGTGAAAAAACACACTTTTGGTACGACTCCAGAAATCGTCTCCCAGACCGGATTCCAGAAGTTCAGCTGCCCCTTGGTCTGGGAGTCCCCGACCCCACGCCGGGCCCCCAAGGGCCTCAGGGCGGAGAAGTGCAGAGCTGGAAAACCAGGAGGTCGTTGTGGCAAAGCCGGGTCTGGCCCTGCACCTGTCCCGCTTCAGAACCGGCCCTGGGCGTGCCGCGGGCAGTACCGCCTCCTCGGAGGAGGAGGAGCCGACGCCGCCGTCCTTCCTGATCTGCGCGCGCAGCCTGTCGCCGCTGGCGCCTGCTCCCTCTGTCTGCGAGTGCCGGGTCCTGAGAGAGCTGGTGACGCCGAGCTGAGCCGAGCCGAGCGCGACCGAGCGAGCCAGTCCTCCGTGGAGATTCGCCTCCCCGCGCCGCGGCAGCATGGGTGCGCGCGGCCCGGCCCTGGGCCTCCTCCTGTTGCTGCTGTGCCCGGCGCAGGTGAGTGGCAGGCGGGGACCCGGGTGGGCTGTGGGAGATGGGGCGAGTCCAGGAGGGCTGCGGGCCGTGCAGCGGATCCGGTACCCCAGCCCTCCGAGGGGGCGCAGGTCCAGCCGATCCCGGGGGAGTTGGTCTAACGATGGAATCTCGGAGGGCTCCCCGCTTCTCCGATTTCTTTCTCCGGCCATGCACTCTTCCCTCTGATCTAGAAGAGGATGGCAACTGGGAGCTACTGGTTTGGTTTGTTTTGAGCTCATTTCAGCTGTGGTCGTCTAATTTCTGGGTTTAGGTTGTGGAATCAGAGGGAGGGAGGAAAGTGGGTAGAGAGGGATAGCGATATCATTTAACTTGACTTTTTTACCTTAATTCTGTCCCATACATATGAACTGTTTATACATTTGTTTAGAGAGCCTACTGCTTTATTTACCTAATTCTCATTTAAAGATGAAGGTGTAAGGGGAGGCAAAGAAAGGAAACAGTCAAACACCAAACTGGAACAGGCCTAGTACTTTATGTAAGTCAGCTTGGTCTTCTGAAGAGTGCAAGTTGCTTCTTTTTAACCCCCTTTTACATCTTGGGAAACGGAGGCCCACCCCCCGGGTAATTGACTTGTCGTGCGTGGCCTTACTCCCTGGATCAGCTTTTCTTGATTTAGTAGCTTTGGGCATGAGCATCTCACTGCTATTCGCGTGTCTACAGTCTTTTTGAAAACTGGGCGTGGGGCTGGGAGGGATGTCTAAAGAGATACAGTGCTGAATAAACCAGATCAAGATGACAGAGTGACTTCTGGAAATCCTGTGCCCTTGTACCTATTTATAGATAGGTGTGTCAGCAATGAGAGAAAGGCAGACTTAGGGTTTTCCTCAGACTAGAAAACTTCCAGAAAACCTCTCCTTAAACTTTTTTGTAGTTCACAGAAGTGGATAGGGGATGCTGACCCAGAGTGAGCCCAAGAGCCAAGAGAGAGTGGTGGCTTCCTTCTTCCTTATGTGTATGTGGGGTATTCCCAGCAGTGTGGGCTTGGGAAGAAACAAACATCTGTTACCTGGTTGGGAGCAGAGGCAGAGGAAAGCAGGTTTCAGGGAGGCGGTTTAGAATGGGCTCAGCCGGTAGACCGCTCACTATCTCTGTGGCTTTGGTTACATTGCCCTGTCAAGCCTCAGTTTTTCTGAAGATAAACAATACCTCATAGGATATGAGAGTTATTAAGTAACATGATATATGGAGAGATCTCATCGCTGTAGTAAAAACTCAAGAAATAGTAGCAATTATGTGCCTTAAATAAAATACGACTGTTCTGTTTCCATAGAGTTTTAAGTCAGGCTCTCATTGGCAGGCTTCATACTGCTAAGTAGCTTTCACTTATCTCTGAAATCCTTTTACCTAGAGGTAGTATCCGGGCTAATGGCCAGTGAGTGCCTCTCCTCCCAGGTCTTTTTGGGTTGTCTCTTGCAGTCCTCCTGGAAGCCTTGGACAGGTCTATAAAGCCTAACTGGAAAACTATTATGTTACAAATTAATTCCCTCAAGCCTGCAGAGGCTTTCAGAACACCTGAACAGATCAGGGAGGGGCGGGGATGGGGAGCTGGAGAAGGTATTTGCTTTTAGAGTTCTTATCAGTGATAGCAGCTCATCTGGGTTCAGTTTGAGCCTGAATTACAAACTAACTGTCCTCTTTAAGGTCTAAAATACATTTTGGAGTGATTTTTGCTTTTCTTAATTTAAAGTTTTTCAGATGATGAAATATTACTAGACTGCATGGTTTTTAAAAAAAACTTTGTGGTGATCCAAATAATGTGTGCAGTTTTGAAAAATAGTATATATCCCTCCTGACTAATTTTTATAAGCTTTTTCTTATGGAACTTGAAACATAGGCCCGGGTAGAAATTAAGCCATTAAAATGGGTTAATCTTTTGGCCTGAGAGCATTAAAGAATAACCATCTGAAAAGGAAGAAAACATGGGTAATCTTTCTCAGTCTCTCCTACTCCTTGATGCTGTGATCAGCTCTTCTATAACATAAGTAATCAAGGGAAAACAGATTTTTTATTTTAGCGAGTGGGCAGAAAGAAACCCACTTGCTGAATAGATGTTTGTATTCCATCAGTGTTTGTTATATTACCCAGAACAAAGACTCCCTCTGGTCATGAAGACAATATGATCTCTCTTTCCTGGGTAACCCTTCCCCACCCTCCACTTCTCCTAAAAGGGGTGTTTTTCATTGTGTTTTAAGGATGACACATTACCTATTGCAGAAGCCTGGATCAGACCATCTCTAATCAGATCTCAGGTGCCCCTTTCACCCCCTTTTACCCCTTTTATCCACAGCTCTGTGAAGGGCATCAGCTCTCCAGCCAAATAAACTACTTGCTGTCAAAACCCTGCCCATCTTCCAAGGCCCAGTTCAAATGCTCCATCACCCATGACTTTTGTTATCCTGTTCCCCCAACTAGAATGCCTTCCCTCTGAAGTTCTAAATCTTTGTTTAAACTTCTACAGCAGCATTTACCGCCTGGCAAAAGACTGAGGAGTCTCAGTCTCTTCTGTAAAAATGAATTAACAGCTATACCTACTTTCTCAGGGTGCTTGTGGAAAGAGAGAAATATCGTTAGAATTGAACTACTAGATAGCAGGCTCCTTAAGAACAAGACTGTATTTTACCATCTCTTTTACCAGGACTCTTTTCTGAATTACCAAATCATTGGGCTTTAATGGGTTCAGGTGAGAGGGTAAGATGGAGGAGGGATTCAGAAGCTGAGAATTCAGTAGAGATCAGAACTGGATTTGGAGTTGACCAACTATAGCCCAACAGGTTTTTCTTTGCTTGGACTATGCCTCTTATTTTGTCATGGGAATATGTGCTTTGGCAAGAAAACTTAAAAAAAAAAAAAAAAAAAAAAGCCCTCTCTGATACAAATGTGCTGTTGAGGAATTTGAGAGAAAAGCTTCAAAATTTGTTCATCTTATTGCTGCCTCTTAGACCATGGAGGAACTCAAATTATTGTCATTCACTAATTTCATAAATATAAAGTGGTTGCTATGCACACAGTCTAGAATGCAAAAGTAGATCAAAACAATAACCTATATAGAAAGTGGTCTACAAACTGTAAAGTGCTATGTATATGTTGGTATATCTATTTATATACTACTTATATACTATAAATTATATAGTATTTACGTACTATTTAAACTATGTACTTTTATATGTTTATAAACATATATATGTTTCTGTCCCTGTCTTATAATTGATAGGAAGAAGGGGGAATATATTATTTAAATTACAATGCAAAATATGCTGTAATAAAGATAAGGACAAAATATTATGGGGAGTCCATTTTGAGCTGACCTTTGGAGGGTGAATTAATGCTTCCCAGGTGGACAAGAGGAAAACTGGAGGAAATAGAAGGTTACCTAATTATTACTAAAAACCTGTATTCTTGAAAAGGGTGAATATTATCTTTTGTAAATGGTCTCAATAAAGCTAGTTAAAGATGACATTCTAGTTTACAAGAAACTAAGGAAAAACGAATCACCTAATTTTTGCCTAGAACTTCCGTGCTGGGACACATCTGATCTTGTTTTAATCTCGCAGAACACCCTTTTCAATATTCACCCCAAGTTGGCTGTAAAACAGTTCCAGAGATTTCCATCAATGAACATCAGACCAGACCAGCCTCCACACCAAAGGTCCTCTCATATTTATTTTGTCTGCCTGCCTGACTCCAAAGGAAACAGCAAACAGCTTACTCTCTGGACAAGATTTCTCTGTGCCACTCCCTCCACCCCATCCTGCGTTGTCCAGACTGGCCAGGCCAGCCCCTCTGCTACCTGCATAGGCTTCTCTTCCTTTACTGGAGCTTGAGCTGGTTGTGTCTTCAGCTTCTGTCATGAACTTTACCTGTCTAGGACCTCAGCAGAGGTGAGGAGGCCAGCCCTGCCCTCTACCTGTGGTAGGATGGCTGAGCACAGGCCTGAAGTTGAGGACAGCTAGTTGTACTGAGGAAGTGCATCATGATCTGACAGCTGCTTAGAGATGTACTTAAAAAGATGTAAATGGTACTCATTTCTATAAGTAGACAAGTTTGTATAGAAAGGACAGACACTTGTATAGGATTATAGTGGATGAGACAGCTCATCTGTGGCTCATTGTCAAAATCTGAGGATACATCTTATGTACAAACTGAGCTGGACTTTGAACAATGCAGCAGCTGAGGGGTGGGGATGAGGGATAGGACAGAGAATACCTAACTTGGCACTAAAAATCTCGATTCTCATTACTGGTTTTGTCACTGATGAGCTATGTGACCTCAGGGAATCTTCTCAGAGCCTTAATTTCTATAAAATACTGCCATACTACTCCATAGGGTGCCTGAGAAATAAATGAGGCAACGAGGGATAAATCACTTATCTTTGTGCCTGGCACGTGATTGACATTCAGTGAACATTTAAATACAAGTTAGTTAACACTTCAAGATTTTCTAAAGGCAGCCTGGAGTTTAAGATTCTGCTGCTGAAATTCAGAGCTTCTCCATATGATAAGATGTGTTTTCAATGCAGCTCCCTACTAGAGTCTGTTTAGCAGTTGCTATAGTTGCTGACATACAGGAGAAGGGGGATTTTTTTAAGCCTTTCCTGAACTATTATTATTGAAAGAAGCTTTTTCTATTCAGTCGTATATCTTGTAATTAAACGCTGGAGCATGTTGTGAAATATCCATATGACCTAACCTTTAAAAGTAGAGATGGCCTAGCCTTGTAACTATTAATTTCTGGTTTAAAGGTAAAACAACCAGCAATTACCATTTCTGAACTTCTTACATAATCCAGTTGAACTTCTTTAACTCATCATGAGTTTTGATGGTTTCTGAATCAGTGAACACTGGACAATGCACTCTAGGGAATTTTGAAGGAAGTTATGACATCTGGACTCTTCCCTTTAGTGTCTTCTGGTCTTACGAGAGAGTCAAGTCAAAAGCAAGAAAATACTCTTGCAGGCTCTCCCCATACACACAACTTTGTAATTCTCAGAAGTATAAATTCTGCTTTACCCTAGGGTGAGAGCTAGCAAATTCTGGCCTAGCAAGAGCCTATGATTATGGATAAACTTTTCTTGGGACACACCCATGCCCATCATTTACCAGTTGTCTTTGGTTCGTTTTGAGTTACAATAGGCAGAGTTGAGTGTTTACCACAGAGACCTCATGTCCCACAAGCCTACAATATTTAATATTTGGTCCTCTGGGGAAAAGCTTATCTACCCCTAGGGTAGGGATGACACTCAACAGAGCTCTGGGCACAGAATATCTGCTGACTTGAGCAGTGAGGATAGATGCCCCAAACATGGGCCAGGTGCTGCCTGGCTCTATCCCAGGAAAGCTCACCTGGTCTGGGGAGCACCTGGACTAGAACCAGGTGAAAGGAGTTAGTTAAATTTGGTGGAGGCAAGGAATCTTGAGAGAAGCTCTTAAGAGGAAAGATCTCTTAAGATTGTTAGGACTGTAACTTATGGAGAAAACAATGGGGCTGGAGACGAGGACTGGAATCTGGCCTTGGGGACCCGGATAGGTACAATTAAGGGCAGGTCAGGTGGAGCCAGAAGCCAACTGTGGAGGGTAGTCGAGGAAGTACTTATTTGTGAAAAAGCCATTTAAAAATTATTGCACTTGCATGGGTTTGTGTGCCCTCTGTGGACACATACAGGTCTGCCTGTGGGGGAGAATTAAAAGCCTGGAAGACCTAGATCTAATAAATTAGCACTGGTTAAATCTGAGAAATGGGGTAGGGGATGGAGAAGTGAGGAGGAGCTGTCAGCGTTATTCCATATACATTACAGAGATGAGCATGTCCCAACCAGTGGTCCACTCGGGTGACCCTCAGTGCAATATGAGGAGTAAGAGCTCTGGCTTCTGATCCAGCCAGGCCTCGGGTACGGTCTGGCTGTCATTTCTTAGATGTGGCCTCAGGTAAGTCACTTTACCTGTGTAACCCTCAGTCTCCTCCTCTGTAGAACGGTGTTATTTTAGTACCAGCCTCACAAATATGAGGCTTCAGGGAGCTAACAGGGGTACACTTAGCCAGTGTCTGGATGCTAGACTATGTGCAGGTGTGTCAGGAAGGTGCATGGGGGAGGTAACAGTTGGAGAGTGGCCATGACAGGTGGCACTGGGAATATAGGGAGTATAGCGGAGGAAGGCCGGACCAGCATGTACTCTGCAGAGGCAGGCACGTTCCTCTTGGTGTGGGACAGAAGGGAAGAAAGGGTAGGAGATGAGAGTGTGCAACACAGCCAGGTGAAGTGTCTGGGATTTGTCTCATACGCAGTGGGAAGGGTGAATTATAGGTTTCTTAGCTCCAAAAACCTTGTAGCTGTGGCTCAGGATGAGCCAAGTGGCAGCGATGCCTGGGAGACATTGCTGAGGTCTGTACGGGAGGTGCTGAGATGGACCAAGGATGGCTGTGGGCTTAGCAAGGAAGGCAGGTGGGGAGGAAGGAGCGCAGGAGACTGCACTGGGGAGCCTCCCCAGGAGGTTGGTTGGAAAGGTGCTTAGACTTTAAACCCTGATGAAGAGGGATTGACGCTGGAAGAAACTAAAGGTTAATTTCCTTTTGAGCACCTGGGGTTGTCAGGCAGGTGATTCGAAGTGCACCTGGAGAGGAGTTAGTTGGGGGTGGTTTGACTGAGACGGAGAATGAAATTGGAGTAGCGTTTATAGGCAGGAGCGGGTAAAGGGACCAAAAAAGATGAGGTTGAAAATGTGCAAGAGGAGGTCAGGGCGTGGAGGTCCCTGGAGGAGGCTGAGGAATGCTGCACCAGCTGGGCCTGGGGGTGATGAAGACCAACTCTTGCTTTTCAGCTGGAGGTGAGAGGAGGGAAGGTGAGGGAGGGAGAGGTATGAGGTGAGAAAGAGGCTTCCCTCAGCCCAGTGCAGCTACATGAGCGCATGCACACGTGCATGTGCCTTGCACGAAGTAGGGAGGGAGCGTAATGCTAGAATGAGGACCTTAATTACGCAGTAGGTTATATTTTATGAAGACTCTGTTTCCTGGATCTAGAACGTTTTGGGTTGAATCCTGGCTCCTCTACTCTTGGACAACCTGTTTAGCCTCTCTGCCTTGTTTCCTCATCTGTATGATAATATCAGCTCCTTCATCAGCTCATTGTGAGGAGTCGTTGGGTTAATATATGAAGAGCAATTCAAACTGTGCCCAGCACACAGCAAGTGGCTTGTAAGTATTTTGAGCCCCACTGGCTTAGGGCTGCTGCTTTAGGCAGGATGAGTTTGGGAAGCAAACCTGAATGTTGAGTCAAGCCCAGTTTTCCTCGGCCCAAAGAAACCTCAGATATTTTACTTTATTCAGGTCTTTGGAATCCCTTTGCTGAGGTCCTAGACGGTTAGAAGTTAATGTTAATTCTGTACATTTGATTGTGTAGTGCTTTATAGTTTACCAAGTATTTCCACGTATATTCCTTTATTGGATCTTCATACCAAACCTATGAGATAAGAGATCATTATGAGCTGCAGTTCATGGGCAGGAAAACTGCTCAGCAAGGTTCAGGCACCTGCTCCAGCTGTGATCGGCCTCAACAAGCACATTTATTGGGAACCTCGTGAATTCCGAGGATCGGAACCCAGAACTCCTGACTTCTATGCCTCCCTTCTCTACCCTCACGCACCTCTCTTCTACCGGATGGGTGGAAACCACTCTGTTTTGAAATAGATGATGTAGACTATAAAGGATGATCTTTGTGATTAGGAAACAAACAGCACTGGGTCATCTTTATTTTCTTTTATAGCACCAAGTGCTTAGGAAAGCTGGACACCCATCCTGTTTGTCATGCCAGAATTGTGGCTGTGGGTTGTTGACTAGATTTCTGCCACTCCTGTAGGTGACGTGCCAAAGGCTCAGGCCTGCTTGCCCTGTGAGGTCTAGGGAGAGCTTCCTTGTATTTAAATTATATGTCAATATCAGCAGTTATTGCTGACTCTTTGGTTAGCTTTTTTGCCTTTTCAAAGTAAATGGATAATGAACTTTTAGTTGGAAACTCAGTTTTGGAAAGAGCAATACTTTTCCTAGAATTACTAGGTTTATGGAAATAATTGTGATTCTTTTTACATAAAAATAGTGGTGGAATTTTGTAACTTATTGCCAGAGGTTTGGTATGTGGCATTGTTGAGTAGATGTCACTTCCTCATTTGTATAATTTCCACCCCCTTGTGACCTAAACATATGACTTTTAATGAATCAAGATAGGACAAAGTCATAATCTCTGTTTTAAAATATCTGAAGAATTCAGAGACAAATCATATTAACCCTTTAGATTCCTCCCACATATATGCCCCAGCTTGTTTTTTCTTTCATGTTTTTAGGGCTTTGGGACCTGTTGTGGGATTTTTTATCTCAACTCTGGGGCCCAACACAGACAGACTTAGCTCCTTGCATATGTGTGGTTCCTGTGCCACTGCCACTGGAGAGAATTCAGTCTGTTGCTTACATTCAGATTTTTTTAAATGGCTTTCCCACTGGGTATCTTAGGAGCCATGATTGCTTCTTGTTATCTTGTTTCCAGACAGATGATTGCAAGACTGTGTAAGCCTGTGGCCCTAGCCAGCTGGGCAGAGCTCAGTGGCTACGCTGACATGATGATTCATACTGTACCCTCCTTCGCTTCTGAATTTTCTGACAGCCTTGTGACTCTCACATGGGGAATAGGAGTGGTCCTTGAGAAATCTTGATATAAGAGGTTTAAATTTTTTCTTTTAAGATTCATGAGGTGATTTTCCTTAAAGTTAGCACATTCCTGGCTTTCTACTTATTTTGAGGACAAGGTGTTCATTCTTGCTGCTTCTTAGGGTTTATTGATGTTTGTGGTTTTGTTCATGTTAGTCGTGATGTGCTGCTATTAATTAACCTAAATACATATGGAAATATTCTTTCATTTAGAGTTCATACAGTTCTTTATTCAGATGTGCAAAAATAGTGCCTTAGTAATCACAACTCACATACTACCTTGCTTTCTTTCCTCAACACTGATTCTTAGTGATTCTCACATAGCTTGCTCTTATGAACAAATAAGTTAGCAGGAAGTAGAAATCATGTAAGAAATAGAAATAAGAAGTAGAAATAAGTAGTTTTATTACCTGCTTCAATGACTTACTTGACACGTCCATTTGGGGCATTTGATCTATTTTAATTAATATTTTTCAAAATGTTAAACTAACCAGTGCCTTTTGCTGTTACCTCATTTTGCAGGTAACATTGAAGGCTCTGTAATGGTGCTAGATTGGTCACTGTTCACTGTTGAAATTTGTTTTACCCTTGAGGCCCTGATGAACTGAGTTTTGTGTTGACTTTCTGTAGGTGTTTTCACACTCCTGTGTTTGGTATGGAGAGTGTGGAATTGCATCTGGAGATAAGAGGTACAATTGCAAATATTCTGGACCACCAATGCTTTTGCCAAAAGATGGTTATGACTTAGTGCAGGTAAGTTCATTATCTTGGGCATTGGGAACATAAAAAGCTAATTAGAGATCCTATGTAATTATATTTTAAATATTATTGTGGGATGGGCGAAACACCAATAAGCTTAAATCTTACCTCAGACTTATCTGAGGTAGCACATGATGGCAGAGAAGATAATATGATTTCAGAGGTTTAATTTTCTGGGGCTAATTTTATGCCTTTCTCAGTTTCTCATTAGCAGGTTACTATTTAGGGACTGACCTTGGTACCTCAGATGTTGCTTTTTGCAGCTTCTTCAGACTGTAAGAGAAGTTAGCTAGAAAAGAACTGGGAAAACCAAGGTGAAAAGACCAGTTTCAGAGGTTTAGTAAGCTAAAATCAAGTTGACATCATGGCAGGTGTCCTTGCTCCTTTCATCAGAATTATTAAAGGCATTGACTTTCCCTGGAGTGACTAATGGAAATACACAGCAAATAGCATTCTGGTAAAACTTTAAAAGCCTAAGAAGAAGTAAAGTGACTGTCAAGGGAGGAGACTGAGCTTCCAAATTAAGAAAAAAATTTGAAACATCTCTACCACCTCTAATTTTGTCAATCTCTAGTTTATAAATAGTAAATCGATAGCCTTTTAAAAAACTTCAGCAAGAACTTTGCAAATACATGTCTTACCCTTGTGTGCCTCAAAAGGATTATGTGAATAAACTGTCTCATTTCATTGCAGAATATTTGTCCTTATTTGATTATGCTACTCTGATATCCATGCTTTCTCACCCAAAAGGAACTCTGTCCAGGATTCTTTTCTGACAATATCAGTCTTTGTTGTGATGTTCAGCAGCTTCAGACACTGAAAGACAACCTGCAGCTGCCTCTACAGTTTCTGTCCAGGTAGGTTGACTGCCAGGCAGACAGAAAAAAATGGATTTTAGATACACCGGGTCCTCGAATAATGTCATCTCGTTCAACGTCATTTTGTTGTAATGTTGATGAGACGCCATAGGAACTTAGCTCTTGCTGATATGAATTAGCCTTTGGTAAAATTGGTGTCGTTTTGTGTCCTTTTACTTAAAGTCGCAAAACCTACCCATGACATTCAGTAAGGACTTACTGTACTTGTTAACCTGTACCATTCTGATTTCCTTTAAAAAATTTTTGTTTTCTATTAAGAAAGCAATCTTTTGACCTCTCAAAAATAATGACTAATTTCTGATAAAGCCGTAATCATAGATTTAGTTCTCTTCCCAGTTACATTCAGAGTTGATACTTGGTTTTCCTCTGAGATGTCTTCACTCCAAAGGGTATCTGCATTGTGGACGAGTCCTTTCAGACTTGAAGCTCTTTGTACCATGGGGAGGAGAGGATCCAGGTGGTTCTGCTCAGGTCTCTGACCCAAGACCCTCATTCATACAGTCTTCTACGTCACCTCCCCTGGTTTGCACATGATTCTCTCGCCTTGTGGTGACATGATGTGCTAGAGTTCCAGTCCTCGGCAGAGCTGACGTTTGGTAACTGTTAGTAAGATTATTCTGGCATCATTGGCTTGTTTTGTCAAAATCAGTTTGCTGTCTAATCTGTTCACTATGACCAGGACAGTGAAAAGGGTTGCATAATAGGTGTTCTTCTCTAAGCTTATGCAGCAGTTCTCAAATGTGCAAAAGCACAAGCTGGTGGTGGTCTTTAGTATAGCACATTGTGATATTTTTCTACGTTTTTCCCACTTAAGCACCTTGATAAAGGTGGACAGGAAGGATATGTGATGAGGGTTCGGAAATGCTTCTCTGTGCAGCTATTCCTGCACGAATCACTGCATGTGACAGAGCACAAGCTGGGTGTCCACCGAGGAAACCCTCCTTCCTAAAAGTTTAAATTGACAATACAGAGTAGAAAACCATCCCTAAATTGTTCTTTCAGGATGACATACAAGATAATAATAAGTCAAAAAGTTGAGGATCTAGTTGGGTCAGCATATTCTGTGGAAGGCTAGTGGATGTTGATGGAGCTAGATTGCAGCCATCATTCAGTCGAAATACATTTCTTTAGCACCTACTCTAAGAGTGACAGTATGGACATAAACATCAAAAGATAACCAGGCTTTTCCCATGTTGTCAGAGGTACCAAAGCTTAATAGCAGATAATGAGAAGCTAATATATATAATATTATGCAGCTGTCAAAACTGGTGTTTGCAGAGATTAAATGTAGCAACATACAGAGGTTTGTAATTCATGGAAAGTGATAGAAAACTGTGTACCTCCAAAGTGATTTTGTTTTAAATGGTTCCTGTTTTTGTCGCAGTAAAGCACAAGACACCTGAAAAAGTCAGTGTGTGTGTGTGTCTGCTCCTTCACTACACCAGAGGCTTTGAAGTCTGGGACCACACCTTCCTTGTTCTCTGTCCCACGTGGTCACCTGAACTGGATCAGAGTAGAGAGCAGTCTTGATTGGTTGTGTTGCAGGAAAGCAAGTCTAACGAAGCAGTAGTTTTTGCAGATAAGAGTGAACCAAAGTGGGGAGAGAGTTTTTTGCCACATAACTAGTCAACATTAGGAACTTAAACTTTGAACCTGAAGGACAGCAGACCGCTGTGGTTCTCCTGCATAGTAGATCTTCTCCATGTGCTGCTGAAACACATGCTGCCAGAGTCCACCACTGCTGTTCCTATCTTTTCAAGTCACAGGAAATACTCTTGTGTTTAGAGAGGGCCTACATGGTATCTGGGGCTTGGAAGAGAGCCCCTTAGTGGGTTATAAGATGAACAATTTTGTTGTGTAAATCTCATTTTTCCCCTTTTCTTCTTAATCAGAGTTGTCACCATGATGCTTCTGAGTCCCATTAGCTTCAAGACAAAGAACATCTCTCTAAATTTTAAAGTACAGAATTCAAAAAACCATTTTTCTCTTTTCGAAGTTATATTCGAACAGCATTAATGTAGTAATTAGGGAAGATTTTAAAGAGGCGTCTTGTTTTAGATTTAGAATTGCTGGGTTTAATATGTTCTCATGGCAATTCATTTGTCACTTTACCATAAATTTTAAATATTCTTTGTCTACTTTATATCATCTTTTTGCTGGCCCTGTTGTCTGTGAGAGCATAAAAAGTATAGTTTACTTTTTGTTTAGATGTCCTTCCTGTTTTTATAACCTACTGAACATGTTTTGTGAGCTGACATGTAGCCCTCGACAAAGTGAGTTTCTGAACGTTACAGCAACTGAAGATTATTTTGATCCTGTTATAAATCAGACGAAAACTAATGTAAAAGAATTGCAGTACTATGTTGGAGAGAGTTTTGCCAATGGTAAGAAAACTTTTCATTATTCTCTTTTATAGCTGGTTTCAGGACAGTGGATCAAGTTCTCCTTTTTTTTTTTTCCTGTCAACTATGAAAATGAACATTTTTAGTGCTGTTAGTCATGCAGTGTGAGTTGTTGCTTTACTTGTATCCCAGGACTTGAACTACAGTCTACTAAACAATCTTCTTAAAGAGGGGATTTGCTTTAACTCCTTCCTATCTAAGAGTGTCCACATGGAAATTTTTAGTATGTGCAGATTTACTTCTCTAAATTTAGAAACCATTGGAACTGTGGTTCTAGTGGACATAAATAGTGTAACTTCGTTACACAAGACTGATGAGAGTGGATGGAAGGGTAGAAGTAGTTGGCAGAGCAGAGGAGATTTTTACTATAAGAAACAGATTGTCATAAGGGAAAGTAAGGTGGTATAACAAATAGGAGAAAGGGTATCCCAACAACTAGAAATCATATAGTCTGAAAAAGACCAAATAATGTTTGTTGAAAATAATCGAAATGCAAGAATTGGCTGTGTTAATGAGAAATAGTCATTCAAATGAACTAAAAGATAAACAGAAGATTAGACACAGCTGAATAAAAATGTGCCTGAGAACAATCTATTAAATAAGAGAATAAGAATTCGGCAAAGTTGTTGAGTGCAAGAGCAACATGCAAATTTAACTGTAATGGTCAATTAAAAACATAACAAAAAATTTTAATAAAAAAGCCCCATTCACAAAAACAACAAAAAGTAAGGTACCTGGGAATAAATCTGCCAAGGATATGACATAAAAGACATCCTACCCAATAGAGAGAGATTATTCTGTGTTGAAACCGAATCATGCATGTGAAAAACTGATACCATGCCACAGGTGTATTGTTACAAATTATTAAGGGAAGAATGGGTTAGTTAATAAGTGGAGTGAGAAAATTGATTATTCTATCCATTGAATTTTTATTTTTGCATAAAATACCAAAAATGTATAGATTAAAAATCATAATCTTGGAAATTTTTTAAAATAAGTGTAGAATATCTTTATGACTTTAAGGAGAAAATGTTCTAGACAAGAAAGGAAAGCAGAAGCCATAAGTGAAAAGATTTATAAATATAAATTATTAGCATCTAGTGTAGTCAGAAATGCAGATTAAAACAGTGAGCTACCATTTCACACATGAGATTGGCACAAGTTAAAAAAATTAGTCAATTCTAAATATTGGTGAGGATGTGGAGCAATAGGAATATCCTTCACTGCTGGTAATTATAACTTGGTGCAGGTGTTTGAAAACCATTTGAAAACAATTTTGCAATGCCTGGTAAAGTTGAAGATAAATATACCCTCATCCCAGAAATTCCACTTGTAGATGCCTGCCTTAGAGAAACTCTTTATGTAAACAGGCAGAACCATATAAGAATGTTTGCTGTAGCATTTCTGTGATTGTGAAAATTGAAGACATCAAGAGAATGAGAAGACAAGCACCAGCTGGGAGAAAATATTTGCAAAAAAAGTATTTTGTAAAAGACTACTATTCAAAATATATGAAGAGCTCTTAAAACTCCACAGTAAGAACAAGAACAGCCCAATTGAGAAATGGACAAAAGACCTGAACAGACCTTATCAAAGAAGATATATGGAGTGCAGGTAAATACATGAAAAGATGCTCAACATCATTTGGGCTATTCTAATAGGTGTGTAGTGGTATCTCATTATTTTAATGAGATACCACTACACACCTATTAGAATAGCCCAAATCCAAAACACTGATGGTGAGCACATGGAGCCACAGGTAACTCATTCATTGCTGGTGGGAATGAAAAGTAGGAAAACAGTTTGACAATTTCTTAGAAGACTAAAAATGCTCTTACCATATGATCCAGCAATCATGTTTCTTGGTATTTACCCAGAAGAGTTGAAAACGTATGTCCGTGCAAATACCATAACATGGATGTTTATAGCAGCTTTATTCATAATTGCCAAAACTTGGAAGCAACCAAGTTGATCTTCAGTGTGTAAATGGATGAACTGTGCACATCCAGACAGTGGAATATTATTCAGCACTAAAAAGAAATGAGCCGTCTATAGAAAGACATGGAGGAACATTACATTCATATAACTAAGTGAAAGAAGCCAATCTGAAAAAGCTACGTACTGTACGATTCCAACAATTTTTGTCATTTTGGAAAAGGCAAAACTGGAGATACTAAAAAGATTGGGGGTTGAGGGGGAGAGAGGGATGAATAAGGGGAGCACAGGAGATTTTTAGGGCAGTGATACTATGGTTTGATACTATAATGGTGGATACATGTCCTTATACATTTGCCAAAACTCATGAAATGTACAGCACCTGAGTGAACCCTAACGTAAACTGGGCTTTGGAAGCTAACAATGTGTCCGTGCAGGTTCATCAGTTGTAACAGATGTTCCACTTTGGTGCTGTTGCTGGTGGGGAGGTGTGCTTGTGTGAAGGCATGGAAACTCTGTACTTCCTGCTCAGTTTTACTGTGGCTTAAAACTGCTCAAAATGGAGGGGAAAAAATGGCATAGATGATAGACCCTCTGTTCATCCTTCTGGCGACCAAATTAAAGTTGTGATGGAAACAAGGAGCAAACAACAAGGAAAAATTGCCTAGGGTCTAGATGAACAAGCCATACAACTAGAGAGAAATCCAAGAAATCACCCTGCAATGGCAGAAGGTAGGACAGAGCGAGGACGCGAAGCTGCCCGGTCTCAAGCAGCTGAGTGAGACGAAGGCTGCGGCAGTGGCAGCAGCAGACGCCTCTTAAAGGGGCTGCGTCCGCCAGCGGATTTTCGCGGTGTCGGACCTGCTCACTCTGAGCACCAGTACCAATTTGGTTGCACACAGGAGACACCAGGGACTTACAGGGAGACGTTGTCAGAGTGAGGGCCAAGGCGAGATGCGCTTTGTCCAGAAGTGCTGGCAGTATCCATTGCTCCTTGTTGAGCCTGTCCCCCTACTAGTGCATGGACACAGTGCTGCCATAGTCAGGACATCATCAAACTGGATAACAGAGGTTGCTCTACCCAGAGGACTCCCTGAAATTCCATGCCCCGCCCCCCAACTCGCAGCCCCACCCAAGCCACATCCAGTGAGTCAGGTGCTCCTTGCTGAGTAGTGCCTAGACTCACACTGTAGCCAGCTGGCGTCTGTTTCTGGTGTGGCCTTTTGAGGCAACTATAAGCACAGCATCTGTGGATTGCTTGCTCAATCTTAACAGGTGGCCCCGGAGGGGCACAGGCTTGGGCTAAATTTGGCCTGCAGCTGAACCCCTCTCAGAACTGTGCCACTGGACTATTCTAATAGGTGTGTAGTGGTATCTCATTATTTTAATACACAAAGCCATCTTAATAAGACCAGGAGACTTAGAAGCTTTGCTTAGTACATAGAAACAGACACAGAAAGGCAGCCAAAATGGGAAGACAAAGAAGCAGCAATCATATGAAAGAACAGAACAGAGATCCAGATATAATGGAGTCAAGTAATTTAACAGATGCAGAGTTCAAAACACTGGTTATAAAGATGCTCAATGAACTTATGGGAAGAGTAGATGAATTCAGTGAGAACTTCAACAAAGAGATAAAAAACATAAAAAATGGAACTGGAAATTATAAAAGGGAACCAGTCAGAAATGAAGAACACATCTGAGATGAGAAGTATATCAAATGGAAAAAACAAAGTGAATAAAGAAGAGGATCAAATGACCTATATAGAGGATGGGAAAGCCAAGGACACTCAATCAGAATGACAAGCAAAAAGATGCCAAGACTATAAAAATAATTTAAGGAGCATATGAGACACTATTAAAGGTCAAAATATCCGTCTCATCAGCGTACCTGAAGGAAAACAAGAAATTGAAGAGGTATTTGAAGAAATGATGATGAAAAACTTCCCTAACCTGGTGAAGCAAATAGATACACAACCCCAGGAAGCTCAGAGAACCCCCTAAACCAGGGATCCAAAGAGGCCCACACCAAGACACGTAATTTAAATCATAATTAAAATGCCAAGTGTTAAATACAAAGAAAGAATCTTAAAAGCAGCAAGAGAAAAGCAGATAGTTACCTACAAGGGAACACTTATAAGACTGGCAGCTGATTTCTCAAAAGAAATGATGCAATACGGAAGGGCTTGGTCCAAAATATTTGATGTGATGAAGATCCAGGATCTACAACCAAGAATACTTTATCCACCAAAGCTATCATTTAGAGTTGAAGGACAGATAAGGAGCTTCCCAGACAAAAATAAGCTAAAAGAATTCATCACCACAAGCCAGTATCACAGGAAATGTTGGAAGGACTTCTTTAAGAAGAAAAAAACATGTATTAAAAACAGGAATAAAGAATAGTAACAACTATATTCCTATCAATAAGTACCTTAAATGGAAAAGAATTAAGTGCTCCAACTAAAAGATAGAGTGGCTGAATGGATAAGAAAACAAGACCCCTACTTATGCTGCCTACAAGAGACTCAGTTCAGATTAAAAGACACTCACAGACTAAAAGGAAGGGGATGGCAAAAGATATTGCTTTGATAGACCTAGAAGGTACTTAAGTCAGACAGAGAAAGATAAACACACTATGTGATTTCACTAGTATGCGGAACCTAAGGAATAAAAAGAACAAACTAATCAAAAACAGACTCACAAATATAGTGAACAATTTGATGATGGACAGAGGGGAGGGGGGCTTGGGGAGCTGGGAGAATGGGGTGGGGATGGGGAGCATGGCATAGGGAAAGCAGTTAGTATTAATATGTTGCTAGGTGGAGGGTCAGGAGGGAAGGAGCAATTGGAATCATTTTATGAACTATATAGATGTCTAACCAATGTACTGTATACTTGAAACTAATTAAAATAAATAAGTTTTTTTTAAACTGCTCAAAATGATAAAATCCATTAAAAAAACAAAAATTAAAAAATCAACACACTAAATGCTAATTGAGAGAGTAGATAACTATTGGAGCATAGGCATAGTCTATACTGGAATACTTAAAACTGTTCTAATGAATGAATGAGTTATGTCAGTCATGTGAATAACTTAAAAATACTGGCTAAAAGTTATAGAATATATATGTAGTATTTTATTTATATTAAATAATACTACATATTTATGGATATAGTATATCATAAAAGTGCACAAGCATGCATGGGAAAGATAAACATCAAATTCAGGATTGTGGTTAGCTTAGGGAAAGGAAGATGCTTATAGGGAGGATTAGTAAGGAGGCTTCAGTTGCATCTGTAAGGTATTTTTTTATGTTGAGGCAAATATAAAATAGTAAGATTGATGATATAGCGGGGTGGCAAGTAAATGAGAATTTTATTATTCTCCATATTTTCTGTATGCTTGAAATATTTAATAAAATAAAAACCTGAAAACTAAGTGGTAAGCTAGAAGATGTGAGAGAATTACCCAGAAAACAGCATAGAGTTAAAGATCATTAAAAAGTGACATGTGGCATAAAGTGAGGAGCTCCAGAAAAAGAAAAAAAAGTTAGGGAGAGATAATAAGCAAAAAGATAACGACTGAGGGTTTTTCAGAATGGATGAGAGATGAGTCCTCAGACCCAGGAAAAGAAAATGAATATTTAAGGTAAATGAAAAGAAATAAAATATACAAAACTCAGTCGTGTTTCTATATACTTGCAGTGGACAATTGAAGTGAAATTAAAAAAACAATTCCATTTTCAATAGTATCAAAAATAATAAAATAGTTAGGAATAAATTTAACAAAAGATGTGTAAGACTTATACTCTTAGAAACTCCGAAACATTATTAAAAGAAATTAAAGAGGATCTTAATAAATGGAAAGATATCCCGTGTTCATGGATCAGAAAACAATATTGTTAAGATGGCACTATTCTCCAAATTAATCTATGTATTCAGTGCAATTCCTATCAGAATCCTAGGGGTGGTTCCATAGAGTAGTGGTTAATCCCAGGGGTGGTTCCATAGAGTGGTGGTTAGCACGTCTGCTTTACACACAGAAGGTCCCAGGTTCGAGCCCCAGCGGAGCCACAGCCCATGCCCTGGGCGTGCCAGGCCCCCTAGGTATGCCAGGCCCTGGGTGTGCACCATGAGTGCGTAGGAGGAGACACCCTGCCTTCAGAGATCCAGTTCTTAAGGGGAGACGGCAACATCCATAGGTCAGGGGTGGAATTGGTAGGGGTGGGGAGGGGGGCAGAGGGGGGAATTAAAAAAAAAAAAAAGAAACTCAACTGACTTCTTTGTAGAAACTGACAGATTGATTCTGTAATTCACATGGACTTGCAAAGGGACCCAGAAAAGCCAAAACAAGAAAAAGAACAAAATAGGAGGACTCACACTTCTCAGTTTCCAATTTTACTACCAACCAGTGGAAATCAAAACCATATGGTACTGGAATAAGGATAGATGTGAGAACAATGAGATAGAATTGAAAATAAAGTTGATCCTTGAACATCACGGGTTTAACTACATAAGTCCACTTACACGTGAATTTTTTCCAATTGACTCATGCAGTTAAGTTGACTCATCCCACTTCAAACCCTTGTTCAAGGATCAAGGATTTTTGACAAGAGCACCAAGATCATTCAATGAGGGAAGAATAGTCTCTTCAACAAATGGTGCTTGGACAACTGGGTAGTCACATGCAAAAGAATGAAGTTGGCCCCTTACCTCACATAATATACAAAAATCAACTTAAAATGGATTGAAGACATAAATGTAAGAGCTAAAACTAGAAAACTCTTAGAAGAAAACAGGGATAAATCTTCATAACTTCTGCCCTAAAACCAGTTTCTCCTTGAAGTTCTGTAATTCTCTGGTTGTATAACTTCTTGTCACAGAAATTTTCTGGAACCAGCTTTATTGACTGAAGAGACACTAAGGTTCTTCCCCTTCCTCAGCCTCAGTATGCTCTTTCCTGTGGTGGGGCTAATACTTCTCCAGGATATTCTGAGCTACATGGATGACATAAGCCTTTCCTGTCCATTTTTCAAGTTGAAGTTACTTGGAATTTGGCCTAGCATATTACTTGCAGAATGATACGCTGGTTTCAGGGAAAATCTCCATTTCTACCCTTAGTGTTTACTATTTTCATTCTTGTCCGGGACTTCAGATTGCAATGCATGTGGATATTTGAGTTCACGTTAGAGAGGCTTGTGTAAGATCTTGCCAGTGAATTAAAGCAGCATGGCATTTTAGTCTTTTTCCCTCATTTCTCCACTAGCGATGTACAATGCCTGCAGGGACGTGGAGGCCCCCTCCAGTAATGACAAAGCCCTGGGACTCCTGTGTGGGAAGGACGCCAAAGACTGCAATGCTACCAACTGGATTGAGTACATGTTCAATAAGGACAATGGCCAGGCACCTTTCACTATCACACCCATTTTTTCAGGTAGGGATAAAGATTCCCAAGGTTGATGTATTTAGGATTTGAAAAAAAAACCAAAAACTAGAAACCTTAAACTGCAGTAGGAAGATAAATTCAGGTAACTAGTTCCTGGAATGGGCCTCCAACGAGAGAGGTAATTAGAGCATTTATCCTACCCCTGGTTAATTTAGGAGCTGGGTGTAGGAATGGAGGAGGAAGAATTACTTCAAGTAGCACTACATAATTTAAAGAATAAGGTGGGTTTATTTTTTTAAATAAATATTCATAAACTATATAAATGTCTAACCAGTGTGCTGTTTACTTGAAACTAATAATAAAATTTTTAAAATTATTTTTTAAAAAGACCAAAAACAATTACAAAGGCCTTTTCAGGAGCTCTGCAATAGTATTAGACTAGTTTCTCAACGGAGATAAGACACGATTGAAGCTTTACCTTGGAGTGTGATGTACTCGAATCTCAGTGACAGACCCTATCTATGCTCAAAGTTATTGAGATAATTTAAAAATTTACAGAACTAAGCAGCAAACCATAATTTGATCAAACAGAAACCTCCACTCCTTTTTATTTTTCCAGTTGTGTCATGTATTTCAGTTTGTTTATCATTGGATTTAAATATAATTAGATACAAACTTAGTAGTGTTTTTTTAATTGAGATATTCACTCAGTGCCATCCTTGCTGCAGATCTTCCAGCCCATGGGATGAAGCCCATGAACAATGCTACCAAGGGCTGTGACGAGTCTGTGGATGAGGTCACGGGGCCGTGCAGCTGCCAGGATTGCTCAGCCGTTTGTGGCCCCGAGCCCAAGCCACCACCCCCTCCTGTTCCCTGGAGAATCTTGGGCTTGGACGCCATGTATGTCATCATGTGGACCACCTACATGGCATTTTTACTTGTGTTTTTTGGAACATTTTTTGCTGTGTGGTGCTACAGGTAAGCCATTTTGTTTGTCCTCAGAATAAGCAAAATTACTCAAATCACACTTCCAGCTTTCAGTTGGCAGACCTTGGTTAATTACAACAGAAAACAAAAATGTGCATTAAAACCATTCCATGAATTGCTTATGTCCTGCAACTAGTAAACCATCAAAGTCCTGTTTCGATATTTAGACACCTGAAGTTGGTTTCATTGATTTATTCAAAATGATGTGTGAATTAAAGCATCATGCGTAACCACTCATTCTTTAACAGAAAGTCTTAGGAGCTGAGTCTGATTCAAATCTATTTAAATGCAATATTGGAACCCCTTAGATATTTGCATCTTGATTTAAGATCGTACATTTTTTTAACTTTCATTTCAAAATAATTTTACATTTACCATAAAGGTACAAAAAGGGCATTTATATATATATAATCTCCTTTACCCAGCTTTCCCTAATGTTACAACTTACATAAGCCATAGTATATAATTATCAAAATCATGAATATAACAGTGGTATAATATTATTAGCTAAAACACAGACTATTCATATTTCAGCAATTTTTCACTTAATGCCCTTTTTTTGTTTCAGGATCCCATATTGCATTTACTTTTTGTGTTTTATTTGTGTCCTCTAATCTATGACAGACGGTTTCTCAGTCTTTCCATTTCTTTTATGGCCTTGACACTTTTGATGAGTAGTGATCAGTTACTTTGTTACGTCCCTCAGTTTGACTTTATCTGATATTTTCTCATGATTAGATTGAGGTTATGTGTTTTGACAAGAATATCACGGAAGTATTGTTATGTCTTTCTCAGTATATCCTTTTGGGGCTCATGATGTCAATATGTCTCAATTCTGGTGATACTAACCTTCATCACTTGGTTAAAATGTTGTCTTCCAGAGTTCTCCACTGTAAAGTTATTGTTTGTATGTTGTTGATAAATATCTTAGAGGAGATACATTGAGACTATGCTAATACTTTGTTTCTCCTTTAATTGTCACCTATTGATTTTAGCATCCATCAGTGAGTCTTGCCTGCAACACCTAACTACTGTGGTGTTTGCCTAATGGTGATTTTGTATTTCCCTCATTCCTTGTACATTTGTAATTGTAATTGGATTTATTCTGTACAGAAAGCTATCCTTTATCCTTCACTTATCTATTCAATTATTTATGTCATGGACTTTTTTTTTTTTAATTCTGTGGATTATATCCCATACCATCATTTATTTTGTTGCTCAGATTTTTCCAGTTTTGACCATTGAGAACACTATCAAATTGCTCTCGGTTTAATGTTTTTTTCTTTGTTTCTTTTTTCTTTCTTTCTTTTTTTTTTTTTTTTTTTAACTATAACATTCATCCCCCCTTTTCTCAAACCTGTTCTTATTTTCTGGTATCACAAGATATTTTAGGCTCATCTTGTATTTTCCCTGCCCCAGCCCTCGAGTCAACCTCCTTTGCAAGGTACCCTGGTTCCTTATGGAGAATGATGTTTAAAAACCCAGATCTAGGCACTAGGTATGCTTATTATTGTTACTGTGACTCAGTGTTTACTGCGTTTTTAAAGGCCCTACAAGTTTTAAATATGAATGAGGGCTACAAGGTGAAATTATCCTTATTAATTTGTTGTCTTTTTTAATACCTTAAATTTTCTCCCAAGAGTAGTGAGCAGAGGGACCTAGAGCAAGGGAACTTAGGAGGGGGAAAAAGGGTGATAATTAGAAAGGATGAGGAAGTACGTTTTTAATGGGATTATGGGAATATCAAAAGAATGGCCTTATGTTGGTGTCCACGGATACTACTTACACACTTTTATTTTTCAGGAAACGGTATTTTGTCTCCGAGTACACCCCCATTGATAGCAATATAGCTTTCTCTGTCAATGCCAGAGACAAAGGTAGGCATATTTGTACTTAAATAGGATTATATTGGCAGGAGTGTTCATTCCTCAACAAACATTTATGTACCTGTTCTGAGGACACAGCTGTGATCAAGAGAGATGGGTCCTTGTCTTTATGGCACTAACAATCTAGTCAGCGTGGCAGATCAGAACTAAGTAATTCATAGCAATAGAATTAATGATGGATTGGGATAAGAGCTGTGGAGGCACTAACATAGCAGGCTGACAGCAGGAGTAGCAGGAAAGGTTGAAGGGAACTGCTTTGGACAGAGTGCTCAGAGAACTTCGCCTTTCGGAGGCTTGTGTGTGAGCATCAGTCCTCTGTGGGGTGGGGATGGTGGTCATTATGGGCAGGCAAGAAGGGTGGCTTCCAGAGCAGATAGGTAGCCGAGGGCGAGGGGATGTCGTGCAGGATGGATTCCTACCACGTGCAGTAGCAGCTAATGCTTTCCCTGTTCCAACTTTCAGGAATGGCTCGGCTCTTAACCTCCACCCTCTCTCCCTCTCCCACTCTTCCAGGGGAGGCATCCTGCTGCGACCCACTCGGTGCAGCATTTGAGGGCTGTTTGAGGCGGCTCTTCACACAGTGGGGCTCTTTCTGTGTCCGAAACCCTGGCTGCGTTATTTTCTTCTCCCTGGTCTTTATCGCCACATGTTCTTCGGGCCTGGTGTTTGTCCAGGTCACAACCAATCCAGTTCACCTCTGGTCAGCCCCCAGCAGCCAGGCGCGCCTAGAAAAAGAGTACTTTGATACCCACTTTGGGCCTTTCTTTCGCACGGAGCAGCTCATCATCCGGGCCCCCCACACCGCCACACACACTTACCAGCCATACCCCACAGAGACCGATGTGCCCTTTGGACCTCCACTGGACATAGAAATTTTGCACCAGGTAATCTGCTCTTTGCAGAAATCAATTCCAGGGAACCCGGTGATTTTCTGGTTTCTACATGTTGACCACTTCCACTAAATGTAGGTTTGGGGCTGAATGTAGTAGTATATTTGGAAACTCTTAATGGTAAAAGTAAAGTGAATTTTCAAGAAAGTGAATGATAGGTGTTGAATTTAATGAAAAATTTGCTATAGACCACTTTTGTATTTGCTGCGTATAGTAGGTCTTGCTTCTTCGTTGAAATTGATAAGCGCTTCTCTGCTGAAGCAGAATGCATTCATGATTAACCTTAGGAACCCATGATTTTTTTTTTCCCTTGGTAATTGAAAAGTAATATACTTGACCCCAAAGAACTGAAGCCTCTTGTGCCATTCCGGGCACCTAGGAAGGAGCTACTGGGTCATTTCTGATCCTACCTGCAGAAGTGAAGTTATCATTTGCCTGCATTTGGTGAGAGACACATTTGGGATAAGATCCATCTCATTCTCTTACACAGGCCTTTAAAGCATTCCATTCTCCCCAGTCACACTTGCCCTGGAGAACTGCATCTGTCTGTAACTTTTCCCCAATTTGTTGCAGAATATGTAACAGCGATTATTTACCTCCAAGAGTATATTCTTGTTAGAAAATATGAGAGTATACATAAATGATCATAGTACAGAGCAAGGCAAGTGGTAGTTGTTGTTGAGGGGGAGTGTCAGAGAGACCAGGCTAATTGCCCCAGTCTCGCCTCTGTAGCCCTGCTGGTCACTGCTGGGGAAAAGTGGCAAGGAAGACGTTCATGTATCCTGCGCCAAGATCTGGCCTGGTAATGGTGTCACCTCCCCAGCTCTGTGGACTCCTCAAAGCAGGGTCTTCATCTCAGTTTACTGTCCTCTAAGACTGGGCCTTTGGTGTCATCAGATACTTTGCCATAGTGTGCCTTAGTCCAAGACCCTGTCTTAGGAAGGATTTTTCCCAAATACTCTTTATCTTCTGACCCCCAAAGGCAATAATGGTGAGTCATAATCTGAGAGAAATCCGATATGTTTCTGGATTAGTTGATTTTTCATATCTTCTTTCAGGTTCTTGACTTACAAACAGCCATCGAAAACATTAGTGTGTCTTATAACAACGAGACCGTGTCACTTCAAGACATCTGCTTGGCCCCTCTATCACCATATAACAAGAACTGTACCATTATGAGTGTGTTGAATTACTTCCAGAACAGTCACTCGACGCTGGACCACAAAATAGGGGATGACTTCTATGTGTATGCGGATTACCACACGCACTTTCTTTACTGTGTACGGTACGTGGCAGGACAGTCACTCATTCACCCCACCAGTATTTGAGTACTGGCTGTTGCTACACGCCATTGTAAATACTAGAGACCCAGCAGTGAACAAACAGAGCAGGACCCTTTCCTGCGAAGCTTACGTTCTAATGGAGAGACAGACAATGAACAAATAGATACATGCTCTAATGCCAGGTAGAGATGGGCGCTGTGGAGAAAATAAAGCTGGGCGAGGAGATGGAGGGCAGTGGGATATACTGCTCTAGTGGAGAGAAGAGCTGTTCAAAGGGAACGAAAGGAGGAAGCGTATGAATATCAGAGGGAAAAGTGTTCCAAGTAGAAGAGTAGCAAGAGCAGTGGCCCTGGGGTTGAACTTTCGTGGTATGTAATCAAGGAACAGCAGGCGCCTCTCAGCCCTTAACTTGTGCCTGGATTGATGGCGTGTAGTTTCATCTACCACACCACCCCCTAAGTTTTCTTGAGATGGCTTCTTAAAAAATAAATACCTCTAGTGCTTTTTCTTATCTTTCAAATACAAATGTACATCGTGACTTTGGTCGCTTTTAAAACGTGCCGCGTTCCCCCGGGGAGTGGGGAGCAGAATTGGCGTGCAGGTTTACACTCAGCACTGAAGCTGCTTCCTGAAGGCAGCACACCCAGTGAGGCAGGGTGTGTTTGTAGTCCAATTAGTCACAGAGGAGCTGTGCTTGGTGGCCTGTGAAGTGATCTTTAGGCTCGTCTCCACAACAGGAAGAGCAGCTTACGCTGAATGAACCTGCCGTCCCTGAATGCCCTGCCCTTTGCCCTGACCTGGAGATTTGTTCAGCCAGTCAAACAAGCACCAGGGCTGTTTCTTCATCGTGGAAAATTATTCCTTGTCACTTTTGAGTACACTGCTCAACTAACCACATCCCAAGTGTGTCAAGCACACTGACTTCTTGTCTGGTTTGGTGACTTTAAGTTCTATCTGTTCTTGGTATTAGAATATGATGCTTTAGATGATTAGACTGTGTTTACTCTATTTCAAGAAGATCACCTCTAAAAACATCAGCTCTGCCCATAAAACAATAAGTATGTGCCCATATACCCTAAACCAGCATTCTCCACAGAGCAGATGGTACAGGAGAGCCATGGACAGTTTGAAAAAACATTTACATAATTTTTATATTTAAAGAAAAAAACTACCTTCTGTTGTACAAAAGAAAAGTCGACAGAATTTTTTGTTGGAGGAAGACGCATGAGACTTGTGTTTTATCCAAGTGGGGCGTGGTTCAGAGAGGTCTGGGAATGCTGCTGTCAGAAACTCCTGTCCCACATGGCAAGGATCTGTGCTTGGTGTGTGGTCACACTTGTGTGTCTCCAGCGCTCACTCCTTCCTTACCTTCCATCTTTTCCTGGGCTTTTTCCCCCAGAGGTCCTGCCAGAATGGCAAATCGACCTGCCCAGACCTACTTCTTTCCCCATATTCCCTGTATCATGTAACGGCATCAACATTACCAGGTATTCAAACTTGAGCCTGTATCCCTGAATTCTCCTTCATGTATTTTTTGTGGATTTTAACCTCTGGGCGAGCTTGCAAATCTGTGATGTGGCAGTAGAGTCTCGTGTGTGGGATGCAGCGACCAGCTTCTGGCCACAGCCCTGCAGCCTCTGCCCTGAACAGGTGCCTCACCCCATTCGCCCCTAGGACTCCGAAGGGCAGTGGTTCAGATTACATTTGAGAACCTCCCTCAGTGCCCTGCAGACTTCTGGCTCATGATCTGTCCGGAAATGCTGGTTCCATCTCCACTGATTATCTGTCTTCACTGCACTCCTGGTTGTCCCTTGTCTGGGCCATTGCGCAAATCTCCTGACTGTTCACCCTGCTTCCCCTTTCTTTCCCACTCACAGACTTTCTTCCACTTTGCCACCTGAGTTATCTTTGTAAAATAGCTCATGACCCCTTTCCCCCAAATGTCTGGTCCTTCCCCCGTACCTATAGGATAAAAATTCAAACTACTTAGCATGGCACTTAATCCTTTCTTCCATCATCCGTCACCCTTTCCGGCCCCATCCCCTCCCTCAAAAGTCCCTGCTTCATGGTACCCCATGCTTTAGAATCAGGACTTCTCGTTCCTCAAACCGCCATCCTCTTACTCTCTCCTCTCTCACATGCCTCTTCTCCCACAGTTGTAGTTGCATGGAACAGCTTCGCTTCCTCCCTTTCAGCTGAATTCTCCCTCGGCCTTACACACCTGGTTCAGGTCTCCTTCTGGTGACAGTTTTCCCCTGTATTAGCTGCTCCATCCTTTGTGCCCCCGGCACCATGTGATATGCATCACCTCCTGATGTATTTGCCTGCCTCTCACTCAGGGATTCTGAGCTCCTAAAGGCAAGTGCTGAGCTCTATTATTCACCTAGGGAACTTCCAGGCCCACATTGTGCTTAGAATGTGTAAATATTTTCTTGAATAAAGGAATGAAAAATAGGATAGCCTGAATAACTGTTAGTCATATAAAAGTTTAGGTCTCTGTGATGTCTTGAGGCTTATTCTAATTGCAAGCTGTTTTCTAAACTTCTTGGCAGGGCTCCTGCCTCTCTGAATGATACCAGTTTGCTCCATGATCCTTGCCTGGGGACATTTGGTGGACCAGTATTCCCATGGCTCGTGTTAGGGGGCTATGATGGTAAGTAAGAGAAGCTTTTGCTTTTCCTATTAAATAAAGTAGCCTTGGTTTTGTCATTAACAATTAAGTGGGGATTATGGAGTTTTCATAAATTGAGCAGTCTTATTAATTTCCTGTCTCTTAAATCCAAAATGTATCTCCTTTGGTTTTAGATTTGGGGTTTTTCTGAATTTAAAAGAAATGGACAGTATTAGCTGTTTTTAGGTTACACATTAGGAAGCTGTCGAAAGGTAAGGACATTTCCCCAGAATAGTGTAGTCATGCCTATTCATGTACTATGTTGTTAAGCTTTGAGGGGTTCTTGGAACCCTGAAAGTTCATCTGTGGAACCCCTAGAGGGAGTCCATGGACCTCAAGTTCAGAACATCTGTAATGGAGAAAAGATACAGTGTGAAATATGCGAAAAAAGGAAGTTGATGAATTTTTTTTTTTCTTCTAACCCAATTGATTAAGAATTCAGACACTTTTGTGGTGAGAGGAATAGTTGGTTTGCTCTCTGCTGATCCCTGTACCACTTTGGAACAAATTGTACTGGGTATGATAGGGTAATAATTCATGTGACAGCCTTGGCATCTGAAGCCTAATTACAGGCGGCTCAGCAGGTTTTTCTCCACCCTAATGAAGAGGCCAAATAGATATTTTTCTCATCCAGTGGGAGGGGAGAAGTTGGGATGTATATTTAAGTTTTACTCTGCCTCATATAATAAATTGCCATTTCTAATTGTTGGGGAAAAGATGGTGTTACTAACTGGCTAGTCATAGCCATCAAAATTAAACTTGGTCTCTACCTTATTCCTTCCACCAAAATAAATTCCAGATGGACCAAAAATTGAAGTGTGAGAAGTGAAACTATTAAAGGACTAGAAGAAAATACAGGAAGAATTTTTTTTTAAATAATTTTAAATGGAAAAGGCATTTCTAAACAAGACACAAAACCCAGAAGCCACAAAGGGAAATACTGATGAATTTGACTATGTGAGAATTTTAAATTCTGTGTAGAGAATAAACATTATAACGTTTAAAAAAAAAAAAGAAAACAAACTGGACAAAAATTAGTATACATAACAGCATTTCCTTAATACATAAAGAGCTCTTGTGAAAAACAGAAAAGGTCAACAACCCAAAAGGAAGATGAGTGAAGCCTTGTGAAAGTCAACAAAAGAAGAACTACAAATAACTTTTAATTATGTAGGAAAAATGCTCAACCTCACTTCTAATTAGTGAAATGCATCTCACGTCAATCTTTCTGCCTAACAGATTGGCAGAGATCTAAAAGTTTGATAAAGCCCAGTGTGGGTGAAAATATGGGAAAACTGCTGTGTTGATGGAAGGGTAAATTGCTAACTAGAACATAAGCTCCAAGAAGGCAGAAGTTTTTCTTTTGTTCACTGATGTATCCATAGTACCTAAAATCCTCACACAGAAGTAGGTCTCAGTAAAAGTTTTGCTGAGTAAATAAAGGAATGAAAAATAGGATGGCCTCTTTGGAGGGCAATTTGGGAGAATCTATCGAAATTAAAAATGTACATAGTTTTTGATTCAGTGATTGTATTGTAAGAATTGATTCTACAGATACGTATTTTACACATTAAAAACATTAGGTTATTCTTTATAGTATTTTGTTTACAATTTAAAAAATTGCAAAAATATCCATCAATGGGATATTCGTTAAATTATACTAGAAAGTATAAAGCAGAAAAAAGAATAAAGAAGTTCTTTACGTACTAAAATGGAGCAGTCTCAAGATATAAATTTAAAAGCATAATGTGCAGAATAGTACATTACTATTTGTATAAATAGAAAGAGGGTGAAAATATATGTGTTTGCTTGTGCATGTGGAGTATCTCTGGAAAATCACAGGATGAGGAGGGGAAGGAAAGCTAAGAATAGAAAAGGGGACTAAAGAAGGGGAGGGACTTTGAACACCTTTCTGCTTTGTTTCAGATTTTACCATGCACGTGTTACGTAATGAAAACAGTACTCTTCCTGAATGATAATTTGTGCCTACTTCAGATAGAGCATCCTTTTTATGCGTTAACTAAACTACATAGATACTGTTTAAGTGAACTTTTTTGTTGTTTTTATAGCACAGAGATATATAGTCTGTAGCCCTAGTGAGAAATCAGAGCCCTAGCTATCTTGTGATTTTCCCCTTGTTTTTATCTAATTTCCTGCATGCTTATAATCGTTGACATCATATTTTTCTTTCCAGATCAAAACTACAGTAATGCCACAGCCCTTGTGATTACCTTTCTTGTCAATAATTATTATAATAATACCGAGAAGCTCCAGAGGGCCCAGGCCTGGGAACGAGAGTGAGTTGCTCACAGGGTCTCAACAACCTGTCTTTATTTTGTGGGAAACTGGACACTAGCAGAGAGTGCTTAAACTTCATTACACACAGCTAAATTGACCAACACAGATCAAAGTTATGGCTTTTTCACTCGGTACTAGTGGTGCTAAGAAAAAAATCTGTAAATTCACTTGTAAACATTGAACAGATATCCCTGCACAAGAATACAAAAGCATATACGCAGAAGTATTCCTTGCATCATTTTCTAACAGTAAAAACCGGAAGCCAGATGAATGTGCATTAGTAAAGGATAAGTACAGTGGAAAATTGCACAGTCATTTAAAGATAGATAAATAAATGGTTCAAGATGTAAATAAAAACTGCAGTCTGCATGGTGTAGTAAATATATGCTATACATGCTGTCCATGCCTAGAAAAAATATCAAGCAAATGATCCAGGAAATTATTAACTGTTTGCAACCTCTAGAGAATGGGGAGAGGACAGGGGCCTTTGACTTTTTACTTTATAATGTATTTGCAGTACATTTAAAAAAAAAAAAAAAACAGCTTTATCAAGATATAAATCATATACCATACATGTCACTTAAAGTGCACAATTCAGTAGCTTTTAGTGTATTCGCAGATGTGTGCACCCATCCTCAATTTTACAACATTTTCTTTACCTCAGAAAGCAACCCCATATCCTTTAGCTATCACCCCCCTATCCTCTCGTCTTCCCACCTCCCGTCCCCACACAACCGCTAATCTGTTTTCAGTCTCCATACATTTTCTGGACTTTTTTTTTATATGAACGGAATCATACCTGTGGACGTTCGTGTCTGGCATCTTTCTCTTAGCATAACGTTCTCAGCGTTCATCCAAGTTGTGGCATTTCTCAGTCCTTCATTCCTCTTTATGGCTGAGTAATGTTCCATGCAGTGGATATACCACATTTTGTTTATCCATCAGTTCATGCACATTTGGGTTGTTTCTACCTTTTGACTGTTATAAATGATGCTGCTATAGACATTCATATACAAGTTTTTGTGTGAACTTACGTGATTTATTTATCTTGGGATGAGAATGGCTGGGTAGTATGGTAGCTTTTTGAGGAGCTGCCAGATTGTTTTCCAAAGCCAGCTGCACCACTTTACATTCCCACCAGCAGTGTATGAAGGTTTCAAATTCTCTACATCTTTTCCAACACTTGTTGTTATCTGACTTTTTGATTCTACTTATCCTTGCAGGTGTAAAGTGGTATCTCATTGCAGTTTTGATATGCATTTCCCTGATGGCTAATGATTTCAAGCATCTCTTCTTGTGCTAATTGGCCATTTGTGTAACTTCCTCAGAGAAATGTTCGTTCATATCCTTTATCTATATTTAAGTGGCTTATTTTTATTTTGATTATTGAAGTATAAGAATTCTTACATATTCTACAAGTCTCTCATATGATTTCCAAGTATTTTCTCCCATTCTTTAGTTTTGTTGTTGTTGTTTTGTTTACTTTTTTGGTAGTGTCCTCCGAAACAGAAAAGTTTTTAATTTTGACAATGTCCAGTTTATTTTTTGTTGCTCTTACTTTTGGTGTCATAGTTAAGAAATCATTGCCTAATCCAAAATCATGGATATTTATTCCTAATTGTTTTTCTGAGGGCTTTATCGTTTTAGCTCTTACACTTTGGTCTTTGATCCATTTGAGTTCATTTTCGTACATGATGTGAGATAGAGAAACGTTCAGCATTCTTTTGCATGTGGCTATCCAGTTGTCCCAGACCATTTGTTGGAAAGATTATTCTTTACCCCATTTGATAGTCTTGAAAATTAGGTGACCACAGATATATAGTTAATTTCTGAACTCTTAATTCTATTCCTTTGGTCTATATGTTTGTCCTTGTGCCCGTGTCACACTGTCTTGATTACTGTTGTATTGTCGTATGAAATCTGGACATGTGAATCCTTCTACTTTGTTCTTGCAAAAGGTTTTGGCTATTCTAGGCCGCTTCCAATGCCATGCGAATTTTAGAATCCACTTATCTTTCTGCAAAGATTCAGTTGGGAGTCTGATAAGGGTTGCATTGAATCTATAGATGAACTTTTAAATTTTATTCCATGAGCATATATCTTTATTATACAGTATTTATTTAGAAATCTTTTTTAATAAAAAAGAATGAAACCATGAACCAATTTTTAAATTTGTTCTAAATCTATTTAATTGGTAGAAAATTCAGCATGTCTGGAACTGTCTTAACTTCTAGTCTGCAGTGTAGAAGATCTTAATGCAAGATAAAGGTTAAGTGTGGCTTTTGTGTCATAGAAGTTGAGAAGAAGGTTCTCATTTAGCTGTCACTAAATTGTAACTAAAAATATAAAAATTTCCTTTTTAGATTTATTAATTTCGTGAAAAACTACAAGAATCCAAATCTGACCATTTCTTTCACTGCTGAACGAAGCATTGAAGATGAACTAAATCGTGAAAGTAACAGTGATATCTTCACTGTTGTAATCAGCTATGCCGTCATGTTTCTGTATATTTCCATAGCCTTGGGGCACATCAAAAGCTGTAGCAGGCTTTTGGTAAGTGATGTATGTGTGTTTACTTTGTGTGTCTGTGTGTTAGAAATGACAGTGTACAGCACGATGTCATAGTTTTGCCTCCACTTAATCTTAATACATTATGTCCAAAATTCCTCTGTGTTTTAGTTGTGTATAACATTTTCTGTTCCCTGCATCTGTTTTCTTTAGTTCCAACTTTTTGGTTTATGTTCAACTTAAATTTATTTCACATAGTCCAGTTTGTTCTCATTTGTCCATCTCATCACCTAAGAATGGAGGCTCAGAAAATACATTGCTAGGGAAAACCTAGACAGTTTTTCATATCTTCTCTCAAACTGAGAATTGTACTTTTAACTCTAGATTGGCTGTACCTGTGTAAAGAGATAGAAATGAGGATCTTTTAGTAATAGATAGGATAGAAAACAATATCTGACGACTGTGTCTTTGTTGCATCTCTCAGGTAGATTCTAAAATCTCCCTTGGCATCACGGGTATCTTCATCGTGTTGAGCTCGGTGGCGTGCTCGTTGGGCATCTTCAGCTACATCGGGATCCCCCTCACCCTCATTGTGATTGAAGTCATCCCGTTCCTGGTGCTGGCCATTGGGGTGGACAACATCTTCATTCTGGTCCAGACCTACCAGGTACATTTTCACAGTCTCACAGAGCTTGGCGGCGGACCGAGTACCATGTTCCATTAATGTTGTTTGGCTCCATGTGGAGTATTTGTGAGTGTGGGCAATGAGGATGCTTCGTTTCTTTTCCTGTGTGTTGCTTATTAGTGTCCATCACTTGTTCTGTACATTTTGGAACCAAGAAGTTCACCCTCTTTTTGGTTGATGGAATAGATATAAAGTGAGAATTTGGTTTTAAACGTGTGCAACATATGTGCAAAAAGGGCTAACACGCTTGTGGAAAATATTTCTTCACATAGTTTAGAAGATTGAAAGATTTGTCAAAGGTGTCACTAAAAAGACAAAAGGTCAACACAGGACCTGCTGGTGCAGAAGATGGTCTCCATCAGTTACTCTCACATGGTCCCCTTACCTGCGTGGAGACTCAGTGGCATGTCACTGCCACCTGCAGCCTGCCACCTGCAGCCTGCATTCTATGTGTTTTCCTGATAATAGGATCCAGTCTTTCCTTGAGCCTCTAATCTATTACCTAGCTCAGAAGTCAGAAATACTCAGAATAAATTAACATGAGAAGTTGTGGGTCCCCCACCAGAGTTTACATACAATAAGTAGAT
>NW_011888836.1:4606714-4609451 GCF_000151845.1 Pteropus vampyrus
ACCATGAACCAATTTTTAAATTTGTTCTAAATCTATTTAATTGGTAGAAAATTCAGCATGTCTGGAACTGTCTTAACTTCTAGTCTGCAGTGTAGAAGATCTTAATGCAAGATAAAGGTTAAGTGTGGCTTTTGTGTCATAGAAGTTGAGAAGAAGGTTCTCATTTAGCTGTCACTAAATTGTAACTAAAAATATAAAAATTTCCTTTTTAGATTTATTAATTTCGTGAAAAACTACAAGAATCCAAATCTGACCATTTCTTTCACTGCTGAACGAAGCATTGAAGATGAACTAAATCGTGAAAGTAACAGTGATATCTTCACTGTTGTAATCAGCTATGCCGTCATGTTTCTGTATATTTCCATAGCCTTGGGGCACATCAAAAGCTGTAGCAGGCTTTTGGTAAGTGATGTATGTGTGTTTACTTTGTGTGTCTGTGTGTTAGAAATGACAGTGTACAGCACGATGTCATAGTTTTGCCTCCACTTAATCTTAATACATTATGTCCAAAATTCCTCTGTGTTTTAGTTGTGTATAACATTTTCTGTTCCCTGCATCTGTTTTCTTTAGTTCCAACTTTTTGGTTTATGTTCAACTTAAATTTATTTCACATAGTCCAGTTTGTTCTCATTTGTCCATCTCATCACCTAAGAATGGAGGCTCAGAAAATACATTGCTAGGGAAAACCTAGACAGTTTTTCATATCTTCTCTCAAACTGAGAATTGTACTTTTAACTCTAGATTGGCTGTACCTGTGTAAAGAGATAGAAATGAGGATCTTTTAGTAATAGATAGGATAGAAAACAATATCTGACGACTGTGTCTTTGTTGCATCTCTCAGGTAGATTCTAAAATCTCCCTTGGCATCACGGGTATCTTCATCGTGTTGAGCTCGGTGGCGTGCTCGTTGGGCATCTTCAGCTACATCGGGATCCCCCTCACCCTCATTGTGATTGAAGTCATCCCGTTCCTGGTGCTGGCCATTGGGGTGGACAACATCTTCATTCTGGTCCAGACCTACCAGGTACATTTTCACAGTCTCACAGAGCTTGGCGGCGGACCGAGTACCATGTTCCATTAATGTTGTTTGGCTCCATGTGGAGTATTTGTGAGTGTGGGCAATGAGGATGCTTCGTTTCTTTTCCTGTGTGTTGCTTATTAGTGTCCATCACTTGTTCTGTACATTTTGGAACCAAGAAGTTCACCCTCTTTTTGGTTGATGGAATAGATATAAAGTGAGAATTTGGTTTTAAACGTGTGCAACATATGTGCAAAAAGGGCTAACACGCTTGTGGAAAATATTTCTTCACATAGTTTAGAAGATTGAAAGATTTGTCAAAGGTGTCACTAAAAAGACAAAAGGTCAACACAGGACCTGCTGGTGCAGAAGATGGTCTCCATCAGTTACTCTCACATGGTCCCCTTACCTGCGTGGAGACTCAGTGGCATGTCACTGCCACCTGCAGCCTGCCACCTGCAGCCTGCATTCTATGTGTTTTCCTGATAATAGGATCCAGTCTTTCCTTGAGCCTCTAATCTATTACCTAGCTCAGAAGTCAGAAATACTCAGAATAAATTAACATGAGAAGTTGTGGGTCCCCCACCAGAGTTTACATACAATAAGTAGATACCCCTAATCATTTTTCTTTACCATTGAGTTAACACAAGGCAGCAAAGAAGCGAGGAGGTGGCATTGTTATTGAGAAATTTTAATGTCGCATGTTTAATTTTTTTTTTTTTTTTTTAAGAGAGATGAACGTCTTCAAGGGGAAACCCTGGACCAGCAGCTGGGCAGGATCCTTGGAGAAGTGGCTCCTAGTATGCTCCTGTCATCCTTTTCAGAGACAGTAGCATTTTTCTTAGGTAATTGCTCTTCGAATTCTACCAATCCTATAGGTTGCTAAGTCTGGGAATAGAAGGAACCTGGGTATCTGAATATACCCCTCATGTTATTCCTTTTCTTAACTTTATTCTGTAATTGGAAAGTATCAGAGTGAACCAAAAGAAAAATTGGTGACAGTATCTTGGGTGTCATTTAGGCATTTAGCAAATGTCTTCTTTCTCACATTGTTTGGGGATAGTGTTGATGTTTGGGGTCCAGATACCTAGGACTCCTTTGCCATTTCCCCTCTTTGGCACCATGGCAAATATTTATATTTGAAAATAGCATTCTTGCACAGCCACAGAATCCACAACACAAACATTAGCTTGCAAGATGTTTTCCATTGTTCTCATAGGCATTCTTCCTCCTCTGTACACTCATGGGGAAGCAGCCTCAGGTTCTTGGATCTTATCTCAATATAAGGAGCCAGAATAAGCTGGAACAAAAACCAACACATGTATTTCTTTTATATGGATAAATCAACTAGCCTTACTCGAGGGGCTGTCTCTGTCCCCATCTCTGGCATGCAGTAAGAGAAAACCGACTACATCCTCTGAAGAAGAGAACTATCCAGTGAAGACAGTATTGTGGGTCATAAACCTCCTATGTGGGCCACCAGGTCATCATCTCACACAGCCGTTGTAGGTATATCATAGGTGGCTGCCTTTCAGTACAGACACACTGTTAGCATAGTATTCTTCATTTCCACAAATTTCAAATGCTCTTTGAAACCTGTGGCCCTTATGGTTCCTTTTAATGGGTACAGGTGCAAAAAAAAGGTTCTTTCTTCATTTTACCTCTATTGTAAGAAAACCATTGTGTGTTGAAAATAGCAGCTAACACTGTGCATCAACA
>NW_011888836.1:4610460-4636377 GCF_000151845.1 Pteropus vampyrus
GCAGTCCTCATTGACTTCCTTCTTCAGATTACCTGTTTTGTGAGTCTCTTGGGGTTAGACATTAAGCGTCAAGAGGTAAGTTGTTATCAGAATTACAGTCTATTTCATTTGAGTCTGGTCTAGCTGAAGCAGCTAGAAAGTGTGGCCTTTGTTTCTCTTTGTACCCTCAGAAAAACCGGCTAGACGTGCTTTGCTGTGTCAGAGGTGCGGAAGATGGAACAGGCATCCAGGCCTCAGAGAGCTGCTTGTTTCGTTTCTTCAAAAACTCCTATTCTCCACTTCTGCTTAAGGACTGGATGCGACCAATTGTGGTATGAACTAATCTGTGGTTTTGCATGTTTTTCTCCCAAAAACAGATTTGTCATAAGCCTTCTAAGAATAAGATAACTTGGGGAGGAGATTCTGACATCTGTTACGCACATATACAAAAACATAAAAGCAAATAACGTACAAATACATAAAATATTTTTCTAGCTAGCTTGTAGCATATAAGTAAGAGTTTTTGAGTTTTTATTTGGAAATAATTACAGATTCAAAGAAAGTTGCAAAGATAGCAGAGAGGACCCAGGCACCCCTCGCCCCACTTCCTCCTGTGGTCTTACATAATTGTAGTTCAGTATCAAAACCGGGAATTTGACTTTGGTAGAGTGTGTGTCTCTTTGGTCGAGAGTGCGTGACTTTGGTAGGGTGTATGTCATTTTGTCACATGTGTGGATTTGTGTAACCACCATGGCCATCAAGATCCATCACCACAACAGTCTCCCTCAGGCTGCACCTCTGTAGCGTTACCCACTGCCTTCCCCTCCCTATACCACCCATTTTCCCTGGTCCTCAGCAACCACGCAAGAGCTTTTTATAGCATGTATACTGGATGGAGCCAACAGTGATCACCTATCACTTCTCTACTAAAAGAACAAATATTAGTTTCTAATAATAGTAAAAGTAATAGCAGTACATAATATTTATTGAACACTCGATATCAGGTATTGTGCTAAATATTGGGTACTATGCTAAAATCTAGGTTATCCTTAGAGTTTTCTCATTTAGTCCACAAAACTATCAGATGTTATAAGCCTTATTTTTCTGTTTTATTGATGAGGAAATAGAAACAAAGAAAAGTGAATTTCCCAGGGTCATTCAGCTCATAAGGGAAGGAACCAAGATTTGAACCTAGGTCGTTTGACTCTAGACGCTGTGATCTCAGCCACTAACCTGTACTCCTTGTTTTCTTAGCATGTCATTTAAACTTCCTTTTCAGTTTAGAAAAGTCCTGTTTTATGTGTGTGTTTAAGATTTTATTTATGTTCTTTAGCTCATTATATCTCTAAGCAGTTGCTGTCTTATAACTCACTTTTCATTCCAGATAGCAGTATTCATGGGTGTTCTGTCATTCAGTATTGCAGTCCTGAACAAAGTAGAAATTGGATTGGATCAATCTCTTTCAGTGCCAGATGTAAGGCGCCTTCTTTTTTATCTAATTCATTCCAGTGGTGAATACATTTTTCAAAACATGGGGGCATCTGAGTCTAGTTGCCCCTGAGATGAGCCACAGACCGCCCCCCGCTAGAGAGAGCTCTGCATATCAAGTGACCAGGCCCTGACCTCAAAGCCCTACTGACCCCGTGTTTCAGGCTAATGCCTGCTTCTAAAGGCAAGCACTCGCAGGATCTTTCATGTTATAAGAACTGCCACAAAGCTCTGCCAGTGTGACGTTGGCCTTCTGAACTCTCAGACAGCCCTCTGGGGCATAGCCACAGAATTCGAGCAGCCAGCCTTTTACCTTGTGAGGTGCCCTCCTCATAGTGGGACCAGCCAGGGGAGCACCTGGGCCCCGGGAGGGTGAGGTGGGGGGACTGGCTGTAGGGAATTCTGAATCTTGGCCGGGAACTTCCTGGTGCCCTTCTAATTCTTTGTCATCTCATCTCACGTAGACACCGTCAGCAGGTTCTCATTTTATCCCATCGTTGATCTCTCTTTCAGGACTCCTACGTGATGGATTATTTCAAGTCCCTCAGTCAGTACCTGCATGCAGGCCCACCCGTCTACTTTGTCCTGGAGGAAGGGCACAACTATACTTCTCTGGCAGGGCAGAACATGGTGTGCGGGGGCGTGGGCTGCAACAGCGACTCCCTGGTGCAGCAGATCTTCAACGCAGCCGAGCTGGAAAACTAGTCAGTGCCACCCCGTCTCCCTGCACTGCAGTGGCAGCAGCCAGGCAGGGCTCTCAGCCAGTCAGCGCCACCTGAAATTTCTCGCCGAAAACAGATTTTCCTTGAGATTTGTTTTTCAGGATGTATACTGAACCCCGCTTTACCTGAGTAAAACCTTTAAAGGACTAATTTACTACCTTATACTTTGAGGATTTTCCATGAAGTGCTAATTCAATCTGTCTTTTGACTGGTTAGCAGTATAAAGTCTAGAAAGGAAGTTAGGTTTCAAGAAAAAGGACTGAAACTAAAGACATTTTCCTTGTGGGACAAGTCAGTGATTTTTTTCTCCTCTTTAGTACCCGGATAGGCTTTGCTCCCTCATCCTGGATTGACGATTACTTTGATTGGATTAAGCCACAGTCTTCTTGCTGTAGAGTCTACAATAACACTGACCAGTTCTGCAACGCTTCAGGTACTTTCATCTCCTTTTCCAAATCTTTCCCTTTTTTCTGAAAAATTTTAACAATATAGTTTAAAACTCATTGCATTTCACCTCAGTGTATACCTACTTATATGCCAGAGCTGGGTCTCATTCCCTTTGTTGTCATCCCTTTCCTCAGTGTGAAGAGGGCTGTATTATCCTTGTCTCTGACAGCCCCCCATGGGGCTGCAGGCTGAACAAGGTCTGAGTCTGGGGACCCTAGTTTTCAGAGTTTTCAGGTTGCTCATCTTTTCCCAATGACACCGATTGCCTCTCTTGATCTGGCTGTTGCTTCTCATAGGTGTGTTTTCCTTTGCCCTACGGTTTTGTAAGAGTGTCGAGGTTGTCATGGAATTTTCTTGATTAAAAACCTGGAAGCCCTGGGTTCTGATGATACTACTTGAGGTTGTCCTTAAAGCAGAAAACCTGCTTCAAGGAAGAAAATTTGCACAGCCTCCCTAAGGTGAAGATGGTATCTCAGATTTATTAGACCATGAAAATCACATGCGTTGGAAGCTTTTCGATAAGGAAAAAGATTCAGGGAAATAATTCCCCTCATTATCAATATTTTTAAATGTTTTAAAGTGACACCTGGAGACCCATTTCTCTCACCTTGGCTCCTTCCCGCTTGTTTCTGCTAGTGGCTGACCCTACCTGCATCCGCTGCAGGCCTCTGACTCCCGAGGGCAAACAGAGGCCTCAGGGTGGAGACTTCATGAGATTCCTGCCCATGTTCCTTTCTGATAACCCGAATCCCAAGTGTGGCAAAGGGTAAGTGCCACTGAGCCCTTCAGGTGCATGCCCACTTTCCCTTTAATTTGCACTGGAACACTAGGAAAGAGCTGCGGTATAGAAACAATTGTGGGAAAGATCCTCTTTACCCGCTTCCTACCCTGTCCCGATTCTTCTGTGAAAGCAAAGAAATCTCTCAAACAGCTCTATAGAAAACTTGTTATTTTCACTTGATTTCATCCGGGCTTGAGCAGTCATTTCTTACACTTTTCTGTACGTCCTGGTCCTCCTGGCTGTTTGAATGGATAGAGTCCTGTGCAGGTTACTAGTGGGGTGGAGGAGGAGGAGGAACACATGGCATTTCGGAAGGTGAGAGGAGCTGTTCGGTTGTATCCATGGGCATATGGGACAACATCTCAGCTTTGGTGATATCATCCTAGATTAAGGTTTAGATTGGTTTAGCCCCACTGTGCTTCTTGCCAGCTTGTCCATATATGAGACTATGGGCTTTCTTTCAACCAGGCAGCCAGTTACCCATGGAAACAGGATATTTGGCCCAGAATGACCAGAAGTCTGGGGTGGGGTAATTTGGAAGCTTTTATAGGAGAAAAATGAGTGTTCACGTGTATGTTAGGTAAACTCTGGACATCCCTGTTTTCCATAAGAATCCATAATTTGACCAGAGTCCCATCATATATTAGTCATAAAAATCGTGTCTGCGTTTTGAGACCTATACTAAGTACTATGAGAAGACTATCCCTAAAAATAAAATAAGAACAAATTTTGCACCTTGGTCTACTTGCAGGCTGAATGCTTTGGCCTACATAAAACAAATGCAAGTGAATTCAGCTTTTATGAAGGCAATAGCCACCACTTTCAGGCAGCCTCCTACGTGCCAGTATCATGCCAGGCACCTCCTTGACACTTTTTCACTTACTCATCACACAGCCCTGAGAGTAGGTGGTGGTACACCCATTCGCAGAAGATGACGCTGCAGCCCAAATCCAGTAACTTTGTCCAGGGTTCTGCTGCCGATACGTGGCAGGGCTGAGGCCGATCTCATGGCTGTCTCACTCCAGGACCCTTGCCCTTCTCCACCTCCTGTTACACAACATTGCTGAGCAAACTCTGTATGAAAGCACATTGGGGAGCAAGGCTGGATATAGAAACAATAGCAGCTATGCACCAAAGAAACCAAAAACAGTAAAGAAAAGCCAGCGTGGGTGAGAATAAGCTAAAACCTTCATCGTTCCCTTTTAGAGAGCCTTCTCTATCCCAGATATTTAGAGCTGGGTCTGACTTCTGAGTCCAGGGTCAGATGATTTCACTTAGCCTTGAGTGCTCAGATTCTGCAAGTTTTTGCAAGGCACGATTTTCTGACACCAACGAGTCTTCATCTCAGGGGACATGCTGCTTATGGGTCAGCAGTTAACATCCTTGGTAATGACACGAGTGTCGGAGCCACGTACTTCATGACCTACCACACCGTGCTTCAGACCTCTGCTGACTTTATTGACGCCATGAGAAAAGCTCGCCTCATCGCTGGTAACATCACCAAAACCATGAGCCAGGAAGGAAGTAACCACCATGTATTCCCATACAGGTAAGTGTGAATTGTACAAATGAGGGTGTCCTAGGGAAGGGCCCACACCCTGGGACTCCCTAGATGGATGCTGAGGCTTGGCTTTCGTTCTGCCATCTTCATCATGAGCACAAGCCAGGTATGTCCAGGGAGATGGCACCTAGTGAGGGGAGCCAGAATCTGGAGCACCTATTGAGGTCTGAGTGCTAGAAACAAAACATTTGGTCTCCGGGCTGGAGCTCACTGTGAAAGACACCCACTGTGGAATAGCACAAGGGAGGTTGCCTGAAGACCTGGCTTCACCGAGTGTAGCTGAGTGGACATCCCTGACTGCTGATTAGTTGAGACAGTGCCTTTACGGAGATTTTTCTTTTTTGATTTTTGGTTTTTTTCCTTGATAAAAAGAAATTACACATGAAATGCTCAATTTGTAAAATACAGAAAAGTAGAATAAATAAATGTTTTTTTTCCTCACCCCTGTGATCTTGCATAAAGGAGTCTTGACCTGTTCTTGGCAGGGGGACAGCCTGTGGTTCTGTGGGAGAAGTTCTCAGAGTGGGTGTCCTAATTCCTGGGAAGAGCTTGTTAACTTTACAAAATTCTCAGGTCCTGCACAGACCCCACTTGGCCTGAGGTAATTCTGGGCCTAGATCAGGACTTGTTTTCCCAAAATACCATGGTATATTCTTTGTAAATGCCTATAATAAAGTAGAATAGATTGGGATTATGAACAAAAACTTTATATAAAATACACAGTTTGGATCATTTATTAGGCCCTTTGGTGTCAGTGGTCCATCAGAAGTCCAGTTGAATTACTGTAGATGAGTCTTGTAAAAAACAGGTTTTCTGCAAGTGTGTCTCTAAAAGTACTCTTACAGTTTTGCAATAGTGGCAGGATAAAAAGTAGAGCTTCTAGATAGAAGTGAGAACAGACTGTAATGAAATCTTTTCCCTTCTCTCTAGTGTGTTCTATGTCTTTTACGAACAGTACCTGACTATTATTGATGACACGATCTTTAACCTCTGCGTGTCCCTGGGAGCGATCTTTTTGGTGACTGTGGTTCTCCTGGGCTGTGAACTGTGGTCTGCAGTGATCATGTGTGTCACCATCGCCATGATCTTAGTCGACATGTTTGGCATCATGTGGCTGTGGGGCATCAGTCTGAATGCAGTTTCCTTGGTCAACTTGGTTATGGTGAGTCCTGGTCCACTCAGTTTGTCCCAAACTCCTGCCACTTATGTGAATTGTTTCTTGGGGTAAAAGACCAAGTTCAGAGGGACTGAGGACTAGGTGGAGTTGGGACTGGATGATACAACAGTGAAAACATCATTTTATGATTTAACTTGGATATTTTGCCTGAAATGTTTGTAAAAACATTTAGCCTTTCACAACAAGGTATTATTCACTTTTTATTTAGAAAAAAATGCCCCATCCCGGATGGGATTCTCTGATCAGTACCTTTTGCTTCCCATACAATTGCCAGCTACTTTTAATAGTCTTGAAGATGTGAGCATTCGATAAGGTATTAATGGAAATAGAAACAGTGCATCTGTACTTCAGATATGAACACTGCTTCAGGTGGAAGGGCAGTGAGGCCCAACTAAAGAAATGGTGACAGTGACAGTGTGCTGGCTCAGTAGACAGTGGGGGTAACCTTAAGAGGTTGCAGCAGCTTTCCCAGATAAAGGCACATCTGTACAAACTGAAGCATTGGATGTTGTGTCTAAAGTGTTCCACAAGTTCCTGGTGCGTTTAAGTTGAGGTGATGGGGGCTTTACAGTACACATCAAAGGGGATTCTTAGGGCACTTCTACCACCCAGGGTGCCCTGGTAACCACAGATTCTGGAAAAGGGGGGGTGGCTGCTTATAACTTCCAACTAGGGAGGACCGACTGTAAAGGAAGCGCTGTATTTCAGAGCTGTGGCATTTCCGTGGAGTTCTGCAGCCACATAACGAGAGCATTCACAGTGAGTGCGAAGGGAAGCCGTGTGGAACGGGCAGAAGAGGCACTCTCTCACATGGGCAGTTCTGTAAGTAACTTGGGCAGAAATTTCAGTGTACAGGGCCCAGCTCCATGAGTGAGTGTTTCTCAGAAGGACCTTTAAAATTCAATAGGGAAAACAATTTGGATCTTTTACTTAGCAGCAGCTCCTATGGATAACAGGTTTTCAGGCCATTCATGAAATAGGTATATCCTAAACTCTTTAGAACTGTTCCTTTTGGTGACTCCTGCTGTAGGCGGCAGTATGGCTGAAGCAGGAAGAGAACAGAGAAGTTGGATTTAAGCGAGCCAGCTTTTTCCATTTAAAACACAGGCCAACCCTATTGCAAAAACTAGGGAGCTGCCACACTCAGCCCAGTGAGCAATCTGTGGTCATCTGGAGAGTCTCCTTGTTCAACTCTATATCCTGGTTTAGCCTATCAACCAATCACTTTACCACTAAAGAAAACAGTATTAGAGAGTAACAACTAGAACTTTTTTTAATAAAATTTTAGATACTTAAAATTCTCATCTAAGAATATATATAATCTCAGTTTAGAGACAGAATAGTGTCTATGCAGAATACATAGCTTTTACCCTTATAAAGCTTTTGTTTCAGGCTCACAAGCAGCAAGTGAAACAGTTTTAGGTGGAACATACTGCCCCTTATCGTTAACTCTGAAAGCTGAGGTTCAGTCCCTGTGAATTTTGACCTTGACTATTAAATCTCTGTATTAGGAAGTGTTCAATTATAACAAGTTGATAAAAGTGGTTTCTACTACTGTCTCTCTTTTAGGTATTCAGTGGAATCACACTTACAAAGTTTGGAGGGATTGTGGTATTGGCCTTTGCCAAATCTCAAATTTTCCAGATATTTTACTTCAGGATGTATTTAGCTATGGTCTTGCTGGGAGCCAGTCATGGATTAATATTCCTCCCTGTCTTACTCAGTTATATAGGTAAGAGTTCTAATTTTTAAACATGTAAGATGATTAAAGAATTGATATCTTGAAGCATTCTTTTGAAGTATTTGAACTTATATTAATGGTCATTTGATAAATATTACTGAGTAAAAAAATTTCTGAGAAAATATCCTACCCAGGGGCTTCAGTTGTTCAAACCACTTAATTAGTAAGCTGCTAATACTTTTTCTGGAGGCCTGACTTGTCTGCTGAACAAGGCACTGAAGTCCGACCGTGAATGAGTCTGTCAGTAGCCCAGGTGGCTTCTTTGCTGAGATGCATGCCGTTGAGTGCCTTGACAGCCGGGTCACAACCCAGCAGTGCTATAGAACAGCTTTTCCTTCCCTGATTCACTGTTCTAGCAAAACACTGCCTCTGCTACTCATCTCCTGATGAGACTATCCATATGATCTTTTTTGGCCATTTCAGCTTTCATAAGACTTACAGTTAAAAGGAGAATAGTACTAATTTGATTTATATATTGTAACTATGTTGAAGCACTGAAATCGAGAAAATGAGGGGTTTGGCTTTTTTTAATCTTGGGGATAGAAAAGGTGGTTCTGTTATAGTACAAACTATCCCCTTTTCTCCTGAAGAAACAATATAAAATTTATTCTTTTTATCCCTCACAGGACCATCAATAAATAAAGCCAAAAGTTTGGCTACTCAAGAGCGATATCAAGGTACAGAGAGAGAACAACTCCTCAATTTCTAACCCTTTACAGAGTTTGGAGACTTTCAACTGTCTACGGGTCAGTCAGTTCACCACTGGACAGTAGCTGCATTGCCAAGGCTAAGTTGAACAGTTGGTGTTATCAGACTTCAAGTGGTTTTAACAGCAGCAGCTTTGGCCGTAGTGCTTTTAAACTCAGGAATGCAAATCCGACTTGTGAAGCAGTATTACTAAATCTGAAGGCAACCCTGGGACACTCTAAGCATCTTCCAGTTCTCCAGGAATGAAATCTAATTTTTCAGCAAGCGGAAGTTTGACACTAGGATGGTTAATGTGACCTGCTCACTGACATTTTTAAAAGGCCAATCAATGCAGCGTTTCTCCTTTTTTTAGGAGTAAGCCCTCACACAAGTTCTAAACCATATTTTTAGTAAAATTTGGGAATGTTGCAAATATACTTTATTATAACATTTTGTAGTTTAAAGAGCTTTATTAATGCAATAAATTAACTTTGTACACATTTTTATATATATAAAAAAACTAGCAAGTGATTTCAGAACGTTGGAGGCTTCATTAGAGCTTGGTCTCCAAAAACTTGTTTGAAAAAAGCAACATGTTCTTCACAGTGTTCTCCTATAAAGGAAAATAGATTTAATCTCTTACATGTGACACAAAGAGAAGAAAACAAGAGGATGAACACTTTGCAGCTCATAGTAATATATACTGGGTTTTAACTTATTTTTTTCATAAAATACTGTGTTTTCCTAAGCTTTCGAATTGTCCTATTTGCACAGCTCATTCCATTATAGAACCATCTGCTCTGAGAAACAAGCAGAGAAGCTAACCTGTCATGGTACTATCTTACCACTGTATACTGATTAAGCTAGAAAAAGTTATGTTCCTTCCCCATCCTAAGGAAGAAGATGCCTTAGGTATCATAACTTTGGAGATAAGAATGATTTGTCAATGTTCCCTGCCTAGAACTGAAACAGTAAGCCCCAGGCCATTTAAAACCCTTAGCCACCAGTTCCTGTTCTGTTCTTGATTCTTCAGAAAAGGACATTCCAAAAACAGGTGTCAGACATATGAGCTGTGTTCAGACTTCCCGAAATGGGCCCTGAATATGTCTCTCTTCCCCAAACACACCAAGTTCCAGAGCATAATTTAGGTCTACTAGCATAGCGAATTCACTTGTACTACAGATAATGGGCTAAGGATTTGGTGGGCTGTTAAGACATTTTGTTTTTTAAAAACTAACTCGGGAGTTCTGACCAAAAGGCTTCTTGCTGCCAGTGTTCTCTTGCTACTGAGTCTGGTCACCCCAGATCTTTTCACTGCTACTGTATTCTCACCTGGTGTGAAATTAGGGTTCCCTCGCAAACGCTGGTTTCGCTGCTCAAAAAACCGGAATATGGTATAGAAAAGCATGTTGTCTTCAGTCTGCTTTGCAGCATCTAAAAATTTTCGTGCAGAAATGTTGTCATGGCCACCAATGCCCCGGATAAACCTTAAGGCAGCTAACACTTGGTGTTTGGAAAGAAGAACTTCTACTATTTCATCATTTGCCGTTGAAAGTCGCTAGAAAGAGAAAAGTCCAGATAAATGCAAGAAACAAGAACAGACTTTTACGCAGTTTAAAAAACTCTGATGTATCAGTTACCTTCAACATATCCAGAGACAGCTGATGAGCAGGAGGATAAAAACTTTCTAGGGATAATAGCAGACAAGCCTGAAAAACGAATTTTCAGACTATTCAGCATAAGATGTGGAAAGGTTAAATTTTAAGTTTCTAATCACGAAAAGCAAATATCCGGCGATACAGACCAAAGGCTTTGAGTCACTGAGGACATGATACTGCAGGAACTGATGCAGCATGTAGAAGAGGTTGTGCTGGACAAGCGTCTTGATGACAAGTTCATGTAAGTAATGCTGAGGACAAAAACAGAAGGGAAGACGTTGCCAAACCGGTCAACTACAGCAGACGCGAGGTTAGGTTTGTCGAGGGCTGCAGCTATTCTAATTGATGAGTAAAAGTGTCCATTATTAAGAGAAGTGGGTTCAGTGTGCAGGTGAAAGGACCCAACTTGATACGAGACTACTCATTCTAAGAACAACATGGTAATGTCTGAAATGTCACTCAGAATTCTGAGTCAGGCACGCAGACACTTTTACCATATAAAAAGAGTCATCTTAGGTAAGATATTGACAATACTGTGATTTTAAAAAAATATTCCTCGTTCCTCTAACTTGAAGCCACCAATGCTGATTGGAAGGTACCTGTACTGGAATTTGAAACTGGTTAAGAGAGCGAATATATTCCATCAGTACGGCTATCACGAATTTATGAGGCATCTCCTATGGAGAAAACAAAAATAATCTTAGAAACATCGCAGAGTTGCAAAGGAAGCGACATGTACACTCCTCATTATCTCCCCACCTTGTTTCCATATGAAACCGGCCCAGTGCTCTATTTCGCTGGTTTTGCACAAATCCCTCTAGAACCTCCCCCATTGATGGTCATGTTTAGGCCTGAATATTAGAAGCCAAACTAGTAGCACTAGGTCTTCGCCAAAGATCCAGTTATTCGAATCACATTGAGTTCTACTAGTTGTCCTCAGTTCCCTTCAAATAGATCTTTGTCTTGAGAATCCTTAGTCCTGAAGCACCTGATAAGCTGTCACCTACCTTCTTTTCTGTGAATGCCGACAGGACATGGGTGTACATGTCAGACTGGTCGATCACAGCTTGGGTCCGCACCGGCCTTTTGAGAAGTGGACTGCTCCGGCTTTGCCCTGCTTCTACTGCCTAAGCAAGAAATTACAAGTGGGATCTTAATCTTCTTCTAGGTAATAGTGTGTTTGCAGTTAATCCAACAAGACTGAATTCCTAGATGCTATGAAGCTCAAATCTGAGAAGGGCAATACACTTAATTCACTACTTGGAAAAAACTATTTTTCCTTTGCTCTAGAAAGTCAGCTGGTCATCTTGAAAATAGACTAATGTTCATGGTGGATGGAACTAAAAAAACATGTCATAATTTTCTCTTAAGGGACATCACACTGTTTTCAACTTCTTAAAACAGCTCCCTATCTAATTTCCTTAACCATAGACTATCTGACCTTTGTTATCTAATAAAAATGGAATGGCTTGCTGCATCTTTGTTTGATGAAGCCCTGATCTTTAAGTGAATGCTTCATGTAATGAGTCTACATCTAGATTTTTAAATGGTAAGCAAGGCTCCCGAAATATTATATGGGAAAACTGAGGATCTTGACTACCTCAACCTAACTTAAAGAAGGTGAGATCAATGCAGATTCTGCAAGAGCTGTGGCAGGTAGCCTGAGAACCCCCATTTCTAAGTGCCAGGTGCTCTAATGTTACACGAGGTTGACCACACTCTTGACTAGCAAAGGTTTATGAAGTCTAGGAGCCACAGAGCAGGGATGCATAGAAATTGCCATTTAGGATCAGACCTGATTCCCACAGCCCAGTGTACTAGCAGCAGGACCAAGAGAAGGATCCAGAAGAGCTCAGCCCTGCCCTCTCCCCCATGTCTGACAGGACAGGGACCCGCTGACCCTTCAGCAGCCCACATCAGTCCTGTTATCCTTGAGTAGCTAAAAGTCAGTGTAGTTCTGGGTTTTTTAATTGTTTAGGACTAATGAGATTGTTTAAGTGAAATCATTCATTCCACTTGTCCTAAACTTTTCTCACTTCAGAGCACATGATACACTAACGGCATAGCAGAATCTGGTAATAAGCCATGTTAATTTTGTCCAGCCCTTCACAGCATTTGAGCCTACTATATGAAAGGCACGGTGCTAATATTTAATCATCATTAACAGAATACTGACTAAAAAGACATGGCAAAATTATTATATTTCTAATTAAAATCAGACTCTGGCTTGGCAGAAACATGTATAAAATAATGCAAAGCAGAGACCAATTTTATAACACAGAGTAAGACCAAGGATCGCTATCTGTGTGTAAGATCAAACGTATTTTAAAAAAGGTGAAGGCATTAAGCGAGACAGCCTCAAGCTAATGGGATGCCGGGATTCTGAAATTACTGCTCCTTCACTATAGCCACCTTGCCCTCTGGCACGGAGCAAAGTGCAGTGACATCATTCTATTAGGACCTTGCATTATAATTACTTAGAAATATACAGGGGTGGAAGAGCCCTCATCATGGTTCATATAACTTACCATCGTGTAACTCTGCTCAGCGTCCAGGTACTTTTTATACTCATGATTGAGTTTGTCAAAAACAGTGGCTATCACAGGAAGTGTTGCTCTGTCTGACTCACTCAACACTGGAAAGAATCAATGTTCACACAGGTCAACCAACTTCATGTCAGGTTCAGAACATGTTGCTATGATAGAAAAACTAATCTCCAAGGGTTAGCAGTGCCAACATACCTTTAAAGGGCATTCAGAGAAAAGATCTAGCTTAGAGACCTAAAGCCTACAACTCACAAGCCCTTTCTCATTACTGGAGAGAGACAGTGATGGCAGATACAAGTAGAAGATTCTCAGAGTAGATATGCAGTGATCTGGATTCTGAAAAATGTTTGTTCCGAAGCCAGGGATAGTAGCTCCGGACCCTCATGTGCGTTCAGGCTTGCTTTCACCTGGAACCATCCTATTTAGTTTTCTCTACCAAAGTCTCTACAAAGCATTTTTATGTTCAGTAGCCTTTCCAGGAGCTTAAATAATCCATCCATCAAGAGGAATAGGGCTACAGGCTACAGACAAGGAGTGAAAAGGTGGCCCAGCTCCCAATAAAAGGTGCTGGGCACCACAGGCCTAACACAGAATCAGACCTATGCAAAGGATTCACCCACTTACTCTGCGAACAGACAGACAGGATGACCATCTTGCATTCCTTTCTCTGGAGGAGAAAGTCCATCAGTCTTCCTTTATCTGGCAAGAGGTTTACTATGGGTTGAAGTTTCACTTGGAGGTTCCAGAGGTAACCTGGATTTAAGAGGCAACAAATTTAATAGTATGAGGCATACCGGAACAAAAGCCCAAAAGGTGGTTCCCCTAAGGATTCGTGGGGTAAAGCACTGTTAAAGGCTTTTTCCTACAAACCAAAGCACACTCTAGGACACTCGGGAAATGCCTGACAATAGGATAGCCAGCCAGACTACTGCATGCCAGGTTGACTCCTTACAGCAAAACAACCTGTTAGGAGGTACAGCTGTGGTGTAGCTCCCTAACTATAGGGGCAACAAGCTCTTTGAATCAGCTCAGAGCAGCTCCTTCCCCACACCTAGCCCCTTTTAACTCTGAAAGTAGAAAAAGACGTTAACACGTGGCATTAACTTTGATCCTGTGCTCTGGTTTTTTCTGCATTGGCTCATTAGTCAAAGATAATGCTAAAGGAATTTCATAATTCATCCATTCATCAATCCACGAACTTCCTGAACACCCACAATACCAGCTGGCAGGCAGAGCCTCTCAGTTCTGCCACGGCTAATAGGCTAATACAAAGCTAGTACCATTCTGGATGAACAGAAGTAAATTCATTACACAGTGGACACCACCCCGGGGTGTTAGGGCTAATTCTCTTCTTAAGAATCCCAGTGGGCAAGACATGAAAATACAGATGACTAAAGACTAATGTAGAAAGTACTCAATAGAAAAAATACAAGGTGTGACAGGATTACCAAGGAAAAGACAACACCCCAAGGAAGGCTTCCCCAGCACCGTGAGAAACACGGTGTGCACCCACAGGCATAGAGAACAGAAAGGGGTGCGAGCACATGTGAGCATGATGGTGGGAGGTAACAGAGCAGGGAGGGAGGGCCCTGCACACTATGCTGTGGGGTCTGGCTTTTCAGAAAGGACAGATATAAAAGGGTTTAAAGCAGGGGAATGGCCATTCTTAGCTGTTTTAATTATAAAAAATAATATAGGCTCATGATAAAATAGACACATAGTAGAGAACAGAATATAAAGTGAGAAATAATCCCATTTCCGGGTTGAAGGGAGAGGTCATTTCTCATTCACTTTGAAACTGTCACTGGCTACTACTGTCATCCAAAGTCAACAAGCACTATTTTCTCTAACATGACGGTCGTCCCCTCTGACTCACCTTGGCTTGCACTGATAATGATGTCAGGTTGAAAGACAATCCAGGATGAAGAATCTACATGTTATAGGAAATTCTAAACCAGAAGAGATAAAAACAAAAGACAAACCTAGCTCGGATTAGCCCTTGGCCCTGCCGTTTGCTAAGGCTACTTTAAATGCCCGCCCCTCCATAGTAAGAAACTCCCCACGGTGGTTCCTGAGCCTTTACTCCGGCTGATGAGAGCGGAGCTGCAGGACCTTCTTAGACACAAAGGTAAAGAGGGTAACAGCTTCCGTCTGTGCACAGTGCCAATGCCTTTGTAAAGGATACAGAGTTTACATGGGACAGGAGACTGGCTCGTCACAGGAGCAGGACCTACAAATGGAGAAAACACAAGTCTGCAAAGACTGATGATGCAACCAGAAAATGCTGCCAATACTAGTATTTAAGATGTAAAATTTATTACTTTTAAAGCCTTCAGTAAATGTTTATTCAACTGTAGTGAAACAAGGAAGAAGTAAATTGTCATGTCCCACTTATAATACGTAGAGGAAGGAGGAGGGAAGTCGAGACCCAGACAAGAAAATGTGTACCCCAGAAGGGGAAAGAATGTCAATGCTTCGTTCAGTGTTGTTTTTAATAACCAAAGATGACTCATCATCATTTACACATGCACATTAAAGAACTGGATGATTCAAAATCAAATACTCGGATAATTCACTAAAATTATTTCAAATACAAGTGCTTTGTTGTTTAATTATCTAACCAATTAATTAGTTTAATTCTCCACTATAGAGTGGGAGGTCCAGGCACAGCGATCTCACCTGGGTGGGAAGCAGATCTCAAAAAAACCTCACATGACAGAGACTTATAACTACCAGTTACACTGGTCATGTGTCAGGCAGGCAGCCCACAACGAACTTGAGAAATGTAGCCCTAAAAACTAATACGCGATTCTCAGTTTTGTTGCAATTACCCAGGCACAATCAGAAGGCAGGTTTTAATCAGCCGGTTAAAAAGGTGGTAATTTTGAACAGATTTCTCCTCACCCCCAAAAGAGGAAAGGGCCCCATCAAAGAAGCTAAAGCGGACAACACTTGTATTTGGAACCTAAGAATAAAGGTCTTATGTGTTGGCCTCAAAGCTGACTGCCCATCACCTTGACTTAAATGCAGGTGAGAACCAGGTGGCTCTGGTTAAAGCCCCCGAGGTGATCCTAATCAGTGAGAACCACTGGGAGAAGAGACCAAAAACAGGATGAATGAGGGCAGCTGGCTCTCCCCAAAGTTGCTGGTTTCAGCTTTCAAGAGAGCCCAATAAGCTGTTCCGAAATACACATCTTATGGCGGCAAAGGGTAGGCAGGATACAGAGATGCTACGAGCCTGCAAAAGGCTTACAATCTAGCAGAACAAACAAAACAAAACGCATTAACCCTGAAAAATGCTTTACCAACCCACAGTCCAGAAACCCTAGGATTCAATGGACCCTTGAATTCTTATTAATCTTAGTCTTGGCTATTGTTTAGACCATACCTGGCATCAGCTTTATTATAACTAGCCAATTAGAACCTGATTGCCTCTAACTAGTCCTACTAAGTAACTGGAAGAGAGCTGAGTTTTAAATGTTTAAAAGTTGTTTTTCCCCAAATTCACCAACAGTTAACCTGCATTCCAAGTGAATAGCAGATGCACAATAAATCATTTGACACAACCTATGATTTTACAGTTACTTCCAAGATATTACAGTTTCTTTTCCCAAGTCTCCCAGGAGAAAAGGGAGTCTAGAGGTGGAGAGCAATTCACAGGGGAGAACAGATCAAGGGGTAAAGCAAGTCTAATGGAGGGAAAGCAAGTGGTAATCATTCTGCTGGTGGAGGGCCTTGCCTTCAATTTATAAAAAATGCAACACCTGTGAAGCACAATAAAGCCAAGTACAATAAAACTAGGTATGCCTGTAATGCTAACATTATCCAGGGAAAAGAAAAAAAGCTGGAAAAAAACACAGAGGGCCAAAAGACCAATCCAAATGTGAGAACTACTTCCTTCCTTCCAAACTCTGCCAGTTAGTAAGCTTCTGGCTGATCCTCCAAGACTAGAAAGGTAGGCCAGAGGTGGTGTTCTTGCTGAACTATCAGCTGTAGCCTAATCTGGGTCTTCTACGGCAGGTACAAGGACATCTTGACTGCAAACTGGGCCGACCTACCAATGCTGACAGGTAGTCCTTTTAATAAGGAGACATTGCTACTGGAGTTCCAAATGTGAACCTTTCATGGTTTACACAGATACTTCAATTAGCTTGGCCTGTACTCCAGTCTTCTTTGAGAGCTGAAATTGATTACAGCAGGAAAAGGCAAAAGGAACCAGATGGTTTCTTTCCCTTTCACTGAAATCCTGATCTCTCTCCTCAAACTTCCTACTTCTATTTCTCTTCAGGTAGGAGGATTAATCTAGAACAACCAGAGACCCACAGTCTTAAGTACTTACTGTGACCATCAGTCAGGAAAGAATACACTATCATAACCATGATACAGAATGTGAGAAAGATAAGAAAAAGTGATCCCAGATTAAAAGAATAGCCATAAGCAGCCAAATTTAATCTTAGGGTTACAGAGCACAGGCAATCAGAAAATGTAAAGAGTTTATCCAACATTTAAAAATCTTTCAGCTCAACACTCCATTTTAAAGCTCAGAGAATAAAAATCATTCTATTTTTTATAAATGGAGGACAATCCATTTATTTTATAAAATACTTTTCACAATGCAATTGGAACTGATAAAATCAGTTAAAAAAAAAAAGGGCAGGGGCAGGGAAAGAGCCCCTCAAAAAGCAAACAGATCTAGGCCCCTCTGTATGTACTCCTCACTCCAGCCTGAGCATGACCCCCAACTCCATGGTGACTCCTTTTTACCTGCTATGGGGATCTGATAGGGCTGAATCGATCGAGCGGGAAGCACTGGGTGATGGAAGGTAACGGTGCCATCAAACTCTCCCCTTAACTTGATATCAAATATTACCGATGTCTAAAGTAGAAAAAAGAGATCATAGGTTGGCTTCACCCTTTCCTTACCTCACATCCTGCTATTCTGGATTCATTTAAGCCATTTCCTGTTTGTCAGAATACTCGCTGGCAGCACTTGCGCCTGCAGCGCTTACCCAGAGATAACCGGCGGATTATAGTCCCAACCTCACCCCTGAAGTTTGCCACGAAATATCTCACTTTTATTATTATGTTCGCATCGCTCTGGTATATCAATAGTCTTTGGAACAAATGACATCATTCTATTTATGGCATTCTGTTTTTAGCACCGGTATTTTCATTTACAAAATACAGTAATTCTCAATCGCTGAAAATGTCAAATCCTAGAAAACAGCATTCCTACATGTGATGTTAAATGAACACCAGTAGCAAGCTTCACTTTTTTTTTAAAGGGGGAAAGGGTCAAAGAGTCTGTATTTGCATTCCATCCCTACTGGCTACTTCTTTGGGGAAGAATTTGCTATATTATCACAACTATCTATTCTCACAAATATTCCTGACATTTAAGACATGCTTCTTTTGAAGATCTCTAAGTGATTTAAGCAGGTCTTTTTCACTTGCAACATCATCATCAGTCAAAAATATGGGTGCCACCACCCCACCAGGAGGCACGGAAGAGAAGTGGCTTGTCTACCACCCAGCTAACAGCGTAGAAAAGGCAGGATCCTGTTAGACACCCAGCTAACAGCGTAGAAAAAGCAGGATCCGTTCTCGTGCTTTCTCTTGGGCAAGTGTCAAAACCGTCATCATCCAGCATTATCATCTATACTCACAAAGGAAGGACAGAGCTCCCGTGCTCATCGAACACAGTGGCTGTCGTGAATTCCCAGCTTAGCTGTTTCAACCAAATAACTGTTTCAAAGTCTAATCTCCTCATGTGTTATTTTCTACAATAGTTTCTAATTATCCTTAATCAACTGATACAGAATCACTGTTTTTTCTAAACCATCTAGAATACCAAACCCATTTCCATCTGGAATTCTAAAACTGTTGGCATAAAAAACACTTTTTAGCCTTTGTTCAGAATGTTCTGGCAATTTTCACAACTCTTTTAAGCAATCTTAACTTGTACCAACACAAGACTAGACATGCGCGTAACTCATACCTCTGTATCCTGATGATGAACAACCACCAGATTATCCACCACATTGAGGGCAAACTTCCCCGTCCGATTTAACTTTAATATGTGCATCTTTTTACAGGCGCCTTCTCTGTAGGACAACAGAAAGGTCAAAAAATAGATCAACATGCTTGAGTTCATATTTTAAAATCAGAGGAAGAAGGAAGGCAGTATCAAGTATACCTTGGTAGGTGATAGAGGACAACCTCCGCTCCTGTACTATTGGAGGTCCGTGAATGATGCCTCAGGAAGAGAACATAAAGTTGTCTGTAGCTGATTAGGGAACAAAGAGACGTAAGTCACACTTAACTGTTTGAAATTCCTCCATTCTCAATGCTGAATTATAACACTATAGTTAAGTCAATCATGAAATACTCAATGGAATATCTTGTAGCCAAAAACGTTTGCAAAGCAAGTTCAGTTAGTACAAAAAAAAAAAAAGCCTATTATACAATTACATGAAAAGGAGGATGTAAAACTCGATATAGTGTGATCACAATATTTTAAAAGCACAAACTATGCATAATATCCAAAAATATTGGAAATGCATATTTTTGTGAATAGCTATCCCTGAATAAGTCCATTTTATTTTCCTCTTTCTGTATTTTCCAAGTTTTGTACAATTAGTCCTTAATTACAGAAAAAAGTAATCACTCTTCATTTTTAAGCTTCATCTAATAAATGTGGTATGAACAGTTCCCGCACACAGCTTTTTATTCCTGTGGGTAACACTGTGCTGGGCCTGCCACAAGAATGAGAACCAAAGAGAAGGCAGGGTCCCCACCTCCACTTTGGCCAGGATTGCTCTCATTTTGTTTTCTAAACCAGGATGCCACAGATTTCCTTTGAAGGAGAGGGGGGCATTCTAACTGCTAAAAATGTTTAAAGTTTGGAAATCACTGTTTTAGGCCACAGGAGAATCAGAAGTAATTTAGAAGCAAAATTTTGATATTTGTTGACTAGGGTTATAGGAGGGGTTCTTTGTATTAGCTCCTATTTTTGTGTTTGAAATTTTCATAATAAAGTTTAAAAATTAATATATCTACATTTCCAAATGAAGATATATCTTCCTACATAAGTAATCCAGTTTCATGTTTGTTAGATAAAAAACTCAGACTGTGTTCTTGCTTAGAACAATTAGGATATGTTTTAGCTAAAAAAAAAAAAAACTTAAGTGTCAACTCACAAAATGAAAAAGAAACTCTAAAACTAAAATACCCAAGCAATAAATTGGTTCAGTGTTCTCATTTTATCAGATTAGAATGGTGAAAAAAACTTTCCTAAGACCACAAAGCTAGTAAAATAATGAAAAAAAAAAATGCCAAGATGATGACAGGTTTTCTATATTCATAAGATCTAGGTACTGAAAAAGGAAAGGGAAGGCCTTACTGCATGTTCCGAGACTATCTAAGGAAAGGGCAGCTCTGGAGTATTTATCATGCACTTCCATTACTTAGATCTCTAAAAGCAATTACAAGAAGAAACTCTCTCGAAATACAATCATACATCGTCGCCATTGCAATGTCTCTCTCAGAAAGGTTCAGTTTAGTAGACTTAGGTGCAGCTGGTAATTCAATCTCAAACTTGGGCAGCTTTGACATAGTGCCAGCCTGTTGGGGGAAAAAAAGGTTTTAGGAAAGATTTATTAAACTTCTTTGATGTTTTAGCATTCCCTACGTAAAAGTGTCCAGGATATACACACACTATGTCTTTCCATCCTTTCCAACGCCACACTATGTCCTTTACTCACAAGATCTGTCCCCACAGAATGAATCATTCTTGGTGATGGGATGGTACAGGGTGCCCTCTAGTGGTCTGAAGTGGTAAAAGTTATAATTGGAGGAACTTGCCCCTTGGAAGTACTTGGCACATTAGGATGTTAAAGACAGGGTAGGAGGAAGAAAAAAGAAATTTTGTTAAAGCGAGGCTTACTCTTACCCTAAAATAAAAAGGCTGCAGCACGTTCCCAAGAACTGTGGTGGACAGCAGAATCACAGCGCTCTCTGGACAGTACATGTACCAGTTCACATTGATGTTCTGGCTCTTCAGGAGCTTCAGATTTCGTTTCTCTGGTAATACCTGAAGCAAAGTCCAAGAAGCAATCTTCATTTAAAAAGCAGCAAAATATCGAAGACTGACACAGTAAAATGAAGAAAATAATAAAAAAAAAGAAAACAAAAGTAAGTTAAATTGAAATTATTTTTTATTTATTGCAGCTACCAGTTATAGATCCTGGTGCTTAGTGCTTTACAAACCTAGCTCATTTATTCTCGACACAACCCTGAGAAGTGGGCATTGTTAATATGACAGAGGAAAAAATAAGGCTCAGAGAGGTGAGGGAAACCGCCTCCCTAGTTTCTAAGTGATGGCCTCAGTAGGCCATTTCTCTGCAAGACCCAGGTCTCAACCTTCACTCTCAGGCACCTTCCACCAAAGAGCAAAGAACGGCAACATTGTCACTCAGCAGGGAGATGGTCGAAACCAACCCATGCCCCCGGACCCCATGCCCTCCATCAGCCACCAGCCTGCACCATCCGCCTTCAGCCTGGTCTCCTTCTCGACTTCAGTTTGCACTGAGTCTGGGAGCAGCTCCCTTTTTCTAAAAGGCATGTTCATGAGACTCTGCATGCAAAACTAGTATTTTATAATTGAGGGACATTTTAAACAAACTTTAAATGTGCTGACACATTGAGGAACCCTATCTAGGGCCCCAAGGACATCAACGCTCATAGAACGCTAACTGAAGAACTGATGTGGAAGTCAGGGCTGAAAAACATATGTTTCTTGACAATTCAGGTATAGTAAAATAAGGATGTCCTAGGGCCCTTTTTCTAACATTTCCTTTTTGTTGATTTTTTTGGGGGGGGGGTGTTTTTATTTAGTTTTTTTTCTGACATTTCTTGAAGTTCTGAAGACTATCTAGATGATCTGAATGTACACTTCCCCGCTACACAGAATAGAAAGATATACTTTTAAATGACTGCCCGGGGAACCCTTCCATAAAGCAATCACCCCTTACTATGCTGTCATATATACAAAATTCTATCTCTGTGTGTATGGGGTTTGTGCAGTTTGTTTTCTTTCTGCTGGTCTTTACAAAGGTTTGGATGACAGTCCTACAGCAAAGAACCATGGCATTAATATCTTATGTTTGTTTACATGAGTATATTTTCTCCATCCATACATTCTAAATTATACTGCTTCTATTAGGTAAACAAAATTAAAACCTGAAAGAATCCTAACATGCTCTACATTAGCTCTGCTTAGAGATCTCAAAAGCATTCTCAATAGGTCAGGCAGGTGGAATATATTAAAGATGAAGAGGCAGGCAGGTGCATCACAGTAAACAATCAACAGAGTGAAACGGTAACTACAGAATGGGAGAAAATATCTGCCTATCATCTATCGGATAAAGGGTTAATATCCAGAGTATATAAAGAACAACAACAGAAAGAATGCGCAAAGGATCTAGACATTTCTCCAGAGCATATACAAACAGACAAGAAGCCATGGAAAGTTGTTCAATATCACGAAGCAGAGAAATGCAAATCAAACCCACAATGAGATATCATCTCATACTCAGTAGAAAGGCTATTATCAATAAAACAGAAAACAACTAGGATTGGTGAGAATGTGAAGAAATTGGATCCCTTGTGCACTACTGGTGAAAATGTAAAATGGCATAACCACTATGGAAAACAGTATAGCATTTCCTAAAAAAAAAATTAAAAATAGAATCACCATATGATCCAGCAATCCCATTTCTGGCTAATACCCAAAAGAACTGAAAGCAGGGTCTCGAAGACATATTTACACACCATGTTCACCACAGCATTATTTGCAATAGCCAAAAGGTGGAAGCAACCCAGGTGTCCATCAATATATAAATGGATAAATAAAATTTGGTATATACATGCCTTAAAAAGGTAGGAAATTTTCACATATACAACAACATGAACCTTGAGGACCTATGCTAAGTGAAATAAACCAGTCACAAAGGACAATTACTATATGGTTCCACTTATGTAAGGTTGTCAAATTCATAGAAAATAAAATGGTGGTTATCAGGGGTTGAGGAAGGGAGGAAAGGGAAGTTATTTAATGAGCAGGAAGCTTCAGTTTTGCAAGATGAAAAAGTTCTGGAGATCTGTTTCACAATAATGTGAATATACTTAACACTATTAAAATGCACACTTAAAAATGGTTACAATGGTAAATTTTATGTTATCTGCCTTTTACCAAAATAAAAAATTTTTTTGAGATGAAGAAGCAGTTCACAAAAGAGGAAATACAAATGAACAATATACAAATGAAAACATGCTTATCTCCCCAGTAAAAAAAAAATCTAAATTAAAATGTCTTTCCACCTCTTAGATAGACTGATAATATCCAGTTATGGCGAAGATGTGGAACATGGGGATCCCTACATTGCTCGTGAAAGTGCAAACCCCTGAAAGAAATTTAGTTATGTCTGTTCAGCTTTTTGGATGTTCATACCTATACTGTAGTTCCCCTTCTAAGAACTGCCTCAGCCAAAAATATAAAGAAACATTTACAAACCTGTTCACTGGAGAATTGTTTATAATCACAAACTGAAAACGAGCCAGATATTAATCAACAGGGAGCTGGCTAAATAAACTAGTACAGCAACACAGAATACAACTCAGAATAAAATGTGGAAAGATGTCCAAGACACTGCTAGGCAAAAAAAGCCAGCCACAAAAATTTAAATACACTATTCCCATTATTGTAAAAAAAAAAAAAAAGATAATTATGTTTGCATGCAGAAAATAAGAGGAATATGCACTAAACTGTTCATAATAGTTATTTCTAGGGATTATAGAGAACCTTTACTTTTCATAAAATATATCTTGGTAATGTTCGAACATTTTATAAAAAACATTACTTGTATTTAGAAAAATAAAAACCCAAGAGCCGAAAGTTCTAGAATCTCAAAATAGCTATTTAGTACTGACCTTAAAAAGCTGCAAAACTACTACAGACCTTTTCTCCAGCAAACGTGATAAATATAATACCTGGTAAAATTCAATTCCTTGATCTGTAATGAAGACAATTTCAGTAGAACTGGTCCAGCAGAATCCTAGTATGCTGGCATTCTTGGTCTGAAAAGAATTATAGAAAAATTTAATTAGTAAGAAAAACATATATATCTCTTCAAAAGCTTAAAATATTCTGTAGTAACTCTAATAAGTTACTAATTAACAAATCGAACTTTCTTTTAAATACAGTGTTCCCAGATTTTTACCTGTAATACCTCACTGAAACACCTGACTTAGTTCCCTCTAGTCAACAACAAAACGAAACGCATGAGTCTTGCAGAAAGGTAACTGACTAGCACTCAGATATCAACTTCTACTTTTACGAATGAGCCAAAGGTCAGCTGACATTCTGTTAGTCAAAGACATGATAAAAATTGGTGTTCTAAAAGTATAATGGCCTAAAGGTTCTATGAGTGTTGACGAAAATGGAGTTGAGGACCTTGATCCCACAAGCCCAACTCTCTTGGTGAACAGCAGTGCCCTGAGCCTGAGGGCAGATGGGCTATGACAGGCCTCTGCTGCACACAGAGGAACTGGAAGTCTGTGAAGAGTTCAGTTATTTGGCAGAAGTGCCCTTCCTTGGTGCGGAGTCCACCCTGAAAGCCATTTAGCAAAACCATTACAAAGATGCCAAAACCACACCCCATCCACTAGCAGTGTCTGCTAGTTTCCGGGTGCCACACTGCCACTTTAGGCTGAGCCCTGTCTAGCCTAGATTATACCCAGCAAATCTAATTAATATGGATTAGAACCTACATACACACACACACACACACACAGAAAGAAAGAGAGAGAGAAACAAACAAACAGATAGACACACAAATCGAGGAAAGAAAATATTACCAGGAAAGGGAAAAACCTCCAAAGAGGTGACTATGAAAAGAATCCAGGGTCTGACCCAGATGTGCCAGCTCAAAGAAGAAGTGCAGGAGCGACAGAAAGACTACAGTCACCAACACTGAGACTGCTAGGTGTGTAACATCCATCATTCATTTAATCCTTCCAACTCCATCTTATAGACTTTAAAAACAGGCTTTAAAAACTTTTTGAATGTTGGCCAAAGTCACAGAGCCAACACGCAAATCAATTTAAAGCACAGTCCGCCTGTAAGTTTGTGCTCTCAATTACCACACTACCCTGTGTCTCCACAACGTAATCCACGCCGTTAAACACCAACCAGAGGGGGAAGGATCTGGGCCCATACCTTGCACTCTTGAGTGTATTCCAGCTGAGAACTATCTGGGATAAAATTAGAAAAATCCTGAAAGAAAAAAACAACAAAGAAATTTGGATCAGGCTGCACACTGCCAACCTACTCTGGTCTACAGAAAAACAAAAGAAAAAGACAAATTTTAAAAGTGAGCGGGAAAAAAACTGACAAAAACCTTAAGACAGGAACCACAAAAAGACCTCTTTGGACAATCTGCCTCTTTAATAGCAGCAGGTTGACGATTCGATTTTTTAAAAAGAGTTAATCCAAATATTCAGTTAGGGTTTAGAAAATGATTTTGAAAATTCATTTCTCAAATGATTGATTTCAGAGAAATGTACCACGCCACATTTTACATGAAGCTTTCCAAAAATTTTAGCAATTAATACCAATGTAAGGAAATAGGAATCTGCCTCTCTTTCTCAACAGCTTTTTCTCTACTTTACAAATGGCAACGGTGAATATTTATAAAGACTAAAATGCCAACAAGCTGCTCGAACTTTGAATATCTGTTCCTATTAGATCAAGCAAAGATGAGAGAAGTGAATAAATGGAGTTACTCTGGTAAGACTAATTTATAAAGTAGCCAAAAATATACTTTACATAATCTATGGTGCTAGTTATTAATCAATACAAAAGATGCGTGGGGTTGCAAATACAATGCAACGTAACGTATAGTTTCCATGACATTACAATAATAAACAGTTCCTTTAACACTGGAATTCTGCAATTCATTCTCTTCCAAATGTACTTCTAACGTCCTTTCTTTATACTGTATTTAAAGATATGTCTTACCACAGTCTTTGAGGTCCTTTGAACAGCTAGTATCTTATTTTCTAAGGAAAAC
>NW_011888836.1:4637222-4639177 GCF_000151845.1 Pteropus vampyrus
TAAAACTATTAAAAATAAAATGTTTTTAAAAGAAGATTAATTCAGTATCTTCTCCCTCAAACCCCTCTAAGGCCCCAAATCAGGACCATCATAGGCCCAATCTCATTTTGACCACTGAGTCCTACCAGAAACCTTTCTAAGCACCCCTTGAGTGCCTGTGCGATACCAGCCTACACTGCCTTCGTCTATCTACACCATACCTAGCTCCGACTATTGCAATCGTCTCTCAGTGGTGTCTCCGATTCTGATCTGCTCCCAACTAATCCAGCCTCAAGACTGTGAACAGCATGATCTTTCCAAACACTGATATGATTGTGCCACGACCCACCTTGGAAATTTTCAGCAACAAGAAAAGCCCTAATTCCACAGCAAAAAATGTAAGGTTCAAGCCAGCCCCTGCCAGTGGCCATAGCATCACCACTTCCCCGTCCCTACATGGACACCTGATCTTCAATTACACAGAGCTGGAGTTCCCCACAAATCATGCTTGCTCGCCTTTGCACCTGGTGTTCTCTTCAACTGGAAGGCCTCCTCTCTTCCCCACCTGGAATCATTCCATTCCAGCCCTCAAGTTTTGTTCAAAGGCTACCTCCTGTCTGAGGCCTTCCCCTTCTTATTCCAAAATTAATGTCACATCTCTTCTGTGTGCCTGCATTCTTGGTACAGCACTTGTCACAGTAAATAGTATGAATCTCCCACACTAAAGGTATGAGCTCTCCAAAAGGGCACCAGGCTAATTCATGAGAAGGTATGTCTGGTGCACACCACAGGTGCTGCAATCAGTGTCTGACCAAAACGATGTGTGATTCATTTTCTACTTCAAAACTACTTCAAAAACTGTTTCTTATCAACACAGGCCAACTGTAAAAATAATTTTAAACTCACCACCGAATTGAAGGCCTACATTGTACTTTTCTGTAATTACAGGGGTTACAGTGACCAGATAGTTTATTACCCAAATGGAGATACTTCTGAAAATCAAAGAAGCTGCTACTCATAATTATGCCGGTTCAACTTGTGTTGGGATTTTCTTAATATACATTACTACATGGGAAGCACTGACCCAGGAATCTCCTCCATCTTCCAAACACTCTGGATAGACCTGGGCCAAATAAGGCAATGAAGGTCCTCCTGGGTCAATAATGCATTGATTTGCTAACTTCGACTACCAGGAAATAGGTCCCAAATCAACAGGGAACTACTCCACATATTTCACTGTGACAGGAAGTACTAGCATGTGCCAAGATTGCAGAGCAGGTGTTCTGTACACCTCTCCCTACAGACAGGGATTTGTACACACATGCACACTGTTCAGTCCTCTTAGGGGAGGCAATGGACAAAACTGTAAAACCACCGTATTAATGAGAAACAGAAAAACACTTTTGTTTACATGTTGAAATTATTCTGTTACCTAAATGAGATGGGACTCCTATCATCTGGGCCTTTAACTACCACTCCAGTAGCTCCTCCAGATCGAACAGCAAAAACCTGAGAGAGAAAAGAAGCAATGTTAATGGTCTGAACTTTGAAAGAGTCTAGACACATATACCAATCTACAAGTGAATATATCTGCTACACCCAACCCTTGGTTCAACTAAACCAACGTGGCACATATCAATCTGCAGATGCTTGGTGTTTACATGGAGTTTAAGAAACGAAAGTAGAGACCAAAAAGGCTAGCATTTCAAGTACTGCCCGCACTGCAAGACCAGGTCGGAGGTCCACAAGGCTCCAAGTATTAACCCGATTCGACAAAGGCGCGGTTTAAGCACACCCTGCTACTCCTGCTTCCCCTCGCCCCTTTCCAAAATTCCGAAGATAATGAAAATCTCATGTCTAAATCCAACAAAAGGCGCCAGGAAAAGACTAGCGTGCTAACAGTTGACCACACTAGCCAAAGGGCGCTGGGTCCAAGGCGCCGGCTTGGGGTCCACCCAGCTGTCAGTTTGGGAAAG
>NW_011888836.1:4641752-4643662 GCF_000151845.1 Pteropus vampyrus
GACCCTCAGTCCTTTGTCCCATCTTCTCTGCCCACTTCCTCCTTTCTTCCCTCATCCAGCTGCGATCCCATTTTTCTCCAATCCGGTACTGTTTTTGTCATTACCCTTAGTTAACATAATTGCTTTTCTGTCCCTGTTGCACTTGTCTGGCAGAGTCTCAACTCAGAATGAACTCAGCCACCTGCTTTCTCTGCCCCTGCCCCTGGAGGAGCCACTCCACAGAGCAGAAGGTACTCTAGCAATTCAAATGTCTCTTTTCGGACCTGGCTCTCCTCATCGGCTGTCTCCCCTGTTCTTTTCCAAGCCATCTCCACTCTCCTCAGCCCGCCTCATCACCCTTCGCACAGGGCCTTGCCTCTGATTGTGGAGAAAGTGACACCATCAGATGGAAACACCAGTGGTCCAGCCGCCACAATCGCCCCTCCACCCCTCTGATCCTCCACGACTTAGAAAACTGCCGGTCCTGCCCAAGGCCAAAGCCAGTACTTTTTGGATCCCATCTCTCACTTTCTCAGAAAACTTACAGTATTGATTATCCTACTACTCCTCAAAAACTGGCTCCTAGAAATAGCCTTTCAATGTCCTCATCTCTTTCTTTTCTAAAAACAAAACAAAAACTGAAAACAAACTCAAAAACCTTCCCCCAAACAATTATCCCTCTGCAGCTATTACCCCCTTCTTGTTCACAGGAAACCTCTCTCAAGAGTTGTGATGCTCGGTCTCTTTCCTCATTCTTAACCCACTCCAGTCTGGCTTCTGCCCCAGCACTCTGAAAACAAAACAGCTCTCATCAGGTTCCCTAAGGACCTCCATATCGCTATATTCATACAGCTTTTTCAGTCATCTTATGAATTTTCCAGAAGCATTCACTACCTCTTAAACACTCCCTTGTTCTCATGAAACTTTGTTGCTATTTATTTTTCTAATTATTTGATTGAAATCTTATTTCCACTGACTGTCAGATTCATGAGGGGAGGGGCCACGTCACTTTATCACTGTTTGTCCCTCGGCCCTTACATCATTGCCTACTTCTCATCTCCACTTAGATGTCTCAGAGCAGCCTGGAAATCAATATCTCTAAAATAACATCCCTGATCTCCCACACCAGGGTCCTCTCCAAGGGTCCCTCATCCCAATAAATGGCATCTCCTGTTGCATAAATCAAGAAGCTAGAGTCATCCTTGACGTGTCCCTTTCTGTTACTATCCCCGTGCCCAAACATGGATTGACCATCAACTGAAAATAGGAAAAGTCTGGAGATTGAGAGGCTCCCAAGAGAACCAAAGCTTCTCCACAGAAGAGCCTATTCTGAACATGACCCACCGGAGTATCTGCCAGAGCAGAGGAGGCAGTAATGCAGTGTGTTTGGGGGTGGGGGGCGGGCACGCACGGATGTGCATGCATTCAAGACAGCATTAAAGACACTTTGATTATTTGCTCCATGCCCATATAGGATTCCCTATTCTTCTCAGATTTAAAAGATTATCTTTCCCTTGATAAACATCAAGACTCTAAAATTAGTCCTTAAAAATGGATCAATAGTCATTTCTAGAATGTTACTGGGTCTCAAATTTGTAAGTGCCTAATACCAGTTTGGAAATCACCATAAATGACAGACCAAAATTAGAATTAGGTGAGAATGTTCTTTATATTGTATCCTACCTGGCCTGATAATTCTGTTATCAGAAGGTTCTTTCTGTGGATTTCTTTTGTTACTTTGTTACAGAATGGTAGACGCCTCTTTCCTCGTTTCAGTTATTTATGTAACAGGTGATGTTTCTGCTGCTTCTTTAAACACTAAATTGAAGAAAGGATGCAAAGCTATACCTCTGTTTTGGTTTCTTTTCCTTGCTGCCACGCCTTTTCTCTGATCTCTTGATTTGATTTTCAGAAAAATAGAAGTTCATGAT
>NW_011888836.1:4643712-4661329 GCF_000151845.1 Pteropus vampyrus
ACTGACTGTCAGATTCATGAGGGGAGGGGCCACGTCACTTTATCACTGTTTGTCCCTCGGCCCTTACATCATTGCCTACTTCTCATCTCCACTTAGATGTCTCAGAGCAGCCTGGAAATCAATATCTCTAAAATAACATCCCTGATCTCCCACACCAGGGTCCTCTCCAAGGGTCCCTCATCCCAATAAATGGCATCTCCTGTTGCATAAATCAAGAAGCTAGAGTCATCCTTGACGTGTCCCTTTCTGTTACTATCCCCGTGCCCAAACATGGATTGACCATCAACTGAAAATAGGAAAAGTCTGGAGATTGAGAGGCTCCCAAGAGAACCAAAGCTTCTCCACAGAAGAGCCTATTCTGAACATGACCCACCGGAGTATCTGCCAGAGCAGAGGAGGCAGTAATGCAGTGTGTTTGGGGGTGGGGGGCGGGCACGCACGGATGTGCATGCATTCAAGACAGCATTAAAGACACTTTGATTATTTGCTCCATGCCCATATAGGATTCCCTATTCTTCTCAGATTTAAAAGATTATCTTTCCCTTGATAAACATCAAGACTCTAAAATTAGTCCTTAAAAATGGATCAATAGTCATTTCTAGAATGTTACTGGGTCTCAAATTTGTAAGTGCCTAATACCAGTTTGGAAATCACCATAAATGACAGACCAAAATTAGAATTAGGTGAGAATGTTCTTTATATTGTATGCTACCTGGCCTGATAATTCTGTTATCAGAAGGTTCTTTCTGTGGATTTCTTTTGTTACTTTGTTACAGAATGGTAGACGCCTCTTTCCTCGTTTCAGTTATTTATGTAACAGGTGATGTTTCTGCTGCTTCTTTAAACACTAAATTGAAGAAAGGATGCAAAGCTATACCTCTGTTTTGGTTTCTTTTCCTTGCTGCCACGCCTTTTCTCTGATCTCTTGATTTGATTTTCAGAAAAATAGAAGTTCATGATACAAATCAAAGTAATCCAAATGTTTAATATTTAAAATTCATTTTTATTGGAAATGAAAAGTGGCATTTTTCAAGTGATTCATTAAACAGTCTCAAAACTGTCTTTTAACTATGTTTAGTTGTTTTGAAAGCGAATTTAAGTAAAACCTTTCTAAAAGCCTATTTACACTGAAACCCATGGAAGGAACACTAGACATCTCTCCTACCCCTACCAGTGACTCTGCCGAAGAAAATGCTCATGGGAGTGTTTGAGCTCGAAGACATTTCTAGAGACTGTATAGTTCAACTGCTCCACACACCAGCTGGTTGTCAGAATCAAAGAGTTTACTAAAAGGAATGCATACATGGGGATTACAGTAATTCCAATAGTATGGAAACATATCAAATGAAAAAAAAAAATCTCTCTTCTCCCTCCTCCCCAACAATCCTCAAGGCCACAACCCAGAGGAAGCCACTGTTGCCAATGTCTCTTTTTAGCTCTGATGATCACAACATAACTCTCATGTACTTGTTTTATTTCATCAGCTCCAAGTAGTGTATGTTATTCCCTGCTATGAAAAATAAAATGAGGATTTTAGTACATTGATCTGCTCCTCACCTCCTTTATCTCCATACTTTTCAATTTTTGTTAATTGTATTATTTTTAGTTTTTCTAGTATTTACTTGCATAACTTCATGTAACATACCTAGACTTCCATTTTTGATCCATCAGGGTTAGAAAGTTTCTAATGACACTCTGCTGTGTGAGATTAGGAGACGAAGGTGCCTATACCAACCCCCTTCTCTCCTTCCTCTTTCCTACTCCCAGTCTTTTACATTGTCAAGGTTAAGGGTATTTATGTTCTATAAATACAAGTTCAGTGCCTTGCCTATGGACCATTTCTAAAATTTGAAAAATAATAAGCGTTAAAAAAATGATTATTTTAAATATTATGAATATTTACTATAGAACTGTAGAATGACTGGGTCTATAGAAAAGTATATGTAATCTGTGCTCACTAAATTTGACCACTTAAAAGAGAATCTCCCAAATAACAAAGTCAAAAATCTCCACTGTTTGCTCAAAAATTACGGCGCATTTTTGTTTGCTTCAGCTACAACTAAATTCGCACAGTTTTTGTTTGTTTTTCTGGAGTTTTAAATTGCTTTTCTTTTTTGTTGTTGCTGTTGACAGAAGAGACTATGCTTTTATCCTATCTTTTAGGTTTTCTAGGTTCTTGTTAATTATACAGTTTGCGTAATGGACTCCACGTTGTTTTTGCAGACATTCTACAGAGAGCCCTTGCATTTCTTATTCTGTTCTGATTGTCCAGTTAGAATTGCATCTGGCTGCAAGTAACAGAAAACCCAAGTTACTGTAGCTTAACAAATAGGGCTTTAATTTTTCTCAGGGAGCAAGAAGTCTGGAAGTAAGCCATCCATGGCTAGCCCCTGGAGCTCCATGCTGCCTCAGAGATCTATACACCTTTTTCCTCTCCACTTAGCAATCTATCCTCAATTGCGTCACTTTCATCCTCATGCTTATCGCCTGATAACTGCATGACAGATGCTTAGACTAACATGGGGTCCACAATTCTTAGGCAGGAAAGAGGGGAAAGGTGAAGGGCAAAAGGCCTTGCTGGCTGACCTTGAGTCTCTTTTAAGAGTTTTCCCAGAAGCTCCTACCCAGTGATCTCTGCTCCGCTTACATCTTATTGGTCAAAATTATGTCTAATAGCCACCCTAGGTGCAAGGGAATCTGGGAGATGTAGTTTGAGTTTGGGTACATTATGCCCTGTTGAAAACTGGAGTTTTTAATAAGGAAGAAGGTAGAAATGAATATTGGATTAGCAACTAGCAATAGGCTGTTTATTGCATTTTGGGGGTAGTTGTGCTGTTTCTTAAAATTCATATTCCCAGGTCCTATTCCTGCCCCCCTAGCTTGGGAATCTGCATTTTTAGTAAACTCTTCAAGTGATCATTTCCAGACTGTCACCTGTTCACAGACAAAAGTGCAAGGACTACTACTGAGTAGTTGTTAAAGTCAAATCTGAATATGAACTCTTTTATCCCCTGATGGATTACTTAATCAACATATTTCTAAAGTTCGTACTTTGCATCAGCATTTTCTTATGTTTTTTTTTGAGAACATGGATATATAGAAAGTATCCATTACCCTGGCCCTAAAAAGTGTATTCTAAGACAGCATACATCACACACAAAAATCTAAGGAATATAATATTGCAACAGAGCTAAGAAGGTAAGAAGGTGCTACAGGGGTTTATTGGCTTGCCTCTGCTTTGAAGACCAATGTAGTCAAACACAGGGGCTACTTGGAGGATGCAGAGGCTGACGATGGTCAGGATTTGGACAGGTGAAGAAGAAGGCAGTTTATTTCAGTGAAGACCATGTGATAATAGGTACACGATAAACATCAGGGAAAGTAAACAAGAAAAAAGTAGACATACTATATGAAGTATTTGAGAGTAATATGATGCAACTTAAAACTAATGGAAAAATACTACTAAGTTATTGCTATTTCATTATTTTATTGTTACTTAAAAGTTTCACATAAAACAATATCTGATATCATCAGAGCTAATATTTAAGTTGAAATGCTTTTATGTTAAAACTGATATGAACATTTAATAGTATTTTTAAAATAAAATACTGGGAACAAGATGTACCCTAGAATTAAAGTGGTTTTAAATTGTGTTTAGGTGAAATAATGCCTGTGTTTATTGTTTTATTAATACGACATTATATAATAGATAGGCCTAGCAGTTATCTCAATTGTAGTAGTATTTATATGAGATCAAAATAGAGAAAACTCCGCAAATCCTGGGGTAGGGTACAGGGAGCCCTTCTTGACTATTTTCTGCATGTCATGGATGAAAGATCTACCACATGGCCGGACTGTTATCACAATGTGTGAGCTGCTTATAGAATGTCACACAGCTGAATCACGTGTGCTCGCAGGAGGAAGAGGATGATGAGTTTGTAAATTGGCCGTGGAAAAGCTACAATCCTAGAGAACAGGGAAACACAGAGAAGGGCATCTGACATGTGCCTCCACTTTGTGCAACATGGATTTGCTGCTTTGAAAGTGATGGCTGAGTGGCTGAGGCACTGGGTAGAAAGGGAAAGATAAGGTACTGAAAAGCTGAGCAAAATATATTTTTAGATACAATCAGAGCTGCAGTGGTGGAGGAGCAGTACTGATATAGGGAAGAGGCGTGAACAGCACACAAATTGATAAGTTGTATTCAAAGCCTGTAATGTTGCCAGACCAAGGGAACAAAGGAAGATTCCTGCTGGGATTACTAACAAACTATTTACCCATACCACAAAGGAAAACAGAGTCTTTAAGTCATCCTACACAAAATAAACCCAACTATTCTTTCCCTGCAGAACAAAGGCTGAGACTGCATATTCGCCCCTTTCATGCTGCATGTTCATACCATCAAAAGAAAACAGGTAAACAGTCTTTAAACTGTAATTCATAGAAACTAAGAATGACATATAAACTGAATTCCCAGAACACTCAAGGCCCCTCTTGTCCCTCTCACTCTGTCCCTCTCAGTTTCTCAGTCCCTCTTCATCTCTCTCATTCTCTATCTTTAAGAGGAGGCCACGTCTTGGAGGCTCTGTTGCGCAATGGCTAGCGCATTGAACTTCTAAGAGGAGACCACGTCTCTGTCTATAGAGAGGTGTGTTCCTTCGCTAATAAGCTTTCCTTTTGTCTCTAATTCTGGCCTGTGCTTGAATTCTTTCCTGCGTGCTGTCAAGAACCCTCCCTCTCTCGGTGCAGGACTTGAGTCCCCACTCAAGAGGATTCGCCCTCTCTTGCATCAGTACCAGCAACTTCCAGGTTTACAGTGGGGCCCAGAAGGACACTCCAACCTAGGAGCAGGCAGGAGAAAAGCTGAAGTACAGCCTTGAGTCAACTCAGTGCTTGATGGGACTAGGATCACCTGACCTGCCCTGACTGCCCTTGGGGCTAGTGAATCAGCAGTAAATTCATAATTGATTTCCTCTTGTTTTCCTATGGGTCTGTGTTTACCAGAGCCATCAAAAGCTCAGGGGAACTCCTGGTGTTTAAAAGATGCTTCTGGCAGTTTCTAAAACTTAAACAAAACCAGGCTTTTCTGTTTTTCTGGGCTTGTTTGTTTTTTAATTCTTTTTCAGACTATATGACTGATGTCTGGAAGGATACGTACTGACATTTTTATAGTGGTTCTCACAGCTTGGCAGGTTTTCACATGACTTTCATCTTTGAACTTTCTAAATTCTTTTTGGTTTAAAAATGAGCATGAGTAATTTTTATAAAAAGAACTGTTTTTAAAAGTACGTATACCTGCATTAACTGGGAAATCTTGACTATCACAATTTTGCAGCCTACTTTTCATTTAATAAATATTTTATTGTGAATGCATGGGTCCCTGACATATTTGTATTTGCATGTATACATGTCAAAAATTGTCATGTAAATGGTGGTTATCTTGTACTGTGAATGATTTGTTTTTCTACTTTGGTATTATTTGAATTAAAAAAATATACGTGTATTATCTCCATAAGCAGGAAAAAAAATTTAAGGATAGGGTAATAGATATAGAAAGGTCCATAAATATTAAGTAATCCAACCAATCATATCATTCCCCTCTCTAATAGACCCACCAGGAGGTGTCCAGCCCATGTATCACCACTCAGATAACAAGGAGCTGCCGTCCTGTCAAAGAATCTGCTCTCTCTTAGCACAGCCCAGATTCTATGTAATTTCCAACCCAATACTCCCAGTTTTAACCTTTGAACTACCATTCACAGTCAAAATATTTTCGAGCTTCTACTCGTGCGTGCCACACCTTGTAGTGTGTGGGATATAGCAATCAATAAAACAAGCAAAAATTCCTGCTCTCGCAAAGCTTAATATTTAGTAAATAGAAAAAGAAATGAGTAATATTATATCAGATAAGAATAAGTTACACAGAAAAAAATAAATCAGGGGACAGAGTGATACTTGTAAAATTTCGAATGCTGTGTTAGCCAGCTTCCAAGATGGCCCTCTGTGATTTTCACCTCCAGATGTACATGTCCTCATGTGGTTCCCTCCCAGGTTGAACAGGGCTGCCCTGTGTACCAGAAGGATACTACACAAATGACAGGCCATGTCTTCTGAGGGTAGGTTATAAAAAATATTGTGGCATCTGCCTTGCTTTTTCTTGGATCGGTTGCTTTGAGGAAAGCCAGCTGCCATGCTTCAAGGACCCTCAAGTTGCCTGTTGGAAGGCTGCTGCCTCCAAAGAACTGAGGGTCCCTCACAGAGTTGCAGTTATGATGTTGGCCAGGGCTACCGTTATCTAAAGTGTGACTGAAGACAAAGAGGATCTGCTTCTAACTTCACTCATGTGGTTATTAGCAGGAGGCCTCAATTCCTTATGTGGGCCTCTCCATAGATGCTGGAGAGTCCTTCAGACATGGCAGCTGGCTTCTCCCAAAGCAAGGCATCCAAGAGACAGCAAGGTAGAGCTACAATGTCTTTTATTATAACCTCAGAAGTCACACACCACCACTTTTGCTATATTCTTATTTGTTAGGATCACTAAGTACAATCTTTTAAGGGGAGAGGAATTAGCTTTTGCCTTCTGAAAGGAGAGGTGTCAAAGAGTTTGTGAACATATTTTAAAATCACAACACTCAAGGTTGATTTTGTAACATTACGCACTGGTCATTTGGAAAATATTTGTTCAGAGTTTCAAGGGTCTTTTAAATGTTGATAATTTCATTATACATTTTCAAAAAATCCTGTTACTGTAATGGCTCTCACTAGGTATCACTACACACCTATTCGAATGGCCAAAATAAAGAAATAGCGATTATACAAAATGCTGGTAAGGATGGGGAAAACTCATACATTACAGGTGGGAGTGTAAAACGGTACAGCCACTCCATAAAATAGTTTAAGATTCTTACAAAAATACATGTGCATTTATCGTGCAACCCAGCAATCACACTCTTATGTTCATGCAAAAACCTCTGTATAAATGTTCATAGCAGCTTTATTCACAACAGTCCAAAACTAGACACAAGTGTCTTTCAGTGGTGAATGGTTGAACAAACTCTGGTACGTTTTACAAATCTGGTACCTGGATCTTTTATATTGTCAATCAAGTCATTGCTAAAAACTGAATAAACTGGGGTTGATGTGAAAGTTCTTAGTCTCTTGAATCTAGTTTAACAATAATTGGCTAGTAGGATTGCTCAGCAGCTAATGTTATCCAAAGTTACCACCACGTTGACTGTATTCTTCCAGCTTATTGGGGTGGTGGTGGGTGGATTTGGGGGTGGTTGGGGAAACAGCATTAAGTCCAAAAATCCTACTTGTTGTATTTCCTTACTTTAATAACACTGCTTAATAGTGTAGAAATTCATGCAAGCTCAAGTGGTAATATAACTTTCATAATTCTATTTGCACAACATACTACCACATGCCTTCTTCCCCCTTTTAAAAGTGGTATTGGAGTGGCTCCCTGTGGATTTCTAATAGCTTCCCCATTTTCCATCATTCCTCATCGATCATGGGCAATGTTCCTACAATCTCATCTGAATATTTCCCAAAAATCTTGGATATTTTTCATCCAAGCAAAATTTTAAGTCAGTTAGTACAATGCCCACCCCAACACCCACCCAGAAAGAAAACATTTATTTTTTAAAAAAACTTTGTTATTTACCTTGGGCTTTGTATTAGTCTGCTCGAGCTACCATAACAACATACCACAGACTAAGGGGCTTAAAACAACAGAAGTTAATTTCTCATAGTTCTGGAGGCTAGAAGTCCAAGATCAAAGTGCCAGCAGGGTTGGTATCTGGTGAGGCTTCCCTCATTGGGGTGCAGATGATGCCTTCTGTGTCCTCACATGGCCTTTCCTCTGTTTTCATGGAGATAGCTCTTTCTCTTCCTATAAGGACACCAGTCCTATTGAATTTTGTAACATTACATACTCGTCATTTGGAAAATATTTGTTCAGATCTCATGACCTCACTTAACCTTTATTACTTCCTTAAAGGCCCTGTTTCTAATACAGTCATCACATTAAGCGTTAAGGCTGCAACATATGAATTTGTGGGGGAACACATTTGAGGAAATAGGCTTCAATTCCTCTGCCCAATGTTTGGTTTTTTTCCATTTTCCAAATATGCTACTTGAAATAGATGAAATAGGAGATAAGTAGTTGCTTTTACTTAATAACAATATACTAATACTTTAAGCAATGAACTCCTTCCTTGAAATTTCAGAACTTTTCGACATTTTCTACATTTTTCATAAACCTTGGCTTATTTGGCACTTTACCCAGATATTGTTCCAATGGTTTCGTGTCAAGTATTGTGATTATGTGTTCCTTCTGTCCCAGAAGGCATTAGAGAGATTAAAAAAGAAAAAAATATTTAGAGCTATGGGTTAATAGCTCTCATTCTACGAATACCCGACCTGCCCTCTCCATCTGCTGCTTTATCTTTCTATTTGATCTTAACTCCTCAAAAAGCTCTTTGGGAAAAAGCTGGAAAGCCTAGGCCAGCAAAAGTAATGCTTTCTCAAATGTAACCTTGTAATATTTCCCCCCCCCTCTTTCATTCCCTTGCCCCCATGTTGCCATTTCCCCTTAAGAACTGGATCTCTGAAGGTGGGGCATCTCCTCCCACACACTCATGGGGCGTGCACCCAGGGCGCCTGGTGCCCCCCAAGGCCTGGTTTGTGGCTCCACCCAAGACCTTCTGATGTAAAGCAGACATGCTAACCACCACACTATGAAACCACCCCTGTAATATTTTTTAATTGAGAAACAAATAGGAAATCAAAAAATAAAAACAAGATGCTTTCAAATGAATAAATTGTCTCCAAGGATAAAATAAACTTTGAAAACTTAAATCATTCTTTAATTTTTATGGAATCCCTTTAACGCTCAAATAGAAAAATATATATCTTTAAAAATATAAGAGGTTTGAAAATACAATCAGATGAGCTTTTCCCACCCAATTTCTAAAGTGCTGCTAAACTGCTCAGAATTTCAAAAGATGCAGACAATCTCTTGTGACGGCCAGAGCCTACAAGCAGAAAATGTATTGTTTCTGACAAATCTCAGGGTTTTATAAAGAGGAAACTGACAACGAATTATCTTGTTGAGATAAAAATTCCGTATATAGTCACCTTCTTTTGATAACTTATTATCCACTTTCACTAAAGTGAGGTAAAATATCCTTATTTCTATATTTTGTTTTTCTTTCAACTTGTATTTGATTATTTAGAAAACCATTTTCTACTTTCTTTTTCTACTATGTGAAAATATACTCTCTGATCTATAGAAAAGAAAAAAACTATTTGTAATTAAAAGTAGGTCATTTAAAAGTAAAGTCTAAATAGGAGAAATTAAGGGGGGGAAATCGCTTAAAATAGTACTGCTTAATTTTATGCGGAAGGGGTAACTTAGTGCTAGGACATTAGTTAATATAAGGAACAGGAAGGAATCACACAAAGAACCAATTCTAAAATGACCTCTTCATTTTTAATTTCTTAAAAAGCATGTTCACAGCACACTCCAAGAATGCCATGCAGCAATGGTTTGCTGCTCTTAGTCAGAGTATGTCAGAAAACAAGACAAAGAAACTTTTAAATGGTTAATGGTTTTAAAAAATTAGTTACCTGAAATTTCTGTAAATTCAATAATCACCAGTCATTTAAATCTTTGTTTCGGAGTGGTAAACATTTCAGAAATGTAATAAGTATCTACTCCAAATCACATTTCTCTGAAATGCAGTTAAAAGCTATACAACAGAAACAAAAATATTTTTCTAGAAAGAACATATTTGGCATTTTTAAATAATGTTCAAAGAGAAGCTTTCAAGTATACATAATGTTTAGATTTTTACTTTCTATTACCAGATTGGGTGGCCAGTGGTTCCAATCTGAAGTCAGTAATAGGAGGAATGATTACATTGTAGTTAATGAACTTCGATCCTAAGAATGCCAATGTACATTTTTAGTAAAGTACTTGCTTTAAGAAGTGGCATCCAGTCAGTACTAAAAATCATTAAAACTGAGGCCAGATATTTCAAATTAGTTGGTTAATTTTGTGCCCAAGTTGCTTTAAACCTAGTTTTCATCATTTGATTATTTAATATTTCTAGTTAGCTTGCTATATTTCTCTCAAAAATCAATAAGTATATATTTTGAGTGAAATGAAAACTGAACTTTGTTTCACTGACTTCATTAAAATATGTCAAACATGGTTAAATCTTACATTCTGCCCTTCCAGATAATTTACATTTTCATTACAAATGCAGAGCAGCTGCACCATGAGTTACATCCTATCCATTTCACCTAAATGTAGAAATACCAGAAGTTAATTTAAAAAATTTTGGATAGTTAAGAAGTTCTCGCATATATTTCTCTCTCTCAGAAACCTGCGATAACTTTCCTTGGATATGAGTATGGAAAAGATGACTTCAGTTCATATTCGTGATGTACCAAATAAAAAGTATTTTGCTTGTGTCTATTTCCATCAGCTATTCTGAAACCAGATTTCCATTTATAATGCCTACTAAAAGAAGACATTTTCCTTTAGAATCACGGTCACAATCTGGAATAAGGATTGCGAAGAACTAATTTCAGGCCAATAAAATATTCGAAGAATGATGACATACAAACCAGGGAGGTGATGAAGCAGGTATGTTCTGATAAAATGCCTCCCTTGTTAACACATCTGTCCTTTCCTCCTCTATTTGGAAATGTTACCTAAGTTTAAAAAATTCTCATCAAAACATTTTATACCACAAAGCCTATAAAATCAGGTTGATTTCAGCTAGATAACCTGTAGCTGTTAAAGAATTATATTATTTTGTTTATAAGATGAGAGGTAGTGACATTTTATTCTCTCAATACTGAGCTGTCCACACATCTGGCACATGGGTTACAAGGGGGAAAAAAAGCACAGAAGCACCATTGTACACTCCTCATGTTTTGGTATTTCGAGTCACTCATAACTTCATTTGCCATTGGCAGCAGCTGACAATCACTGCTGTGCTAACAATAGAAGCAGTGGGTATTGGTGTTATTCATCATATAGGACTGGCGGACCTCCATCATCTTTCAAAAATGAAGCAGCTTTCCTTCCATTCTTCTGAACATGATCTTCGTTCATTTTCTCCAAAGCTTCTATCTACAAAATCAATACATTGAATCCACTTGTCAAAATTCTACTTCACAGAAATCCTACGTTAGATTGAGCCAGCATTTTTCCTCTTAAAACGAAGTCAATCTTAATGATGCTGGCCTTGAATCAGAATTACAGTATGTAACACCTATTACAGTATGTCACATACATATTATTACAACACGACACATACGTGCATGGTTTTTACTAGATTATATTACCAGGGTTAATATTTAGTATCTTTATCAAGCTCTTAATTGGAATCAAGATACATCTTACTGTGTACTCTATAAAGCTTTCAAGGAACAAGAAAAAGGAAATCCCAGTGTTCATTCAGCAACAGTAACAGCTACTGAGTAACTACTGAGCTAGAGGCTAGATTTATCACCTTTCTGGTACTTCTCTGGCCTTAGAACCAGCACAGCTTGGTGAAATTCAAGTCGTACTGGGGAGTTCTGGAACAGGCTGTAATCGTTCTCTGCTTCGATATATTGCTAAGAATAATTAGATGCTGTTTCATTTTTTAGTTTTTGTTCAATTTTAAGAGACCTTCTCTGGAGGGAGATTTTTTTTTTAATGGTTCTATACATCTTTATTGTAATGACTGGGTATTTCTAAGGATGGCCACTGTTAACTTTCTATGTTCAGTTAAAAGCGGGGACCATGTGTTACAGCTTTTCGCATCACCGAGAGTGTTCCCCAATTAACTGTCTCATTCATAAAACAGAGGAAACACAGTGTACTAGAAATGTGTTATTTGTCCATCTCAACAAGGCTGTAAACTCCTCGAAGAAGTGTTTTGCTATATGTCTATCCTAGGGTTTAAGCCTGGAAAGGACCGAAAATATCTCAAGAATTCTAGATAAATTTTATTTTGAGGTTAAGAGAGGATAAAATTAGCTCTAGGTTTCAGTTACCTACTCTATCCAGTACTCCATTACCAGCAAGGTAAAACAATAGCTAAACTTACCTCAGCTAGGAAATCAGCTTCATTATCTGCTGAGATATTTAAACCTGATACAGCATTGAAGAGTTCTCGTTCACTAAGGGCTTCCTTTACTCCTCCTTTCTGGAAAAACTAGTGAAAAAATATAAGAAAGTAAGAGATATTAGCAAGGTCCCCTTAGAAAATAAGAACAGGAAAAAGTACCGTAAGACACCACTGAATTCCTTCCATAGTTTTTAAACCATAGATGTTCCCACCTCAACTTTAACATGCTCAGGTTCTACTTGTTTTTTGCTCTCTTTACACATCCGTGCTGTATTCTGGATTAAGTTTGTCATGATCGACAGCTGGATTAAGTCTGTACCTTCTACAGCTATAAAAATGAGTAATTTATAAAATTGTTTGACATTGCTTTGAATGTGCAGACTCAAAGCATAAATCAGATGAATTAAAATTTTCAAGCAATACATTATTTCCAATATGAAGTTATTCTGTCATTTAGAAAGATCATTACCATTTGAATCTGTTGCCAACAATTCATTTTGTTTAGAAACAGAAAACATATATGACTCAACTCTGCATTCTAAGTTTTACCTTCCCTAATCTGTTTATTCTGCCTCCCAGAAAGTGATCTGACACTATGCCACTAAGAAGAGTATTCTCCTTTTAGTGGTAATAATACAGTAAGCATGCAGGCTTGCAATATGACATATCAGAGCCTCTCTTTAAGCACTGTGCATGTATTAAATGTCTACTCACTGCTTAAATATTTGGAGCCAGAATAAAAACTTACTCTATTGGAAATTTAATTCAATGGCCCAAATGTGAGGTATAAAATCAAATTCTGACTGAAGAGAAAATCTGACAAATGATCTTTGTCTCTTTATCTTGAAAAGGCAGCCAGTAACTAAGCCCTTCCTTCAATTTCAAAGAATACCTTACTTATCTTAGTAGTGAGAAAAATATCTGAATCTGTTATAACCCCATAAAAATAAAAGCCATATTAGTTTACATGCCTACCTGTGAGACATTCCTACAGTCACGGAACAGGAACTCTAGGCCGTGAGGATGAGTTGGTTCTACAGACTGACTGACATCGATCAACCAGACCTATTTAAATACAGAGCATACAATGGTTTACCTTTCGTAATTTACACCAAGTCATTTAATCTGCATGTTAACAAAATATGCTCCTCACCTTCCCAGCATGCCACAGCATGTTATATTCACTGAGGTCGGCATGCACAAGAGTACATTCATTATATAACTGCTGCATCAACTGTGGGGAGGCAAGGCAGACATTTAGGAACTGAAGTAACAGTTCTAATTTACCTATACAACTAAAAAACAATATTATCCAGAAAAATCAAGACTAGGTTAAAGAACTTTTTCTTTGTACAGTCTAGAACTGGGTTTGTTTGTTTGTTTGCTTTTTAAGGCAGGGTAGGGAAACAGTGAAACAATGGAGGGGATGAGTGTGTGACACTCTACTTCCCTGTCCATGTGACAGCAAAGAGAGTAGGATGCATGCCAAGGGGCAGACTTGGATTCTGCAGACCTGGAGTGAGACAGTAGCCATGTGTTTGCTCACTAACCAGGAGACTTTGGCTTACCCTTAATAACAGGGCAAATGGCCCACTGAGACCTTCATGTGGTATATATAGTTCCTAGGCAAAAAGTATTTTCCTGCCAGACATAAGAGGAAAGCAATATTCTTATAAATTAAGTGACATTATATATTAATTATTGATGGTGACCCCTAGTATTGTAGTAGAAATTGCATTAATGCTTTGTTTCCCAGCCTTAGTAGAATCAAATAAGAAAAGTACATTACTATTTTACCTCTTTCTCAGCCACCCACCACCAAAAAGTAAGCCAGAAAAGTAAACTTGATTTTCCTTTGAATGTTGTCTGTCCTATCAGAGACAGAAAAAGGTTGATTTCCTCCCCAGCTACAGCTTAGAAAATTAAGTCAGATAATACTTCCATAGTCACATCAACTGCTGCATGACATGAAAGCTTCATGCACAAACTGTGCAAAATGTTTCTCCACGAATCAAAACAATAAAGGAACAGTGATAACATTGGAGCATTTTCTTAAGCTAGGAGGGCCTCAGGTTGAATTCAGCTGCTGTCCAGAAGCATAAATAGCTTCCTCAAGATTCTCACATGTGCCTTCTAACTCTAACACCTGTACAGATGTTAGCAGAGAGAAACTGCTCCCTACCATCTTCAGTTTCCAGCTTCACTTTCTTGAGTCCAAATCTGCTTCTCTCAAATTTCCCGACAAGGCAATTCCTTTGCTGTCAGAGTTACAGTCATTCAAGATATACGAACCAATTTTTATCTGCTAAATGTAGTAATGTAAAATTTTATTTACCTGAAGTTTTATGAATAATAGCTTAAGATTTCTATGTATACACTGATGCTAACTTGCTTCTAGGTCTATTTTTCTAAAATGACTCAAGACACATGCATAATGATATAGACAACTCTTCAATATTAACATTCCTTCACAAACTTCAGTTTGTCCTTCTTATAGCATCATAAAATAGTACTATTTTAAGAAAAAATTTTTAAAGTTTACATTAATATTTTTAGAAGTTGGTGTGTGAATACTTTGAAATGTACAACTTACGTGAAGAGTTTGATAGTAAGCTTCTTTCATTTCTTCACTACTGAGCTTTACTTCTTTCAATTTAGGGGCTGGAACTTGATCATGGCCAATAAAAGACATAACCAAAATGTGTTTCTTGAGTAGTACAACTGTTGGACAAGGAATTCCAGCTCTCTGCATTCTATACAGAAAGAAATGATTAAGAATGTTAAGATATGAAAGAGAGAATGTTTTACTTATTCAACAAACATCTAACGAGGGCCTACAATGAGCTGGCACTATGTTCCACCCTGGAGATGTGGAAATGCAAAGACTGTAAGACACAGACTCTGCCCTTACGGAGCCCATGGACTGGTGGAAACGACAGACAGGTGAGAAGATGATTACAGTGTAGTGTGGTACATGCACTGCCAGGGGGCGCGGGCAGCTGCTATGGGAGCATGCAACATCAAAGAAGGCTTATTAGAAGTGGGTGAATGGGAATTAGCCAGATGAAGACAGTGTTGGAAAATGCTGGTCTGAGGCTGGAAGCAGCTCATGGAAATGCGTGGAGGCGGTCCAGAGCACAGCCCATCTGGGAAATGTGCATAGATCAACATAGCTGGATCCTGAGTAAGAAGAAGGGCAATATGGATTGAGGCTATGGTGACAGGTAGGCTCTGCATCACAAAAGGACTTTGAACTTTACACTAAAGACTTTACACAGGGTCTGATGAAGAACAGTAGAGAAGAGATTGAAGGATTGTAAGACCTCTTATGAAATTATTCTACTTAGATATCCTACTAAGAAGAATTTTGCAACTAATACATATGGATAATTACATTTGAAAGCAAACATCTTTAGAAAAAAGCTAAAATTAAGCTTTTAATAGATTAAGATATGTGAGGTTTATTAATGAGAGTTATCATTTGGTTGATAAAACAAATTCCTTGACAAATTCTGCTTAGAGAATTGAGAAGCAAGTCTAATAAATTTAAGAAAAATGTAATTTGACTGTTAAGACTGTGCCCCCACCAAATTAACAAACATCAGATATAATAAACATTTTCTAAAACAAAAAAGGGAAGTCATTATTCATAATAAGCCTAATTGAAAGCTGAAAAGAGAGCATTTAGATATACGATAAAATGTTGTAAGCAGAAAATGACTTCATTTCCCTCCAACTTTACTGAGGGAATAAAAAAGAAAATGGTTTATCCTAAAAATATCAATTCATACTTATAAGCATGGAAATATTTCTTAAGCTCATTAAGCATTAGAATTTCAAGGCCTTCCATAATTTCTATAAATGAATTTAAAAGCATAGAATTTTTTGCCTGGCTAATAGGCCTAGTACAAAAACAAAATTACTCAAGATTATGTTTGGCACATGATTTTCTTTACCTTGTGAGATTATGCATTTCTTTTTCTGCCCACATTCGGATGATCTTACGTGGATTTAGTTTACTGAAGCGATCTTTAAACCTGAAATCATCTTTAATATATTTGTCACGATTCTTAAACTCATTAAGGGTTGTTTTAAATACCTTGATGGCACATTCTGTAGGTATAACTTTACTATCTTCCTTTTCATCCTCCATGCTAAGTGGAAGAAAAAAAATAAGTCAGTATAAGTTGACAGCTCACAAGTAATACAATTTCAAAATAAAGATTCTATGACGCATAAGTAGCTCTACCTTCTGAGAATAACACACCTTTTTTTTAAGCTTTCAAGTTTTGGGTCTTAATAAAACCTTAGGTTTTGTCTTTTTAAATCAAACACACTTTCAAATAAATTCTCAACCAGTTTGCAACAATCCTTAATATAATTCTCACTTATTGACTATGGAATCAAACTCAAGAAACAGTGAAAATATATGCATTTTAAAATAGTGAATAGTCTATCTGGGATGGTTCAGGGGCAAAATCCAATGAATGCAACAAAATAGAACAGCTTTTTAAAATTGTCTCTTTTACTGCTAGTAAATATAAATGTGAGTAAAAGGGTCCCTGCCCTATGAGTATGCAAGGAGGGACAGGAGAGAATAAAAGAGGTACATAAATAGAACAGATCCCTTTGGATTGGAAAGGTCAGTCAAGGCTTCCCGGCACAGGTGGCATCTGAAACAGAACCAGGACAATGGGTAGAATATTACAAGAACAGTCACAGTATTAAAAGAAGCAGAAGTAGGAAACTACAGGACACGTGCGAGGAACAACAAACACTACAGCTAAGACTTGGCTGGAGAGAAGAAATAAAAGAAATTAGAGCTAAAGAGATGGGATGGAGGCAGATATATAAGAAGCACTGACTGCCCGGGTGAGAAGCCTGCAGGCAGGCATTCCCAAAGATAGTAGGAATCACCATGGGCTTGACACACTTGATGAAGTTCAAGTTGATGCCAATGTCAGGATGGAAGGGAGCAGGAGCGGCTAGAGGTGTGGGCCTACTAAGGATGCTAATGCAATAGTCCCACAATAGTGAGTCACTGAAAGGGTTTGAATTGTGGTGCTGGCAGTGTGAATGAAGAGGAGGAGGATGGAAGAAGAGACAATAATATTTACTCTTAAACACCTGAAGGAATGTTAATCTAGAAAAGAAATAAACTATAGTTCCCAGAAAACAGCATCTGACTCAAACTCCCAACTCCCACCACTTCTGTACCATATTTTCCCAGCTGACTCCTCCTCCTTCAGCGACCCTCAGAAGGTTAAGAGGAGTCCAACTGGTTCTAAGTAACCCCTTTCTCTTCCTATGAAGTTTTATTTAGCTCCGCAGCTTTACATATCCTCTGCACATGAATAACCCTTACATTTCTATCCTCAGTCCTTTCTCCAGAACTTCAAGCCCTTTCTTCCAATCCCACTTGACACCACTTAGATGTCTAGCCAACATCTTCAATTTACCATGTCCAAAACAAAATTCTTGAT
>NW_011888836.1:4661379-4680016 GCF_000151845.1 Pteropus vampyrus
AGTCACTGAAAGGGTTTGAATTGTGGTGCTGGCAGTGTGAATGAAGAGGAGGAGGATGGAAGAAGAGACAATAATATTTACTCTTAAACACCTGAAGGAATGTTAATCTAGAAAAGAAATAAACTATAGTTCCCAGAAAACAGCATCTGACTCAAACTCCCAACTCCCACCACTTCTGTACCATATTTTCCCAGCTGACTCCTCCTCCTTCAGCGACCCTCAGAAGGTTAAGAGGAGTCCAACTGGTTCTAAGTAACCCCTTTCTCTTCCTATGAAGTTTTATTTAGCTCCGCAGCTTTACATATCCTCTGCACATGAATAACCCTTACATTTCTATCCTCAGTCCTTTCTCCAGAACTTCAAGCCCTTTCTTCCAATCCCACTTGACACCACTTAGATGTCTAGCCAACATCTTCAATTTACCATGTCCAAAACAAAATTCTTGATAACTGCACCCGAACCCTCCCCTTCCCCAGGCTCTTGCCTCAGTGAAACACATTACCTGGCTGCCCTAGCCAAAATTCATCCTCTGACATCCCATATCCAATCCAACAGCACATAGTGTTGTTGATTCTTCAAAACACTGACGATCAACAGAAACTATGAGATAATAAGTTGGTGTTGTTTTAAGCTATTAAGTCTGCAGTAATTTGTTACATAGCATAGAAAACTAATATAAACTTTTAAAAGCATTTATTCTCAGTTGTAGAAAACCGAATGCTCTCTAGTTTTGCTAACTTACAAATGCCAAAATACAGATTACAATACCAATTCCCTCAAAAGATCATTCATTATATCAAAGTATCATTAAATATAACAGAAAATAGATGAAGGATAAACAAGGCAATTGACAAGGAGAAGCAAGGAAAAAGAAATACAAATGGCCAATAAAGCACTTGAAAAAAATGTACAGCCTTAATCATAATTAAATAAATACAAACCAAAATATCAACATGGCACTTTTCATCTTTCACACTGACAAAAAAATATTAAGTTTGGTAATAGCAAGTACCGATGAGGATAAGGGAGATAGGTTCATACTGCTGGCGGTAGCATAAATTAGGTAACCTCACAAGGTGATCTGTCGGTATCTGACCTTTCGAATGTGTACAACCTGTATATCTGACTAGCTCGCAGGGAAAATTTCATTTGCCCTACCATTAAAAGAAACAGAAGTTCAAGATTTCTGGCCTTTGGTGTGATATACAAGAAAAAAATTTTTTCAATGTTTAATAAATAAATCAAGAAACACAACTTGCTCCAATAAGCCAGCTCAGAGGCCCAAACTGAGCACAATCTGGTACTCATTCAGTGAGGCCTTCTACTATTTAACAAAAATGGGACAACGTGCATATAGTCTTTCCCCAGCAACTTCGATGTTGGGAATTTAGTGTAAGGCCATATTTGCAAAAGCACACCAAGGCAGATGTACAAGGATGTTCCTGTACATTCACACAATGGAATGTACTACCATAAAAATGGGGTAATGTAAGCAAGGAATACAAGAATCTAAGGTATATTAACTGAAAAACTAAGACCTTGAATGTATAGTATAATCTTTTTTGTTTAAACAAAATAAGGGATATATGCATAAGAATTTCTGGAAGACTAGACTAAACACTGTTAATAGTGATTATCTTTGGGGAACAGACCTGTGGTGCAAGAGTCGGTAAAATGAAGTCTACTTTTCCTTTTACTCTTCTCTGTAAAGTTTTAATTTCTACCATGAATAACCTTTCATTTTAAATAATTTGTGCCATTAAGTTATATTTGTCTAGTCTCAGGGAACCTTCAAATGAAATTTAGAAACAGGGCTTAAAGTAAGAAAGAAAGAAATGTTTATTAGGATTAACACACACCAGGTATTATCAAACACGGTCTCATTTATCCCTGCAAAAATCCTGCGGTGAGGGTTAAGTTTTTAAATGAGGTTAATTAAATAACTTGCTCCAGATCACACAGCTTGAAAAATGTAGAACTACTTTATCCTAATACTCATTTTTATCCTTTTCTTTTTGGAACTCAACAGTATAATTCAATATATGATTATATGTGTATGTCTTATCTAGAAAGGGAGACTAGTTAAATAGTTGAGAAAACCAAAGGCAAAGACTTGACCAACAATCATATGAATCTCCTTAAGTACAGAGTTAGTACCTTCTAAACCTAAAAAAAACTGGAATAATTTCTGTAATCTATTTAAACATTTTTGTTTGTAAACAATGTTAAAGTAAAGGAATAGCTGAGCTAGTAAGCCTTACTGTTGACTTCAGCAGTTAAGTTACCAAAAGATTTCATATTCTTGCCTTAGGCACATTCCCTAAATGGTCTCCTCTTTTAAAAATCTTTCTTCTTCTACAGTTCTTTACTCATCTAAGCCTTTGTAACACAAGTGAAGTGGGTAAGATCTAAATAGCATAAGATCTCTCTAAAAGACGTTTCCTTAAATAATGTAAGCATTTAAAGCTGGTATTTCTTAAAGTAAGAATTGGAGTTTTAAGGGGAGAAATCAGTGACTGATCTAAGCATGTTTCCTCCGACCTGGTACCAAAAGGCCCTGCAGTGGAAAGACCGTGAGTTTTGAGACAAATCAAGGTTCAAATTTTGCTCTGCCACTTAGAGCTGCCTGTATGATATAGTATAATTATAATGCAGAAAATATACATACAGAAAAAAACACTAAAGGAGTCTACACAAAATTATTAATGATTATCACTGGAAAGTGGGATTAAGAAGACTGTATTTTTCCTTATACGTCCTTATGTTGTCTAGATTTTCTACAATAGCACATTTTAAATTACTATATTTTCCACGCAGCATTAACTTTGATTCCATGTAAATCATTAATATTGGGGAAAAGGGGTTAAGCTTCTGTTGACATGATGGTATTGTATTTTGCTCACTTACCTCCCTCCATATGCATGAAAGACAACGGATTCCTTTCCTGTACTAATACAGCCAGTGATTGTCTCCAAAATTCCAGAGTTGACCATTTTATACATAAGTAAACGTGTCTTAGGATCAACTGCTTTTTCCTGCAAGAGATAAAGCACTATAAATGAAAAAGTTAATCACAAAACATTTTCTGAACCATTTCTAATATCTAACATTCAAAATACATTCTTCTTTCATCTTTATTATTTATTAATAATAGGCTCTTAAGATGGCAGTCAAGTCATTCCTAAAACTGTAACTCTGTCTTTGAAAGTATCTAAAAGAATCATTAAAAATCAGACACTAGCTTAGTGAAAATCTTATTTTATTGCCAAAGTTTAACAGTTTTTTAAAATAGCTCTCCTAATGTACTTAACATTCGTTTGTTTTTCTAAAGGTTTAAAAATTAGCTTATTCTCAAGATGTCAGACACTACCTTCATAAATGTAAAGCATTAGAAACTTTTAAGTTATTATAAATTTATATGTCATAACGTAACGAGAAATAATTTCTTTAAAATCTTGGAACATTCATATGTATTGTAAACTACAGTCCAAATTATGACCACTAAAATGTTAGTTTGAATAAGTAATTAATAACCATGACATTAAATGTGAAAAGCCAAATAAGCAAAGCTACTTGGGTTTTATTTACATCTTTGATTTGAAAAGTCAATCTCATGGAAAAAAAAAAATCAACCATGTTTTGTTTTTTCTTTCCTCAAAAATGAAGTTTCCTAATATAAAACTTCCCATCAAACAACAAAAAAAGTAAGATTACTTACTGCAGTGGAATGTTCTTTTTTCTCATGAAGGCGGGCACTTCGACGTTCTTCAGAGTAGGCATGTTGTTTTAGCGCATTGAAAACATGGTTTGATAGTTTTAAATCCATTCCAATTCCATCTCCTACCTGAAACCCAGGCGCAAACTGCCAGAAAGAAGAATTAGCATCTGAATACTTTAAAATGGAACAGTAAAACAAAAAAACAAAAAAGATCAGTCTTTACTTGGAACAGGTTTCCTACTCAATAGATGATGAGGCTATAAAAGCAGAACCCACAAGTATTAGAGAAAAAAATAAAAAACTTGCTAATAAACAGGAGAAAGGAGATCAAGGCTATTTAAGAAATTACAACCCAAAGGAAGAGGTTTATTCTATGCACAGAAAAAACCCAATCACATCTAAAAACTAAGGTGTTTTGGTATATGCTTTGTAGCTTGCTTTTATATCAAAGGACACATTATATTTTGAAGACTACACCAAATCTTACCAAAGAAATAAAATTTCATAATTATTTTTGAGTTGATTAGTATAGCAAGCTATGCCCATACCATGACAATTATCTTCTGGAGCTGTTCTGTTTAATATAGTAGCCACTAGCCATATGTAGATATTTAAAGTTAAATTAATTAAAATAAGGTTAAAAATTCAGTTTCTCAGTTGCACCACGCAAATTTCAAACGCTCAATTGTCAAATATGGCTACAATATTAGATAGCATAGATAGAGAACATTTCTACTACACAGAAAGTTCCATTGGACAGGGTTGTTCTAGAGTTAGATCTGGATTATTTCTAGAATTTAATAAAAGGTTTACTTAACAAGTATTTATGTTCTCAAGTCTAAATGTTTCATATTAATCACAATATTTATGAAAGATGAAAAATGCTTTTTTTTTCTATTTGTTTTAAATTACATTTTATTTCTGATTTTACAAGGGTAGTTCAGGCACTAAAAAATTCAATAAGCATAAAAGGAGACATAGTAGAAAGTATTTCTCTCTCCCATTACTATCCCCTAATTGCCATTGGGTAGGGGTGCTATTTAATGAAAAATAATATGCTGAAAGATAAATATGTCATTTTCATAAGAATAGTTTCTTAATTTTGGAATCAATATAAATCAAACTTTTTAAAAATAATTTAGAATTTTATCCTGTGGCACATTATATTTTCGTTAGTTGCCAAGAGTTTTCATAGTATTCCTATATTATCATCTAAAACATCTTTAGAAAGGATAAAGGATATTTGTAGAAATTTAAGATACTGTAGTTAGAGTCCCATGTTTTTAACTTATACTAATAAAACTCTCGATTCACAGATAATACTTTCTGTAACTTACATTTTCCATTCTGGCTGTATTCTTTCTCCCACATACTACTTCATCATGTTTGGTGGTGATGTCTTTTCCTTTTCCAATAAAACCCTTCTTGGGAGTAGGAACTGGTTTTGCTAAAGGCAATTAAGACAAGCCAGGTATGTAAAAATAGCAAAAACTAAATTGCTGCATTCAATATTGTCTGAAAAGATATCTGACTCTAACAGTAAATTCTCAAACTCGATTCAAAGATAAATATAAAATACAAGGATTCACTGGAAAACTTAGTCTTTCTATGTCCCCTGAGCAAATAAATTCATTGATACCTGGTATGTAGGGATCATCACGAGTATCCTGCCAGTCAACCTCATCTTCAGAGCTATCGCTGTCATAAGGATGCACTTTTCGATAATTTTCAAAGGAAATGGAAACTTAAAAGGCAAAAATAGTTGAAGACTTATTTAGGAGCACATTACAAGCACTTTCTACCACCCAATGCAGTTGTCACTATAAGGTCATAGTACCTTTGCTATCTCCATTGAATTTTTTTTCTTCACGTCTAAGCTGTGCATCATATTCTCTGTCAAATTCCATCTGTAGCATCTGAGCCAGCATTAGGTCGCTGGAAGTATCAGTGTTTTCTCCAGTAACAAATGGTCCTTCAGCAACACTATTCAAAATAAGGCAATATAAACTAATATAATATGCTGTGTAAACAGATGCTACCAATTATGAGAGTAGGATGTGCCTTTTCACTATTAAAAATTGTACTGAAGAAACAATGGAAAAAAACTATGTATCAAACTCTTCACCTTCTCCTGCCTAGCTGCCTTCTGACCAATGGCAGGAACCCGTGAGAGCACCAACTAGGAATAAGAAAGCTGCAACAGAAAGCTAAAGGGTCTCTAGTAAAGTCCAAACTGAGACCTAGAATTCATCTGTCCTGTGTTCTGATCAAAGGAGAGATAATATCTATATGATTAACTATAAATATTTGATCAAAACTGTACCCTACTTCATTATTTGATCATCTGCAGTAACTAAAAACCCAGAGAAACAGACTGCTTTGCCCAAGATAATATTAAAAACTCATCACAGAATCAGAACTAAAACTCAAATGTCAGTGGACTCCCAGTATGGTGCTCTTTCTACTGCATTGCTTTTCTAAATGTATTTCTTAATCATTTGTCATGACAATCACTAATCAAATTCTTAAACTTTGTTATAATAAGCTGCTAGACAAAATAGATTCACTGTGAATTTTACTTACGCAACTTCAGGAAAAGTGGCAGCTTCTTCTTCTAATTGCAATTCTTTAGCTAACTGTTCACTCATTACATCAGCCAAAGAACAAGATATTGTATTTTGAGGGGTAGCCCATGGACACTGTTAAAAAAAAAAAAAAAAAAGACAATTTAATTCAAAATAATGACATCACTACCTCAGCCCTCTTGAAATAAAAACTAGGTTCATTTCACAATTCTAAATTTTTGAGGGGCAAGCTTTACTTAGCAGCAAAAAATGATTACACTTGATAGTCTAGTAATTAAGACCATTAATACTGAATAAGATATCTAAATATCTCTTGAACTTGCCCACCTCCCCTTGTATGACTCTACTCCAAGGTACCACCTTCCCATCACCCGGCAACTTTTAAGAGCCTCCTAACTAACCTTTCTGCTTCCAGTCCTGCTTGTTTCCATTTGCAACACCATAATACGATGGTTCTTCTAAAATGCAGATTTGACTGGTCCAGTTTCCTTACTTAAGCTTTCATTGTTTTAATGTTTCCACTGCCTTTAGGACAAAGTCCAAACTCATTCCTTTACTACCATCTAATTTAGAATGCAGCATATGATACCTGTTTTAGCCACAAAATTGTTTAATCAAATTCAGCCACTAAAGGCTCTATAGCTGGCCTAAGGGCCTGCTGGCATGACTCCCAGAGACAACTGGGCAACTGACCCTTGTTCCGGTTCCACAGCACTGAGGCTCAGGAATTTAGTTGGTTCAGATTATTAGCATGGAGCACTTCAGGGTTATAAATGATAACTATGCCTAAGTGATTCAGAATCAAGTTTTATCTGGTCTCCCCCTAAGACTGATTAGCTAGCTATATATCAGGGCACCAGCGCATGCCTACACTAGCCTGTTGCAGAATCGACCTAGAGAGAACAGGGAAGCTTCCTCGAGGTCTGGTATGACTTCATTCACTCAGATCTCATTAGCAACTGAGCACAATCCTGGTGAGGATTTTGAGGTCTGGACTCGAAGCTCTCTGCAATCTGGAGAATATAGCTAATCTTTTGGCCACATGACTGCTGACTTCTTTCTGAATCCTCTAGGCAGAAGACATACATGTCGTCTTTTAACCTGGAAGTGCTTGGGCTGATCAGTTTGCAAGTCCAGGTTCCAAAAGGCAAATGACTATTCTCTAACTCAGAACTGTCAATCACATTTTGCAATGACTAACAGTATAATGAGACAATAATTCACTATATTTGAATCACTATAGATAGACAAAAATTCACTAGATTTGGCTAACTATACATAATTTACAGGTTATTTAAGTCATACAACTGAGTAGTTATAATATCATCCCCATTTTATAGATTTAGAAACTGAGACACAGGAAGGTTTTTTAACCCAAGATAACACTGTAGAAGGAAGTGCTGAGATTTGAATCAAGGCAGTAGGACTTAAAGAGTACTTTGCTATACTGTTTCTCTAATTATCTTGGCCTAGGATGTGAGAAGCAAGCTACTGTACTGCCTGCAGTCTAAAATCCAAATTCCTCAGCAATAAATGCCCTTCACACTGGGCCTAATTTAACTTTTCAGTCTCAATTACCCTCATTACCCTATGCTCTAGCAACACTAATTAAATGCCAAATACGGCATACTTTCTCCCTTCCTTCAGTTTTGAGGATACCTTCAAATGTTCTCTCAATGCTTTTTCTTTCTTCTCTCTTTCCCCAATTAAATGTCACCTCCTCCATAAGGCTGCTCAATTTCATCAGACAAAATCAGATCTTTTCCTTTGTGTTCCCATATTACTGTGTACAGTTTGAGCAGGACCAATCACTAGAGTTACTGCATCAGCTACCATATAGCAAGAGCCCCTTGAGAGTCTTCTCATTCTTAGAGTCCAGTATAGAGCTTCAGACATAAAGAAGCACTCATGCATTTACTGAATATGTGCCAAAAGAAACACTAGAGGATTTCATGGAACTGCCAGGTTGTCCCTAGGTTGTAGAGGTCTGGTGCCTTTCTACACCGTTACTAAAGTCCATTTCTCCATATTAAAGTTGACTCCTTTGCCCACTCACTACTGCTGCTTCTAGTCTTTTGCAAGTAGTCAATTAATTCTACTAATGTGTTAACTAAAATGAAATTAACAATTCCTAGGAAGAGGCAAAAATGAGTGGCAGTAATTTTGAGTGGGTGATTTTGAGGCAGAGATTTACCTACTCCCAAAATAGACTGAATCCAAAAGGGACACATGTGGGGACTGCAGGCACCCTAACTGCCCACTCTCACTGCTCTTGCTCCTCGGAGCTTCAGACTCTAGAGCTTACTTCCCTGTACCTTGCTGACCAGCTCAGCCAGGCCCCCTTCCAAAAAGTTGCCAACTCCCATATTGTGATCAAATCCAAACTCTTCAAACCAGCAGTCAAAAGCCCTGCATGAAAATTTTCGAGCTGTGTGAGGAATAGCTACTGAGCAGAGACAATCCTCCACAGGCACAAGGGGTTCACAAACCCATGGGGGCATTAGAAAATTTACTGGAGGCTCCTCCTAGGAATGGGCTCCATAGGGTGTATGTAGGGGAATCCTCTGTCACCATTCTGCAGCTCTTCAGTAAATTGGTAATGAGAGAAACTTCAGTAAATTCTTTGTACATAGAGAAACTTCATGAAATGTTAAACTAATAATGATAATAAATCTAAAGAGATTTTTAAAAAAAAAAAAAAAAAGCCCTTCACAATCTTCTCTATCTTTGCTATCCAAGGTCATTTCCCATGATTCCCTTCATTAACATAAACTCCCCATTGCATCAAGATCAGATGGGAAACCCCACACAATCCTTTCCCGTTTTTCTGCTTTAAATGACACCAAGCCCATAACCGGCTCTCTGATTCACTCTTTCCTGAGACCCACCCTGTTTTCCTCTCCTCTGGGAGACTGAACTCTGCTCCTTGGGGTTCTTCACATTCTCCCACTCCCGGCTGGCTGCATATTAGAGAAATCATTCCCCTTTCCTTCCAGCAGGAGCTGAATGGGTCCTTAGCTGCCTATCCCACTTTTTTTTTTTTTTTTAAGCTTCTACTGCAAACAAGAATCTAGTAAAATATAAAAAGGTAAACAGAAGGAGGCACATAATAAAATCTAGTCATCAACTTGAAACAAGTCAAGAGAACCATAACTCACAGGAAGGTCCCTCTTCTACCCGTGCTGCTAGAAGATATAATCTGGGCAGCATAAGTGGGAATTTTGCTTCTTAAAACAAGGTTCTCTGGAAAACATGATCTGGGTCTATATAACAACATTAATCTGTTTTGTTTTTTTTTTTTAACTTTAGTAGTTTTAGATATTTAGAAAAATTTCAGAAAGTACGAGTTCCCAAATATCCTGTTCCCAGCTTCTCTAGTGTTAGCATGTTACCTCTGTCACAATTAATGAACCACTATTTATAAACTATTAACTAAAGTCCATACTTCATTCAGATTTCCTTAGTTTTCCCCAAATGTCCCTTTTCCATTCCAGGATCCCATCCAGCATATTGCAAAACACTGTCGTCATGTCTCCTTAGGCTCCTCTTGGCTGTGTTTCTGACTTTCCTTGTTTTTGATGACCTTGACAGTTTTGAGGAGCACCACTGGTATTTCACAGCCTCCTCTGAAGCAGAGCTACACACTTCTTTACTTTTTGCTCCTAGTTAGCCAATCCTCCCTTCTTGGAATTCCCTAATACTCTGTCCATAACAGCAGTTTGCCATTTTATAAGTGGTACCCCAGGACCCTGGGGGAAGGATCCCCAAGACCATTTCAGGGTGTCTATAAGGTCAAAATTATTTTCATAATAGCATGAAGACATTCATTGTCTTTTCTACTCTCATTCTCTCAAGAGGGTGGAATAAGAGTTTTCCAGAGTCTGTATCAGATATGACATCACCCTCATGGCTAATGGAACGTGTGCTTGTGTATTCTTGCATTTTCCAAATTTTTCTAAGGTAGTAGGTTTAGGATATAAATGCATTTTTAGAGATTAACTCAATTTGTTCTTGATATATCTACCTACTGTGCTCTTATTAGTCATCTTTGATTATAACTGCTATAACCTACATATCTGTGAGGTGGGGTTTTCTTCCTATACTTCAACCAAAACATATCACAACAGATTGAAAGAAAAAAAGCAGCTATGAGAATCCAGTTATCTTCTATTAAGCCAGACATTAAAAGATTTGCAGAAACGTAAAACGATATTATTCTTTACTATTTTTTTTAAAAATAGTTTTTTAATATAAAAATGTTATTTCTATGAACATATAATGACTTAAGTCACTTAGCGTTTTTCAATTTTGCCATTTTAATTTATGATATGATAAGTATCAACAGTAATAACCAATATAAACAAAAGTCCTCTGGGGTCCTCAGTGATTTTTAAGAGTGTAAAGAAGTTCTAACTGAAAAGTTTTGAGAATAGTTGGCCTTATACACTCTTTCCATTTTTCGAGACCATCCTCAAATTTCCACTTTCCCTATGTAGGCTTCTGTAATCACTTTCGTCTTCCCAGAGGTTAAAGGAAAGGGTTAGGTGAAACTTGTAGCATCTAATTGTTTTGCCTGTGAAAATGCTATTTTCCCAATAAACTGTCAATAAACCCAGGATGATTTTTTTTGTTGCATGATAAAAAATGAAACTTTACAGTTCTGATGATGTACACTTAAATGAAAATATGACTGAAATCAAATATTTTATTATTAAATTAGTTCTGTTAAGTAAAATTTGTTCTGAGGTCAGTATTCTGAACAAAGACTGGTCTCACTTGACATTTTTAGCAGCCTTTATAGATACTTAACTGGAAGAACCTAACATCTAGAGTATGTATTTATTAGTATCCGTCTACTCATTTTGTATGCCTACTGATCTTAGCCTTGTAAACAAGGTCTTAACAGAAAAAAAAAAACCACAATATAACATGTAATGTAACCACAATTGCCAATGGAATATATTAGATTCTCCCTACAGTTGTATGAGAACCTTAATAAAATTAATTTTCATTTACTTAGCAGCTAATTATTTCCCCCTTTTTCTGTTAAGACCTGGCCTGAAGACCCAATGAGATTAACAAATGGCCCTTTATGTGGAACAAATATTCTGTAATCAGCATGTAAAACACAATTATTAAAAAGTGGGATTCTTTCACAACCTTAATTTGAGGAACACAAAATCCCAATTGAAGCAAGCCCTCAATAAAGTAGCAAAAGTCTTTTCATCCTTCCAAAGAAAGTCTCATTGAAAGGAGCAACCTGAAAACCAGAAGCCAAATGTGAAATGAACGTAATAGTTGCCCATTATAGGAAAATGCTGAAATGTTACATCCCAGGCAGATGGTAAGAATTTATAACCTTTATACAGTATGTAGGGTACACTTGAGTATTAGCCTGGTGGGGAGGGTGCTCCTGGATTTGTCTTTTACTACTTAAAAAACAAGAAACTGCCGAAGGATAACCACACTTGTCAAGTTCAGGAAACAGCAGCCTAAATCACCTTTCTGCCCGGTTTCCCGTGTGATTGGGCTGACTCACTTGGCTCTTGAAAAACAAGACGGTACTTGCTTTCCCTCAAACGTCAAAGTCTCTAAGGGAGTGCTGCCCACAAATATGCTACGGAGGTTCAGAAAGCAAGGGACAGACCTAGAGAGAGCCCGAATCGCCCAGGGTGGCCTCTGGCAGCCCAGGGGCCCCCTCCCCACCTCTCCCACCGCAACCCCGGCAACCCTGCCTCCCGTCCCTTCTGACCCACGTCGCCGGGGTCTTGTCCAGAACTTTCCGAGTCTCCTGCGGGCCGCCTCGGCACCTGTCACCCTCTCCGGGCCCTCCGAGAGGACCAGCCCAGGCTACCAAGATAGGTGCATCAGTCCCGACCGCCACTCACCTTGCTGGGTCCCCAGGCCGCTGCCGGCCTGGGCTCAGGCGATGCCACTTCGACCAGATCCATGTAGGGGAAGAAGCTAGCGACGAGAACAGAGCAGAGAGGTGGCAGGATGGGAAAGCAGCCGCCGCCGAGGACACAGGCGGCGGGGCAGGGACGACGGGGTGCCGGTGCCGGAGCCGAGGTGACAGATGGCGGCGGCGGCCGCCGCGTCCGGAACTAGACCTCTTCTCTTCCGCCCTCTCTACTGGGACCGTGGCGCCCGATTGGCCACCGCCCGGGCTCCGCCTTAAGTCAACTTTCCCCGCCTCCAGAGGGTCGCACTTCCGGCCTCTGCCGGCTGGTGCTTGCGGTCACTGTCGCCGGTGTGGGGCGGAGCCCGTGTTGGGTGTGGTTTCCTCTGGCCAGCGTCTGCTCTGGCCAGTCTCTGCACTGGCCCGCGCCGTCTTACCCTTCCTTCCTTCCTGGCTGCGGGAGATAGCCGCTAAATCTAGTTATCTGCGTTTGACTGCGTGGACTATAAATAAACAAGCAAGCGAAGCTCTTCGTTTATTATTTCCCGGGTTAATTCTAAACTGGGATGGTTTGGGAGATAAAAAAGCAGGTGTAGACAGCGGAGGGAAGCAGAAGACAGTCGCATTTTTATGTTATTGTCATCAGGAGGCGGGGCATGGAATGTGAAAATTTCTAAAATGCGTTATACAACATTGAGCACAAATAGGACAGTCTAATTAAAATTTTGATTCGGTATTTTGTGGCGAGATTCTCATAAAGTGACTAGATAAAAATAGCTAAGCATTACATTTCACTATATTCATACTGTATTAATTTGTCAATCTGAGGCACGACAGGGCAAATTTCCTGGAGTTTGGGGGAGACCAAGCCCTGGACCAAGAGAAGAGGGTCCTTTGGCGGAGAGTGTGGAAAGAATTCAATTCATGTGTTAAAGTGAGATTGAAAAGGAAAGTTCATTAGAAAAGGGGTAAGAATCCACACACAGATGTGGTCTTTGGGAGGCTGAGAGAGACCGAGGAAGACACGGAAAGACAGTGGGGGACTAAGAGGCTGAGTGTTCAGTGTCAGTTTATCTGTCATTCTTTAGTTCCCATTTCCTTTGAGGGATATACAGTGAGGAAAGGGAAGGGGAAGAGTATGTAGAGCCCGCTGGCTGGCACTTCTCAGCCTTTAATCCTTAGGTTCCCATAGTTTTAGCCCTAGGGAATGACTGTTGGTTCCTCTTTCCCCTTCACAGGTGTGGAGAATAGGTTGTTAGTAATCCCAGTAGAAAGCTTCTGTTGTTCTGAAGGTGTCCTCCTGGACTGGCTATAGGGCTGATCAGCACAGTGCAGTCTCTGAATGTGGCTTGATTAACATTTTTAATTCTCTTTCCTCCTCCCTACATTAAATCCTCAAAATAATACTGAGAAGTAAATTCTACCATTAGGTAGATTTTACCGATAATGAAACTGAGGCACAGGGAGGTAAAATAACTTGCTCCAGGTCATATAGCTAAAGTAGCGAACCTAGGCAGTGTGGATCTGGAGACTGGATCTAATAGACTGCATAGTGACTATTCAGATGTTCTAGAAATACATACTGAATAACAGTGTTTCCTCTAAATTGCAATTCTGAGCCAGGATCCCTAATTGTCTATGCTTGAGAACCCTGGGATACTGACCTTGACATCTCCCATTAGCACACAACCCTTGCCCCTTTCCCATTCCAGGTCAGAAACACATTCTGAATCTTCTAAAAACTCTAAACTAATATGAGGCAAAACTATAGCTATATAATAGGATACAGACCGATGCTTGGCAAATGTTGCTCATATTTATGAACGTATGTGGAAATTGCATTCCCTCTTAGTGTTCAAAGGATTACAATTGGGATATAAATATTTGAGGAAAAATGGGTGTAACCAGGAATTAAATAGACCCCTCACTTCTGGATAAGAAAGAAACAGGAAGAGCATCAACCAAAAGAAGTTTTTGGAGTCTTCTATTATTTTTTGTTTGTTTTGTATTTTCTTTTTGCTGTATATATTTTAAATTTATTTTTCAATTACAGTGACATAAAACATTATATTAGTTTCCTGTGTACAATATAGTGACTAGACAATTATATAACTTATAATGTGACCATCCCAATAAGTCTAGTGCCAATTTGATATCATTCATAGTTATTACAATATTAATGATTATATTCCCTTTGTTGTACTTTACATCCCCATGACTGTTTTTATAACTGGCAATTTGTACTTGAAGCCTCCTATTGAATAAGTCCAGAATTTCTACTAAAGAAAAAGATTGAAAGAAAAACAGCAGATCAGAAAGAAAGGCTGAAACACAGTACATGACAAAAAATGTGTCATTTGGGAGAAGTATCAGGAAAGGACCAGAAGTTGAAAGTAGAATGAAGAATCTGGATATAAACTTTAGATCATTTATTCAACAAATTTTTATTGAGTGCTTTCTGAAGTGCCTAACATTGAAATGGCAAATATGAATAAAAATATGTGCCTGTCCTCATGGACCTTGAAATCATAAACAAAAGTACAATTAAGTATTAAAGATGCTATGATAGAAGCTATATGCAGGGCCCTGTGGGGATTTAAAGGAGTGAGAAGTCAGATCTACCCACATGTTCAGAAAAGGTTCCATAAAATAGATGACACTGAGCTTAATCTTGCAAGAAGAGCGGGCATTAGTGAGATGGGCTGTAGGGCAAGTGGGGGCTTCCACACATGAGGAGCCGTATACAGCATTTGTTTGGAAAAGAGCAAGTGGTTTGGCCTGGGAAGACCTAGAGTTCGCCAGGGGCAAAGTAAAAAATTAGGTTGGAGAATTCAGGGCCAGGTCCAAAAGATTTTAATGCTAAGGACTTCAGAATTTAGACAATAAAGAGTTATGAAAAGGTTTTAAATGGAGAGAATAATGTTTTCAGATTTGCTTACTAGAGAGAGAATTCTGACAGCTGTGTGAAGAGTGGATTGATGAGGGGTGAGGCTAGACACAGAAAATTTGCCTGGTGATTGATGATGAGGGTTGCCTGGACTTCCACTGACACATTATTTGAATGTGTTAATACTTTCAGTCTAATTTCAAGTCTCAGAATTTTTTTTTTATTTCTTTAAGGTGAATTTGAATATTCTAACTCATCTCATTTCTCTTATTTCCAAGATTTTTGGTGGGGCAGGGTGCCTGATGGTAGTACTAGGTCGGGGTAGAGTGGAATGGGAGATAAGGCATCTCAATCAATGGAAATCAAGAAGCTGAGCTAACTTCTGCTTTTAATAGGTTGGCTGGATAGATGGTGGTGTCTGAAGATCTGGTTTAAAGAGGAGATGAATGAGTGTAATAAGTCAGACATAGAAAGATAAATACCATATGATCTCACCGATATGCATAAATCTAAGGAACAAAAGCAACGAACAAACTAAACGAAAACAGATTCATGGATACAGAGAACAAACTGATGATTGCCAGAGAGGAGGAGGCTTGGGGGACTGCGTGAAAAAGGTGAAGGATGAAGAAGTACAAAAAAAAGGTGAAGGATGAAGTAGTTACAAAACAGTCATGGGGATTTAGAATATAGCATAGGATAAAAAAAGAAAAAAAAAATCCTACATGATCTGCTGTCCTGTGCATCTTAGACCTTCTCTTGTATCACTCTTCCTCTTGTTTACTGCGCTCCAGCCACTCCGGCTTTTCTCTTCTCTAAACATTCCATCTCAGGGCTTCTGTGCTCCTTCTCCATGCCTGGAACTACACTGATTATGTCAACTTTCTCCCACCCTATTTTCTCTTCATTCCATTCACATCCTTCCCCACACACCTTCCCCTGGCTTCATCCTTCTTCTCTCTCAGGTATCTGTGCAAATATCAACTCCCCAAAGAAGCCTTCCATGAGCACTCAAGCTAAAAAAGTCTATCCCCAATCTCCCATCATCCTCCATCTTTTTATCTTATTTACAGTACTTTTTAGTATTTAAATTTATCTTGTTTATTTACTTGTTTACTCGCTCATTGCCCATCTCCTGTTAGGATGCAAACTCCATAAGAGTAGGAACTGTTTCTGTCTTGTTCACTATGTGTCCCTAGGACTGAGAACTGTGATTGGTACACAGTAGAAGCTCAATAAACTCTGGCTGGATCAATAAAATAAATAAATAAATATAAGGGCGATGAGAATAATCATAATTTTGGATATGTTACATTTAAGTGGACTAAACAGTTGGTTGTTCTTCAAAAAGTTAAACGTAGAATTACCACATGATCCAGAAATTCAACTCCTGGTGTATATCAAAGAGAATTGAAAACAGGTACTCAACCAAAGTCTAGTATCTGAATGTTCATAGAACCACTATTCATAATAGTCAAAAGGTGAAAACAACCCAAACGTCCATCAGGAGATGAGTGGGAATATATCTACAACGGAATATTATTAAGCCATAAAAAGGAATTGTTATGGATTGAATCGTGCCCCCTCAAATTGAGATATTGAAGTCCCAAACCCTAGTACCTCAGAGTGTTACAGTATTGGGAAATACGGTCTTTAAAGAGGTGACTGCATTAAAATGGATTAGAGTGGGGCCCTAATCCAATGTGACTAGAGTTCTTACGGGAAAGAGATACTAGGGGCATGTGTGAGCACAGAGGGACAGCCATATGAAGAGGCAGTAAGAAGGCAGCCATCAGCAAGCCAAGAAGAGTGGCCTCAGAGTGACCCCCGTCAGCACCTTGATCTGAAACTTTTGGAGTCCATAACCAAGAGATAATGCATTTATGTTCCTCAGATACACAATCTGTGATATTTTGTAATGGTACCACAAGAAAATGAATATAAAAATGAAGTACCGATATGTCCTACAATGTGGATAAAACCTCGAAAACATTATGCTAAATAAAAGAAGCCAGACACAAAAGGCACATATTGTATGATACAATTTACATGAAAAATCCAAAAAAGGTAAATCTATAAAGATAGAAGACAAATTGGTGATTGCCAGGTAATGGGGTGGGGAGGCAGGCAATAAAAAGTAACTACTTAATGGACAAGGGTTTTCCTTTTGGGATAATGAAAACTGGAACTTAATATAGGTCATAGTTGCACAACATTGTGAATCTACTCAAGGCCACTGAATTTCACATATTAAAATGATTATATTTATGTTGTGTGAATTGAGAGAGAGAGAGAGAGAGAGAGAGAGAGAGAGAGAGAGAGAGAGAGAGAGAGAGTGAGAGAGAGAAAAGAGTGCACTGTTTAAGAGTTTTAGGGGAAAAAAAGAGATTTAGAGATAGAATGGATGCAAGACATTCTCAACTCAGAGGAAGCCACAGTGAAGCAATGGTAAGGAGGTAAGGATGAGGTTGAGCAGCTTAAGGGATTAGGATAAAATGCTAAGATATTAGATGGGTGATTCACATGGGCCTTAAAACTACTCAGCAAGATGTCAGAGCTTGGGGTGGGGTGGAAGAGTGGTAGCAAGTGTCGGAGTCTTCAGAAAATGTGCAGATTGTTAACCCAGAGGTCGTTAGACGATACTGGTAAGGAAGCTTAGGGACAGTGATGGCGGGATGGACAGAGATGCCAGAGGAGAGTCGTGTTCCTGAAAAGGCGAAGATAACATTTTGGATGCTGCATTTGGAGAGAGTGAAGAGTGCTGAACCTATTCCCTGCCCTGAACACCAGAGGGAAATGAATAGTTTCAGAGGACACTCAAATTTTAGAGAAGGTAAGCTATGCAGACAAGGGCAGTTTTTTCATCATGGGATAGAGTTCCAGGTTAAAATAGAGTTTGTGGGTTAACAATTTTAATGGGTTTGTGTCTACAATTAAGGTAAATACCTGATGCCACCAACCATATGCTTCTTAAAAAAGGAAGATACAAGGAAATATTGACAAATTTTACAGTTTACATTTATAAATATTGTTAATAGGGAAATCTGGTTTACCAAAAACAGAATGTAGTTTTATGTTATTTAATAGTGAGTTCTTGAATGGAGTGATGGCCATTTTGCTGTGACTTGGAATAAGCACAATGTTTAAAGGATTTAGCTCCAGTTTTTACTCCCTTTCGTCTCTTTTGAGCTCACTGATGTTCAGCAGAGAGAAAGCTATTCTAGAATTTGCACTACCAAAACACATAGAATCAGCAGATTCTTTGGCTGCTAAATGAAACAGAAATAAAGCTCTTTAGTTTTTATTATTGGAATTAAGTTCATTTTGCAAGTAGCTGTTTCAGGCAATCAACAAATATTTATTAACTGCCCAAAATATTCCTAAAGCCTTGTGGGAGACAGAAAAATTTGTGAGATTACAGCTGGAGAGAGAACGTATTCACACAATATTAAGTGAAAACACAACACTTCTATCTCAAAAGAGTGCATGATTAATTGCCAAATGACAGCTATGGACAATGAATGCTTCAGGAAGAGGTGCCACTAAAC
>NW_011888836.1:4680066-4692864 GCF_000151845.1 Pteropus vampyrus
AAGAGTGCACTGTTTAAGAGTTTTAGGGGAAAAAAAGAGATTTAGAGATAGAATGGATGCAAGACATTCTCAACTCAGAGGAAGCCACAGTGAAGCAATGGTAAGGAGGTAAGGATGAGGTTGAGCAGCTTAAGGGATTAGGATAAAATGCTAAGATATTAGATGGGTGATTCACATGGGCCTTAAAACTACTCAGCAAGATGTCAGAGCTTGGGGTGGGGTGGAAGAGTGGTAGCAAGTGTCAGAGTCTTCAGAAAATGTGCAGATTGTTAACCCAGAGGTCGTTAGACGATACTGGTAAGGAAGCTTAGGGACAGTGATGGCGGGATGGACAGAGATGCCAGAGGAGAGTCGTGTTCCTGAAAAGGCGAAGATAACATTTTGGATGCTGCATTTGGAGAGAGTGAAGAGTGCTGAACCTATTCCCTGCCCTGAACACCAGAGGGAAATGAATAGTTTCAGAGGACACTCAAATTTTAGAGAAGGTAAGCTATGCAGACAAGGGCAGTTTTTTCATCATGGGATAGAGTTCCAGGTTAAAATAGAGTTTGTGGGTTAACAATTTTAATGGGTTTGTGTCTACAATTAAGGTAAATACCTGATGCCACCAACCATATGCTTCTTAAAAAAGGAAGATACAAGGAAATATTGACAAATTTTACAGTTTACATTTATAAATATTGTTAATAGGGAAATCTGGTTTACCAAAAACAGAATGTAGTTTTATGTTATTTAATAGTGAGTTCTTGAATGGAGTGATGGCCATTTTGCTGTGACTTGGAATAAGCACAATGTTTAAAGGATTTAGCTCCAGTTTTTACTCCCTTTCGTCTCTTTTGAGCTCACTGATGTTCAGCAGAGAGAAAGCTATTCTAGAATTTGCACTACCTAAACACATAGAATCAGCAGATTCTTTGGCTGCTAAATGAAACAGAAATAAAGCTCTTTAGTTTTTATTATTGGAATTAAGTTCATTTTGCAAGTAGCTGTTTCAGGCAATCAACAAATATTTATTAACTGCCCAAAATATTCCTAAAGCCTTGTGGGAGACAGAAAAATTTGTGAGATTACAGCTGGAGAGAGAACGTATTCACACAATATTAAGTGAAAACACAACACTTCTATCTCAAAAGAGTGCATGATTAATTGCCAAATGACAGCTATGGACAATGAATGCTTCAGGAAGAGGTGCCACTAAACTAGGCCATGAAGGCTAGAGAGAAACTATAAAGCTAGTTTAGATGGAAGCAAGGGTATAAGACTTGGCATAGGGCAGGAAAGTTTATCATATGTTAAGTGATGACTTAGTATTTTCATAAGGTTACTAGAGTGGAATGATATGGATATGGGTCAGTTAGATTCATATGGGACTCAACAGTTCTGAACCCTATGTAACTCATGGCCTTTTTTTTTTTATGCCTATAGCACCTGGTCTTCCTAGGTGGTCTCCCATCCAAGTACTAACTAGGTCCAACCCTGCTTAGCTTCTGAGATCAGACGAGATCAGGCACATTCAGGGTGGCATGACCATAGACCTCATAGCCATTTTTTAACAACAAATATTTTTGTTTTGCTACCTTTACTGCACATTTTAAAAATTGATATAATGCTATAATTGTAAAGAATGAATAAAAGAATAAAAAATATGTATTTAATTCCTTATTCTTTAGATACATATATGAGGTCTCTAAAGTAGTCAAACTCTGAGAAATAGAAAATAGAATGGTGGTTGTCAGGGGCTAGGGAAAGGGGGAAAAGAATTGTTTAGTGGGTATAGACTTTCAGTTTATCAAGATGCAAAATTCTAGAGATCTGTTACATAGCAATGTGCATATAGTTAACCCTACTGTACTTGTACACTGAAAAATGGTTAAGATGGTAAATTATGTTATTTTTTAATACAATACAAATATGAATTTGAATATGCAAATATGTCTAAGAGTGAATTTCTTTTCATTTAGTTTGTTCAAGATTCATTGTCCCTACTGCGTTTGAGGATTTATGCCTTACATTTGTTCTGGGAAAAAATGCCTTTCTCAAATTCTCTATATTCTTCTTTCATATTATTAAATGCATGTTAGATCTCATTCTATCTTCCATGACTCTTAACTACTTTTTTATACTTTCCATATTTTTGTCTCTTTGTGCCATGTGTCTTTTATTGAAGTAAAGCATACATACAAAAAATACAAAGTAATAAGTGTACAACTAAATGAATTTGCCAAGTGAGCATACCATGGAACCAGCCCACATCAGGAAACAATATTACCAGCTCTCCAGAAGTACTCTTTATGCCCCTTTGCAGTTACAGCCACACTCCATGGTAATCACTATCCTCTCTACCTTGGTTTTGAGGTCGATGTTGTCTATGGGTGTAGTTTTGCTAGGAGCTGTTTTTTTTTTAATAACAGTTTTGTTGAGATATAATTAACATCCCATATAATTCACTTATTTAAAGTGTATAATTCAATGATTTTTAGTATATTCACTAAATTGTGCTACCATCAACCAAATTAGTTTTAGAACATTTTCATCACCCCATAAAGAAATCCATGCTCATTAACAGTCACTCTCCACTCCTCTCACCTTCTCCTCCCAGTTCCAGGCAAAAAGTTTTCTAGTTTATGTCTCTATAGATTTGCCTATTTGGAATATTTTATATAAATGGAATCATACCTTTTGTGCCTGGCTTCTTTCACTTAGCATTTGAGTTAATTTTTGTATGTAGTACAAAATAGGGGTCAACTTTTATTCTTTTGCATGTGGATATCTAGTTGTCTCAGCACCATTTGTTGAAAAGTGCTATTCTTTATTCATGCATTGTCTTGGCCCCCTTGTCAAAAATCAATTGGTCATGAACGCGAGGGTTTACTTCTGGATCTCAATTCTACTCTATTGATCTATATGTGTATCTCTGTACTAGTACCATACTGTCTTGGATACTGTAACTTGTAGTAATCTTTGAACTCAGGAATTGTGAGTCCTTTAACTTTGTTCTTTTTAAAGATTGTTTTGGGTACCATAGGTCTCTTGAATTTCCCTATGAATTTTAGGATCAGCTTGTTAATTTCTGCAGAGAAACTAGCTGAAATTTTGAAGGAGGCTTTGTGTTCATTTTGTAGCTCAATTTGGGGAATATTGCCAATTTGGGGAATATTAAGTGTTCCAACCTATGAGCATGGGCTATTTTTCTATTGATTTTGTTTTTCTTCAGTAATGTTTTATAGTTTTCAGAGTACAGATTTTGCTAAAGTTAATAAGTATTTTATTCTACTTAGTGCTATTTTAAATGGAATCGTTTCGTTTTCATATTGTTCATTGCAAGTGTATAAAAATGCAATCAATTTTTGTGTATTGATCTTGTATCTTGTAATCTTGCTTAACTCATTCATTAGTTCTAGTAGTATTTCTTTAGTGCATTATTTAGGATTTTCTATATTCAAAATCTTGTCATCTATAAAACAGTTTTAATTGTTTTAATTCTTTTGCAATCTGGATGCCTTTTAAAAAATTTTCTTGCCTATTGTCTTGCCAGAACCTCCAATACAATGTTTAATAGAAGTGGCAAGAATGGTCATCCTTGTCTTGTTCCTGATCTTAGGGAGGAAAACATTGTCTTTCATCACTAAGTATAATGCTAGCTGTAAGGTTTTCATGGATGCCTTTTATTAAGTTGAGGAAGTTCTACCCTATGCCTACTTTTAGAAATATTTTTATCATGGTCTCAAAGATCTCAATTAACAACATAAGTAGTTAAACCTTTCTGTATGTATAGAAGGCCTACCTCTATCTCATATGTAGCAGCATATTGTTTGTAAATATAAGACCTGACGATTTTATTCTTATTCAGCCTTAGATTAGTTTGTTTTGTGGAACAGAATAATGCAGCTTTGGAAAAATCAATAGTTCTGGCAAGCTCTAGCAGTGCATTCACTACAAATGTCAACTTGTGTTTGTGTGGTTCTTTACTGTTCTAGTTGTTTCTGCTTATTAAACAAATTCTGTAAAAAAAAATGTGCTAACTAATAACTAGGAAATAATAAGGCCTGAATTGAATTTGTCCATCCACTAAAAGAGCTCGGGGAAATCTCAGGTAAATACCAACCATTGATTTCAAGCAAATTCTATTAGGCAAAAATTTTCTTTGTAAGGACTATTTAGCTCTGAAATAAGTTTTCTAAAATACTATCAAGGTAAAATAACTTTTTGGTTTGTCTTTTATGTAGACAATGCATCCAATGTTTTGCTTGGATAATGCAGTTTGATAAACAATTTTACATGGGGAATACAAATTAAAAAGAATAAGGTTTCTAGGTGTGCGGGGTATTTCTAAAAATCCGTGTATTTCTACGTATGGGGAACACTTGCACCTCTAGTGCCTGACAAAGTCCACCATTATGTTTTCGTGTATACTTATTACTATTTGCCAGAAGCCTAACTAGGTCAATTTTCCACCCTAGAGACTAGAAACAGGAGCTGTGCCTGAGACTCTACTTTTGGAAGGATTTCTTATTTTATGGAAATTTCAAAACAATGGAATGACTTGTCCTAAAGAGGAAAAAAAACCTCATTTTAGTTTCTGCTCTCCTTTAAAATAACATTTATTGTTGCTAGCTTTTTTGTGTCGATTACAAAAGTATTAAAGACTCATCGTAGAAAATTTGGAAAATTCAATAAAGCACAAACAACATTTTGGTCTCACCGTTTAGCGATAGCTATGAACATTTTTCTTTAAACGGTAATGGGGTGTCGCGAACTGTTTTGTCATCTGCTTTCTTTCATTCTACTTTTTGACAACTACTGTCCTCTCCTTCTCTATAGGTGGTCGGAGCCCTCCCTTCACTGACATAGTTCCTCCCCCACGGTCTTCCACATTCCTTCCGCCAGCAACACACCGCCCCACCCACTGCGAGTCTGCGAGGCCTAAGGCGGCACTGCCCCTTTAAGAACCAGGCGCCGGGCGGGGCTGGGGGGCGGTCTCCGCGCCGATTGGTGGAACTCGGGGCCACGTGGCGGTCCTGGCAGCTGAGGCAGCGGCCCAACTCCAGCGGCGGCTGTGGGGATCCCACGGGGTCCCCGGGAAGGGCTGCAAGTTGACAGATGTGCATGGGGAGGTGCCTGGTCGGCCTCACCTTTTGTACCTGCTATCTGGCTTTTTACCTCACGAACAAGGTGAGGGGGGCGGGAGCGGGGAGGCAAGGATTGCACGTGAGAGATTTGAGCCCCATCATTGTACGCGGAACAAATGGAATCTCCATTTTTTTATCTGATTTTTTTTTCTTGATGGTGATGGAGAAGAAACCGACTCTGTGTGGGATGCTCTTTTAGAAATAGCATCTGTTGAACTGTACTGCCCTGTTTCCCGTCCTATGTAAAGCATCCTGTACGTCTCCTGGGAAACCGGATTTTTTGACTGGCGATTTTGCAAGAACTTAATTTTGGGCTGTATGAACTACCTTTAAGAGAAAGAAAAAAAATTAGCTCCAGTTCCCCTGGGAAGAAAAAATAGGAGAAGAAATCAAACGCGCCTGCCCCAGAACCCCCACAAGATTCTAGAAGCTTTTAAGAGATCCATCCATCGCCATCTCCGCTTCAAACCAGTGATTCCTAAACACTTCCAGTATATTTAAGAGTTTTTCATAGAATAATTTTTTAAAATAAATTTTAAACTTAAGTTTTCTAAAGTAATATCATGGGACCTTTTTTATGATGAGGCAGAAGAACAGTGGTACCAATTGTTTTAAGAATGGGAAGCTGGCCTTGGATTTGGTACATGCAGGGGAATATTGGACCCTTGAGGGCTAAGGCGGGGGCATTAACCATTGTTCTGGACTCTGGGATGGTCACCAAGTCAAAATTGTGATACTAGGCCCAGGACCATCTTCCCCCATTGTAGGGTTTTTATAGCTTTCTCTACCCACCCTCCCCTCTGCCACCAAAAATAACCAAAAACAAAAACAAAAACAAAAACCACTCTTGCTCTCTGGGAAAGAACCATTAAGAAACAGTATTTTCTTATACCGTCTATCTTAATATGAGTAGCTGTCTTCAGTATATTCAGAGGGGGCTACTGAAGCTCCTTTCCCTTGTTCAGTTGATATTTAGTTATGGTGATGAACCTTTACGGATCCACTAATACCATCTTGCTGGGAGGCAATGATGGGTTTGCATCCTGGTTCCACATACTTGGCCTTTGGGACTTTAATCTCTCTAAACCTAAATATTTTAAATTTAAAATGGGATTAAAAAGTTCACTTCAAAGCGTTGTCATGAAGATTAATCAAAACGGTGTTTATAAGGTGGTTGGTGGAGTGCCCAATTTCACAGTACATGCACCATAAAGTAAGTGATAGTTATTCTACAGAAGGGAAGGGAGGAAGGAAAGATAGTCTTTTGCTTATGGTATGACAGAGAAATCATTAGCTTTTAACAGATTTGTTTTTTCTTCATGGGGCAGGGAGCTAAACTAAAAGATTTGTGTGTAGCATCTATTCAGGAATATGTAAATTTGTGAAATCCTGGCCTTTTCACTTAACTATTTTAATTTGTTTAGCTAACTTGATGAATATATTGATAATGTTATAATTTTAAACAGAATGACCTTCCTTTTATTTCCATATAATCATCAGACGAGGCAGAGTAACACATTCTTCATGATAGCCCACAAGTCATGGCATTGGCCAAGAAAAAAAAACGTGTATCTAAGCAAAAAATTCCAGTGGGCATCGGATTTAGTTCACCAAAATTTATACCCCCTCTGGACGCACATTTGCATCTGAAACATTATTTTTGTATTGGGACACCACAGCATTTAATAATTAATGTAATTATGACTGAGTACCTTCTATGTGCATTATGTTGCAAGGTGCTAGATAAAAATAAACCAAATCCTCATGTTCCCGGGAATATCTAATTTGAGTAATAGAAATTGTAGATTCCCAAGGACTCTCAGAATTTAAGCAGTAAGACATCCTTCTGCATTTTCCATGATGGCTTGGAGTGCTTTGGTTTAGGGCTCTTAGGAAATATTGGGAGCAGATGGAGAGTAGGAAAACAGCAGAAGGCAGGGAAAAGGGGAGATGAGGAGACTGTATAAAGAGGATGGAGGAGGTGAAGTCAAGAGTGGTGGAGAGCAGATGTGAGAGCCAGGTAGGGATGGGAGAAATGTTTGTACATAACAGGATTCTGGTAGAAACTTAATAAGTCTCAGATTACGTCATTGTTTCATCTTCTCAACCAGGACAGTCACCCTTCCAGCAGCCAAGGTGAGTGGGCTTAGATCAAGTAGAGGTCAAATGGGAAAGGAGCTGTGCAGTGGGCACCCCATGGGCATTTTCTCCTGCACCTAATCTCTGCCAAATGAATTTTCTTTTGAATTAGTGAAGGTTTTTTTTGTGTGTGTGTCTCCAACACAGGATTTTTTCTTCTAGTTTTTAGAAGACTCTCTATTAGTTTCTTTATTTTCAGATTTCTCTATGTAATTTTCTCCTCAAACTATTTCCTTCTCTATTTATAGAAAGAAAAGTTATTTTAAAATCTTTGTACATCTTAGATTAATCCCTTAGTCTATTACTCTTTAAAAGGATGGTTGATTTTTGTTCAGAGCTTGAACAGCAAGTGTTCTGGCTTTCCTGACCTGGCTGGACCAGTCAGGGTAGTATCCATCCTATGGGAGGCTCCAGCAGTAATTGGACCTAGGGCCCAGGCAGCCATCTGTTACCCTTCAATCTGTGTGAGGTTCCAGCAGTAACTGGATCTAGGGTACAGGCAGCCACCTGTCCTTCCTCCCATAGCTAACAAGCCTTCAGTATGGATGCAAAGTCCACATCTATTCTCCTTTCAAAGTCTCCCAAATTGCTCCTTCTTTTTCCTTGAGAAGCTCTTACTGCTCTTCTACCAAATAGCATTTTGATCTGAGTGACATTTTTTGAAATATGAGGGACTGCTGAAAAGAGAAATGTTTGGGTCTTAGATTTCCCTTGTTAGAGATTTTATTTTTTCACTTTTTTCCCCACTGTTTTTAAGCAAGAAGTGAGAGCTTCAGCGTTTTCTATCTCCCTCAGTATCTAGAACAAAGCTCAGCACACAATAAACTAAGTAAGTATATATTTTTTATCTTCACAAAAGTTAAGGGTGATGCAGGACATGGCCCAGATGTTCACGCAATCTTCTCTCTTTCTCTATTTTAGAATGACAATATCAGGGAAAAGTGGGGAGGAACATATTGAATTATGTGAGTAAATAGACTTCAGAGAAGAATGTAGGTTTATTTCTAATAAATACAGACCAGTGCACAGTCAGTTAGCCAGAATTGTGTTTAGGAGCTCATACAGGGCAATTTTTTGTAGGCTAACCCACAGGGAAAAAATAGATATATGAACTTGCCCAACACTAGTCTACATCATTTTTTAGATCACGTGAAGAATCAGTAGAGTCTTTGCCTAAAGCCATTTAATAATAGAAAAAATAGCAAAAAGATACCCAGAAAGGTAGAATATAATACCCAGATACTAGAAAACAAAACACAAAATCCCCCAAATGGAAGGAAAACAAAGGAGAGACCAGGATGCAGTTCTTATTCCAAGAGAAACAAAGAAAGGGGTTGGATTTTTAGATAAACTGGACAGTAGATGATACCCAGAGAAAACAGACTGCATTTGGGGATTTGTCCATTTTTCTCCGGAGTTTCTATGGTTACAACATGACACTTCTGCAGTCTGGGAAGATGCTGAGGGGTCAGCCATCCCAACATCAGACCCAGCTGCTGTCCCACTTTGCTCGTGGTACTGGTTCCATTCCCCAACTGAGATGGTCAGGCTTCTGATGACGCTGGGGGAAAGCAGGCCCACTCTAGTATAACTTGGAAGGTATGACTTGCCCAGTGTGTGGTTTTGGTTGGGAGGGGATAGGAATAAAGGCCTTCTTGAAACTTGAATATACTTATATGTTTCTTTGGTGGGGATTTCTTTGATTATATGTCTATCGATTTTCTATAATTCGAAAATGTCCATTAATCTGGTATTTGTTTTTCAGTATGTCCTGTCTGTCTTGAAATTTACCTACCCTACATTGTTCCAAGGGTAAGTATATTTTATGCTGTTTATACATATTTGTAGGAAATATCCAATCAGCATCAATAAATGCACTTTGAAATATTTTTGATGACTGCATAGATTTTTCACCAAATAGATATACTATAATTTTTTTTAGCCATTCTATTAATGGGCATTTAAATTTCATCCTTTTTGAGGATATAAAAACAACAGTGTTATCAGACATTTTTTTGTATTCAACTCTGCCAAATTTCCAACTATTTCTTTGGAATAGATTCCTACATAAGAAATTTGGATTAAATAACTTATTTAGTATTCTTCTTGAATATTAACAAAATTTTTACCAAAAATGTTTTACCAATTTATGTTGTTACCCAGCCTGAATATGAAGTTCTATAACATCGTACTCAAACTATGAGTATTTTTTCTGCTCTCTACCGATTTCATTAGCCTAAAATGGAATCACATTGTTTTATCTTATCATTTCTTAAATTATTCATGAAGTGGGACAGTTTTGTTATGTTTATTATTGATCTTTTTTCAGTGAATTATCTATTTGTGCCTTTTATCCTTTTATTTTTACTACGGTTTTTAGTATTCTTCATATTTTTAAGGATGCCGACCACTTTTCCATTATGTTTATTGGAAATTTTTATTTTTTGCAGTTTGTTTGTTCTTTGCCTTGTCATTTTGTTGAAAATTATTTTGATTATTTAAATATTTTTTAAGAAGTGACATGGTAAAAAATTTATTATTTGAACATAATAATGAAGCAACAGAGAGAGCTGCAGATGACTTCAATGTGTGGTCTTGTGACTGAGGGATGCTATTATTAGAAAGAAGATAGAAGGAAAAAATGGTGTACGGTCAGTCAATAGTCTAGGTATTTTAGGAGCAGGACGGAGTGCTCTGACACTCACATTTCTCTTTTTCACATCGCACCCACCATCTTTTCATTTTTTAAATGGTTTATTTTTATATGGGAAAATATATTGCTAGTTGCTTTGTGATCACTACCATTGCCTTTATGTTTATTCCTCTCCGTTACAAGATCACATAGACATGATCTACATTTCGTTAAAGCTTTATTCAATTCTTGGTCATTGCTCATTTATTTTAGTATATGGTGCAATTCTTGGTCATTGCTTGTTTATTTTAGTATATGGTGCAATGTGAAGAAATTGTTCCTCCTCTTGTAATTTCATTTCTACTAGCTCTATTTATTACATTTTATTGTTTAATGCTTCCTTTGTCTTTGAGTTGTTAATATAATTTATAAGGTTGTTTTTCTAGGGTCTATTTTTTATTTGGTAATAAATTTTTTCTTTAGCTTTATTTTAGGAATTATCTTGGTAATAAAATTTTTCTTTAGCTTTTTTTAAATTACAGTTGACATACAAAATTATATTAGTTTCAAGTGTACAACATAGTGAATAAACATTTATATAACTTAAGAAATGATAACCCCAATAAGTCTAGTATAGAGTCAATTTTTTAGATACTTATTTGTCAGCTCTTATGGAAAGGGGCTAGTACTACATTGTTTTTAATTATTATAGCATATAAGTATGTGATAGAGCTCATCGTTCTTCATTATTCCTTTTTTTTTAAAATTATACGAATGCAAACAAAAAAGCAGGGGTCATGATCTTAATGTTAGGCAAGGTTGAATTCAAGATATAAAGCATTAAACAAGTGAAGAAAGACATGTTATATGCTAAAGTATGCAGGTCAAAATGAAAAGACATTATAATATTGGAATATGCAGTTCAAAATTAAAATGAAATAGGGATGAATACCTACACCGGCCAAACAACAGGACATCATTTATCGAACTAAAAGGGCAGGAATCCCAGGGGTAAATAGGAATATATAGTACTAGTACACAATTTACTATTTTCCATGACAGTTCAGTTGGGCAAACAAAAAGCTAGCATATATATGTGCTCAATAATACAATTAATAGGTAAATATCAAGTGCTATATCTTGAAAATAGAGATTTTGTCCTCATATGCCTATGGAATATTCACTGTGAATAAAACAGCAGTAATTTTCAAAAAGTAGCAATCCCAGTGCACTAAAATTAGATCTTAATATCAGACACAAAAATCCCTACCTACAAATGGCTTTTGGACATATTCTTCACTTATATGGAAAATATAATTGAAAACTATATTGAGATATAGCATTTTACCTAGAAGATTTGCGAAATAAAATTTCAAAATTTGATGATAGAATTGGTGAGAATGTAGAAATGGGTACTCTCATACATTGATCATAGGCTGGCAAATTGCTACAATATCTATGAATGGCACTTTGGCAGTAAATAACAATATTGCAACAGTTTAAGTCTTTTAATTCAAGAATTCCAGTTCCAGGAATTTGCCTGAGAGGTTTACTTGCATTTACATCAATGAAATATGTACAAAGATATTCATGTGAAACATTGCTGCTCTGTTTGCAACAGCAAGCATTTTTTTTAAATGCCTACAGCACCTGGTATTCCAAGGTGGTCTCCCATCCAAGTTCTTACCAGGCCCAACCAACCTTGCTTAGCTTCCAAGATCAGATGAGATCGGGCACATTCAGGGTGGCATGGCCGTAGACAGCAAGCATTTTTAAACAAATTAATTTTTATCTATCTAGAACCAATTAAATAAATTATATTGTATTCTTAATGGAATACTATTCAAATATTAAAACATAATAAGGAAACTCATGTATTGACATGGAAAATTTCTTCAGGATGCATTTAATGGGGAGCAAAAGCAACTTCATTACAGTATAATATACTACCATCTGTGGAAATGTGTGTGTGTTTCTTATTTAAAAAAAATAAAGAAATTAGTGAGAATGATTATAGATAGGAGACAGTGGAAATGGTGCTGATAGTGGACAAAGAATGAAAGAACCCTTTTCATCACTTTTTTATCCGTTTGGATTTCTGTTCTTTATATTATCACTGACATGTTATTTTTTTTTTTGCATGTTATTTTTTTAAAAATTTATTTATTTATATTATGGTGACATTGGTTAACGAAATCTAATAAGTTTCAGAAGTACTTTGTCAAGTTTTTCTCTAATATCTCATAACAAAACTTTTAAAATATTGTTTACGATTATGTATACTTCTGTCACTAAAGCTGGGATATCATGAATCAGAATTGTTTTCCGATCCTGATTGTCCCTCCAAGGTAGAGAGATTTAGCGAACTTATGTGGGAAAGGATGATCTTTACATCTGACTTGCCTTTCCCTCTTCTCGTTTGTAGATTGGTCAGACTGAATATACCTTCCCTCCAAAAAATGTAAAGGCCTCAAATGCACTAGTTTTAAAAAAATCCGTTTTGTCACTAAAGGAGCCCCAATGCCTAGAATAATTTCTGGCACATAGGAGGTACACAGTAGGGCAGAGTGACTCATTCTACAAATATTTATTGGGAGCATACTATGTGCCAACCACTGCTCTAGACACTTAAGATTTATCAGTGGAGAAAACAAAGCTCCCTGCCACTGTTAGCTTGTTTTTCTCTTCGCGCGGTCTCTTAAATTTACCTGCAATGAATAGTACCCTTTGTCCAGTTGACTCACTCAGAAACCCGGTAGTTATTCTTGATTCCTTTGTCTCCTTCATCTCTAAAATGCAGTTAACCACCAGGATCTAAACATGGTTAGAATCTGTCTACCTTCTTCCTCCAATAGCCCCTTCCTGGGACACTGTCGTCTCAAATTACTCTAACAACTC
>NW_011888836.1:4692914-4702812 GCF_000151845.1 Pteropus vampyrus
TCATAACAAAACTTTTAAAATATTGTTTACGATTATGTATACTTCTGTCACTAAAGCTGGGATATCATGAATCAGAATTGTTTTCCGATCCTGATTGTCCCTCCAAGGTAGAGAGATTTAGCGAACTTATGTGGGAAAGGATGATCTTTACATCTGACTTGCCTTTCCCTCTTCTCGTTTGTAGATTGGTCAGACTGAATATACCTTCCCTCCAAAAAATGTAAAGGCCTCAAATGCACTAGTTTTAAAAAAATCCGTTTTGTCACTAAAGGAGCCCCAATGCCTAGAATAATTTCTGGCACATAGGAGGTACACAGTAGGGCAGAGTGACTCATTCTACAAATATTTATTGGGAGCATACTATGTGCCAACCACTGCTCTAGACACTTAAGATTTATCAGTGGAGAAAACAAAGCTCCCTGCCATTGTTAGCTTGTTTTTCTCTTCGCGCGGTCTCTTAAATTTACCTGCAATGAATAGTACCCTTTGTCCAGTTGACTCACTCAGAAACCCGGTAGTTATTCTTGATTCCTTTGTCTCCTTCATCTCTAAAATGCAGTTAACCACCAGGATCTAAACATGGTTAGAATCTGTCTACCTTCTTCCTCCAATAGCCCCTTCCTGGGACACTGTCGTCTCAAATTACTCTAACAACTCCTAACTTGCTTTCTGGCCCCTGGTCTTGCATCTCTCAGACATTCTCTCCCCTGTAAAGAGAGGGCGCTTTCCCAAATGTAATTCTTTGTTATGGGGGCTGTCCTGCCCATCATAGGAAGCTTATCAGCATCCCTAGCTTCTCCTCACCAGGTGCCAGTAGCAACCCTCCCTTCTTCCACCTCTAGCAGTGACAACAAAAAATGTCAGCAGCTACTACCGAATATCCTCTGGGGGGAAAAACCATTTGGTTGAGAACCACTGTTCTAGACCATCTGTTCTGCCTGTCAGTGAATGCTTCACAAAGGAGGAGACATAAAACCTGGATCTTTTAGGATAAGCAGGTGTTCACCAATACACAAGAAGATATGAAGAACATTATGAGTCAAGAGAACAAACAGCACGTACAAACTGTGGTGTTGCAATACATGGGTGGTGTCTTAAGTCATAACTAAAAACAAGGTTTTGAAATTTATGAATGATTCATCTAAAATAAAAAAGCAATTAGAATGAAACAGGATGAAGTTATGCCTACAATTCCCCTTTCATTCATTTGGTATTTTGCCATGCTTTCTGCATTGGAAGAGAGAGGGGCGTTTATTTTATAACCTGTGCTCCCCCTGAACACTGCATGCCAAGGAAGTGTGTCTCGCGTGAGCTTCATGACACTAAATATATTGTAGCAGAAAAGAAGCTGAGGATTGCTATCTGCAGCAGTGGGAAGAATCAACCATTTTTAAAACAAGCAAAAGCATGATTAAGTTTGCATTTTAGAAGAAACCCTTTGGTTGCAAGGTAGAGAATGTATGGCGTGGGACAACCCTGGGGAGAGGGCCCTAGTGCTATGGTTCAAGAGTGAGATGATGAGTCAGCATTAGGCAGAGGTATGCGGCATGGACAGGAAGACTTCAGATTTGAGAGCTGTTATGAGGATAAAATCAATAGTATTTTGCTACTAAATGAGGGAGGTGAGGATGAAGGAAGGACTAGGATGACAGCTAGGAATCTGGTTTGGCTGGTTAGGGATAGTATGAGAGGATGATCAAGATGGATGGGGGAAGTTCAAGATAGTGTTTTAGGCATGTTATATTTGGGAGCTTGTGGGGTATCTGTGTGAGAAAGGAAAGTGGGAATCATCTGTAATGGAAAAAGAGGTAGCTGTGAACGAGGTTGTTTAGGGAAAGTCTAGAATAAGAAAAGAGTACCAGTGTCAGCACTTAATGCTACAGCTGGATTCAAGGGAATAATAGAAGCTGAGAAGGACAGGTCTGAGAATTGGGATGATATTTAGGAGAGAGTGGGAAAAAACCTAAGAAGGATTGGATGTGTATGTTTGAATCAGTCAGCAGATCTTCCAGGGCTAGATGGCTTTTAAGACTATGGCACTCTGTTAAATTCAGATTGAAAAAATAATAAAAATAAATAACAATTAAAAAAAAATTCAGATTGGCCCTTATCCTTTTCAGGTGGCAGACATTAATCGGCGGACTTTTGCTTCATGTATCATGGAAACTGGGCTGGGCTGAGATCAGCAGCAGTTCAAGGTAGAACAACCTTTTCTGTGTTTGATTTATGATTCATACCCTGCTTCCTTTTTACATTACTTAATTTCTTATGGTTTTACATTGGGAAACACGGATGTTTATTTGAGTTGTTCAGTCTCTTAGTTCCCTTCTAACCTTGAGATTCAATGATTTTATAATCGAATAGAAGTTAAGTAGTGTTTTTCTGGTTAGTAATGCCACTAATATAATATTAAAATTAATTGAGATACAATTTATGATACAACATTAATTCGGCTTTGTTTTTGACCATAAGACCACTATAAATGAATTTTTAAAAAAACTTTAAAATTTTTTTGGTAATTTTTTAATTTTGAAATTATTTCTGAGAGTTAGGAATTCATACACACTTCCATACTCTTTGCCCGGAACTCACATAATAATTTGCCCCAATTATTATGTTATCCTGCTTCTTTTATAATTTTTTTATTTATGCCGATATATATCTATAGCTATATATATCTATATATATTGATATATTTTATTTTTCTGAACTATTTGAGAGTAAGTTGCGGATTTGAGAGTAAGGTGCCTCTTTACTTCTAAATTCTTTAGCGTGTATTTCCTAAGAGCAGGGATACTTTTATTATATGACTAGAGTACAGTTATCAAAATCAGGAAATTGACATTGATACAATGCTATTATGTCATCTACAGACCATATCCATATTTTGCCAGTTTTCTCAATAATATTCTTTATAACTCTTTTCTCTGCCCTACACCCCCAAATCTTGATCCGGGGTCCAATTTATATCACACATTACGTTAATTATTGAGACAGCTTTTCAAATATATTTAAAAGAAACCTCAAAGACCATGACATTTTTCAGCCAAAATTATAATCCTGCCTCACCTAGATAAATCTTCATGATTCTTTGAGACTCGCCTGAAATGATGCACAAAATGAAAAGAAAATGAAATCAAGTTTTATATGAATAAGGTAGACATCCCTATTGAATGATCAGGACAAGTCATTTACCTCGTGGTCCAGGTTATCTGTCCAGCTTCTCTAATAGTCAGATTAACTGCTTAATGGCTAAGTTACCCCTTTGCTTGGCACTCTGGAGAAGCTTTGAAAACATGTCCAGTATAAATATTAGAAAATTTGGCTTCTTCTGAAGATATAAAACTAGAGAGGAAGAAACTAGTATTAAGAGGCTTTATGGAGGAAAGGCCCCGAGAACATAAGGTGTGGATTAATTTCCCTGACCCGATTACATCATAGTCCATCATAGTCCATATGCTGAAAGAACATTCCACTCAAGATGCTTAACTAATCCCAAAGACTAGTTCATTAGTCATGATTTTCCATTTCCATGGTATAGTGTCCTCAACTTGATCAAATAAAGATACATTTCAGATTTTATACATTATGTTAAGCGTAAGTGTTACTTTATGCTCCATTGTTATGCTAGATAATTCAGTGAGAACTGGGTATTCATTTAAACAAATATGGGCCCTGACTTCACAAGGCCCATGGTAGTTCTAATATTTAGTTAAATAATGAAGCGTTCTGACTCCAGATGGTTGAATTTATTCCTCCACAGAAGCAAGAGATTGGACTGGAATGAGGGACCTGAGATTTTGAACTGGGGTTCTCCAATGCTGATCTGATGGGTCTTCCACTCTTGCAATGTTCCTGACCATAATTATCTTATAATTTCTGATGCAAATTATTTACTTATTAATAGCAGTCCTTTAAAAATTACTTTAGTCATGTTTCCTTAAAAACAATGCCATTATTCATACTTAAAATTTTTTTGTATGTAATAAAAACATAGCATAAAATGTACCATTTATTAACAATTTTTAAGTGTATAATTCAGTAGCATTTAGGACAGTCACACTATTGCATGATCATTATTACTATCCATTTTCAGAACTTCTTCATCATCTCAAACAGAAATTCTGTACCCATTAAACAATAACTCCCCATTCTCCCTTTCCTTTAGCTGTTGGTAAACCGCAGTTCTTCTTTCTATATCTATGAATTTGCCTATTCTCGTTACCCCATTTAAGTAGAATCATACAGTACTTGTCCTTTTGTGACTGGCTTTTTTCACTAAGCATATTGTCTTCAAGTTTTATTTAACATAGCATGTGTCAGAATTTCATTCCTTTTTAAGGCTGAATATATTCCATTTATATGTATACCATATTACATACCACATTTTGTTTATCCCTTCATCTGTTGATGGAAATCTTTATACATTTATTGCTTTTTTGTGGGTGGAGGGAGGAATGACTAATAGAACTGAGGAAAGTCAAAGATTCTCAAGATTATTTCCCTGGCAGAAGTGGTCCTCTGACAGTAGAAGGTTGAGACCTACTAAACACTTTTGTCCCTTGAACTCACATGATGCCAGGTTCTATCATCTCAGAAGACCCGTGATCATATCCCTTTCAGGTCTCTTGCTAAACTTCTAAGACACCTTTTCACCTCTATCTCCTGGACTTCCTTAGGTGGTTTCATAGACACACACATGATGTCAGCTCAGTTAAGCTTCCTGGCCAAAATCCAAGTGTCTTAGTTATGAGTGGATCTTGTGGTTAATACCTGTGACACATCTTGGGATTTCCAGTTGCCACATGGACCCTTGGCAAACGGGAGTTACCAGATGGCTAATAGCAAGGACCTAGCGCTAGTGTTCTTTTGTGTATGGCCGAGCTGGGTTTGTGTTTGCCATGCTGCGGTTTCCTACTGGGCTTAGCTGTTTAATGATGTCTTTAGGGAAATAAAGCCCAGCTTTGTGGTGTAACCATGTACTTGTGCAGATATAGCAGATGTTAGGTTCTACTAAAAATGAAAACAACAGCAGGAAATCTGTTTGGAGTCCCCGAGGTCATCATGGAGAGAGGATTACAATGATGGGGCTGAAGGGTGGGTCTCAAATTGGTACTTGATAGCATTGCCACAGAGACTTCACTGAGATTGTCCTTATAGCCTGGAGAAGAGCAGAATACCAAATTCCCTCTCAAACAAGTTATAGAACCTGGCACCATATTTCTTATGTTGCAAAGAGGCCACATCTGCTTTGTCAGTCTCTGACCACATCGTGTATTGACTCCATCGAGTGACCTGGTGAAATATTTCTCCTCCCAGAATGTTTTCCTGGCAACCAGTTATCATCAACAACTGTTGGATGATGCCTGTGAAGGCTTCTGTCTTGGGAGAAAAAGCACTGGTTTCCAGCTACAAGCTTGTCATTATATGGCAGCTACTGCTGTTGCTAAGCCATTGCAGATGTTCAAGTCCTTTGCTAAAGGCTTTCTATATATCCCAAACGTGATTCTAAAAGAACATGTGACCTGTTTCATCTGGTAACACAGTGATAACGCAGTGCTCTTTACTAGATTCTTGAACCATTGCTGAGGACAGACTCCGGTGTGATTTCACTGGAGACAACACATCCTCCAGTTCCTGTATTACCAGGCTACATGTTTAAATAGAAACACTTTGAAAGTAGTTCGTAACCTGCTTGCTACTTTTTGTTCATGACACTTAAGAGAGAAAATTTTTAACTTTCAAGTTTTCAAGTATGAGAAGTTCTAAGTTAAAAATTCTGTGCCACAATACCTTTGTGACGAGAGATTTCTAACAGATGAAAGCAAAGCCCCCCACTCTTAATTTTTCATTCAGAGTCTTTGTGGAGAACCATAACAAATATATTTTAAAAAACCTCTGAATTAACCTAGCCCCATTCCTAAAGAAATGAAAAGTGAGCCAATTAATTAGGGTCCAGATTGTACCTCTTTATATAAATTGGTTATTTAATTTTTTTAAGTTTCATTAAAGCTACTGGTGGTTGAAATTTTCCGGATATGTTTTAATGTGTTCATGTTTTGAGTGACTTTAGTTTTATAAAAAGTCGTCTTTGCTCACAGAGGAAAGTTAGCACTCAAATTTATAAGTTTTTGATATTTTTCCCTGTTGTTTTGTCTCCAGAGGAATGCTGTAAGTATATATGTAGAGATTACCGTGGGAGGAAATTAAAACCAGCTTCTAAAACTTCCTCAGGAAACATGCTGAGAGCCACTGAAGGGATATAATACTAAATAAAATCTGGTTGATTTTGGTGTGTGATTATGGTAGTTCCCAGGAGAAGAGCCCATGAGGCCAGAGATGATAAAAGGAAGAGATTTTTTTCCGCCAGCTTTATTGAAAAGTAATTGACAAATAAAATTTTAACATATTTAAAGTGCACATTGTGGTGATTTGATATATGTATACACTCTTGCAATGTTCCTGACCATAATTATCTTATAATTTCTGATGCAAATTATTTACTTATTAATAGCAGTCCTTTAAAAATTACTTTAGTCATGTTTCCTTAAAAACAATGCCATTATTCATACTTAAAATTTTTTTGTATGTAATAAAAACATAGCATAAAATGTACCATTTATTAACAATTTTTAAGTGTATAATTCAGTAGCATTTAGGACAGTCACACTATTGCATGATCATTATTACTATCCATTTTCAGAACTTCTTCATCATCTCAAACAGAAATTCTGTACCCATTAAACAATAACTCCCCATTCTCCCTTTCCTTTAGCTGTTGGTAAACCGCAGTTCTACTTTCTATATCTATGAATTTGCCTATTCTCGTTACCCCATTTAAGTAGAATCATACAGTACTTGTCCTTTTGTGACTGGCTTTTTTCACTAAGCATATTGTCTTCAAGTTTTATTTAACATAGCATGTGTCAGAATTTCATTCCTTTTTAAGGCTGAATATATTCCATTTATATGTATACCATATTACATACCACATTTTGTTTATCCCTTCATCTGTTGATGGAAATCTTTATACATTTATTGCTTTTTTGTGGGTGGAGGGAGGAATGACTAATAGAACTGAGGAAAGTCAAAGATTCTCAAGATTATTTCCCTGGCAGAAGTGGTCCTCTGACAGTAGAAGGTTGAGACCTACTAAACACTTTTGTCCCTTGAACTCACATGATGCCAGGTTCTATCATCTCAGAAGACCCGTGATCATATCCCTTTCAGGTCTCTTGCTAAACTTCTAAGACACCTTTTCACCTCTATCTCCTGGACTTCCTTAGGTGGTTTCATAGACACACACATGATGTCAGCTCAGTTAAGCTTCCTGGCCAAAATCCAAGTGTCTTAGTTATGAGTGGATCTTGTGGTTAATACCTGTGACACATCTTGGGATTTCCAGTTGCCACATGGACCCTTGGCAAACGGGAGTTACCAGATGGCTAATAGCAAGGACCTAGCGCTAGTGTTCTTTTGTGTATGGCCGAGCTGGGTTTGTGTTTGCCATGCTGCGGTTTCCTACTGGGCTTAGCTGTTTAATGATGTCTTTAGGGAAATAAAGCCCAGCTTTGTGGTGTAACCATGTACTTGTGCAGATATAGCAGATGTTAGGTTCTACTAAAAATGAAAACAACAGCAGGAAATCTGTTTGGAGTCCCCGAGGTCATCATGGAGAGAGGATTACAATGATGGGGCTGAAGGGTGGGTCTCAAATTGGTACTTGATAGCATTGCCACAGAGACTTCACTGAGATTGTCCTTATAGCCTGGAGAAGAGCAGAATACCAAATTCCCTCTCAAACAAGTTATAGAACCTGGCACCATATTTCTTATGTTGCAAAGAGGCCACATCTGCTTTGTCAGTCTCTGACCACATCGTGTATTGACTCCATCGAGTGACCTGGTGAAATATTTCTCCTCCCAGAATGTTTTCCTGGCAACCAGTTATCATCAACAACTGTTGGATGATGCCTGTGAAGGCTTCTGTCTTGGGAGAAAAAGCACTGGTTTCCAGCTACAAGCTTGTCATTATATGGCAGCTACTGCTGTTGCTAAGCCATTGCAGATGTTCAAGTCCTTTGCTAAAGGCTTTCTATATATCCCAAACGTGATTCTAAAAGAACATGTGACCTGTTTCATCTGGTAACACAGTGATAACGCAGTGCTCTTTACTAGATTCTTGAACCATTGCTGAGGACAGACTCCAGTGTGATTTCACTGGAGACAACACATCCTCCAGTTCCTGTATTACCAGGCTACATGTTTAAATAGAAACACTTTGAAAGTAGTTCGTAACCTGCTTGCTACTTTTTGTTCATGACACTTAAGAGAGAAAATTTTTAACTTTCAAGTTTTCAAGTATGAGAAGTTCTAAGTTAAAAATTCTGTGCCACAATACCTTTGTGACGAGAGATTTCTAACAGATGAAAGCAAAGCCCCCCACTCTTAATTTTTCATTCAGAGTCTTTGTGGAGAACCATAACAAATATATTTTAAAAAACCTCTGAATTAACCTAGCCCCATTCCTAAAGAAATGAAAAGTGAGCCAATTAATTAGAGTCCAGATTGTACCTCTTTTTATAAATTGGTTATTTAATTTTTTTAAGTTTCATTAAAGCTACTGGTGGTTGAAATTTTCCGGATATGTTTTAATGTGTTCATGTTTTGAGTGACTTTAGTTTTATAAAAAGTCGTCTTTGCTCACAGAGGAAAGTTAGCACTCAAATTTATAAGTTTTTGATATTTTTCCCTGTTGTTTTGTCTCCAGAGGAATGCTGTAAGTATATATGTAGAGATTACCGTGGGAGGAAATTAAAACCAGCTTCTAAAACTTCCTCAGGAAACATGCTGAGAGCCACTGAAGGGATATAATACTAAATAAAATCTGGTTGATTTTGGTGTGTGATTATGGTAGTTCCCAGGAGAAGAGCCCATGAGGCCAGAGATGATAAAAGGAAGAGATTTTTTTCCGCCAGCTTTATTGAAAAGTAATTGACAAATAAAATTTTAACATATTTAAAGTGCACATTGTGGTGATTTGATATATGTATACATCGTGAAAGATTCCCACCATTCAATTAATTAACATATTCATCACCTCACATATTTACCTTTTTTTTTAATGAGGACATTTGAGTTGTACTCTCTTATCAAATTTCAATGATATAATACGAAGTTATCAACTGTAGTCACCATAGACCCTCAGACCTTATTCATCTTATAGCTGAAAGTTTGTACCCTTTTACCATTGTCTCCCCAGCAACCAATTTCTACTTCGTTTCTAAGAATTTGACTTTTTTTTTTTTTAAGATTTCACATATAAATGATGCCATGAAGTATTTGTCTTTTTCGGGACAGGAATTTTGACCTTTGATATGTGTAGGTCATGCCTATACCATCCAGTGAATAGGAATCTATTGAACTTGTGCTTTATCATAGACCACTCCTCATGTCCTTGTCACTGTGTCCATAACAGCCCCTTTCTGGCTTCTTTGCAAGGCTAAGCCAACACTACGCAATGTAAAACTCCCTAGACCCGAGATCACAGGTGTTATATTTTGTATATTAGCTTAGATTTTCAGTCACTGTGGATTGTATACTAGCAAGGTACTTGTCCTGGGATTTCTTTCTCATATTTATTAGAAATGAGATCTGTATGTCTTCTATCCTGCCTCACTTATTATTCGGGGACCTGGGAAACCTATATTTCCTTTTTCTTGTTTGGTCTTAGTTTCTTAATACTAGTTTCTCTTCTGTTCTGTGCTGTCCCTGCAGTCTTATCTCCTAAGGCTCAGCAGCACATCCATCCCTGGTCCTCCCAGGGGAGGGGTGAAGTGCCTGGGTGGAGGTCACGAGAGGTGGTGATGGTGGAGGCTGCAGGTGGCAGCCTGAAGACT
>NW_011888836.1:4702862-4714803 GCF_000151845.1 Pteropus vampyrus
CTTTATCATAGACCACTCCTCATGTCCTTGTCACTGTGTCCATAACAGCCCCTTTCTGGCTTCTTTGCAAGGCTAAGCCAACACTACGCAATGTAAAACTCCCTAGACCTGAGATCACAGGTGTTATATTTTGTATATTAGCTTAGATTTTCAGTCACTGTGGATTGTATACTAGCAAGGTACTTGTCCTGGGATTTCTTTCTCATATTTATTAGAAATGAGATCTGTATGTCTTCTATCCTGCCTCACTTATTATTCGGGGACCTGGGAAACCTATATTTCCTTTTTCTTGTTTGGTCTTAGTTTCTTAATACTAGTTTCTCCTCTGTTCTGTGCTGTCCCTGCAGTCTTATCTCCTAAGGCTCAGCAGCACATCCATCCCTGGTCCTCCCAGGGGAGGGGTGAAGTGCCTGGGTGGAGGTCACGAGAGGTGGTGATGGTGGAGGCTGCAGGTGGCAGCCTGAAGACTGCAGCAGAGTCAAGGATGGAACTAGGGGGAAGGAGAGCAGTGGTCTTTCAAACAAGGAGATGTTGGAACTTTGGAACTGGTTTTTTGAAGCTCTTGTTGGCTTTCAGGGGTTGCCAGAAACTCACTGAAGGTGAGAAGATTTCTATTTCAGCATGAACTGGGGCCATTACATGTTGAGAATCTCAGGCCAGTGAACGAAATGGGAAATGGGAGGAAATGACAGTTCTGAGTGGTTAGAACCAGTTATGAAAGTGCCTGAAAATGAAATGGAACTTTATAGAACTCAGTGTTAGTAATAGGGTCCTTTGTATCTAGCTTGGGGGCACTGTCTCATGTGCGAAGCCTTGGGCATCCCAGCTCAAAAGTTTCAGAAGTGAGATCCAAGCTGCCGTATTGTAAACCAGGAGTCACCAAATAAGAGCTAGAGAGGAAGTGCTGCTTTAGGCTTTGTGGGCCATACCATCTGTCACAACTACTCAACTCTGTCCTTGGAGCACTAAAGCAGTCACAGCACATAAACTGACAAGTGTGGCTGTGTGCAAATAAAATGCTGTTTTCAAAACAGGCAGGATTTGGGCCATGGCCGTGGTTTGCTGACTTCAACTCTTAAGTTAAGCTCTGTGAGAAACAGTATTATCACAGGGTTCTTGGGTTCCAGTAATATTAGGGCCAAACTTTGTTGAGGGAGTGTGACCCTCTTTGAGTCAGAAACAAGTAAAGAGGGAAGGAGAAAGGTCTAAGAAAAGTAGGCAGGAAGGGGAAAAGGGAATAAGCCTCTTTGAGGACCATGTTCAGCAGTAATGGACCAAAAAAAAAAAAAAAAAAAAATCTAGGCATATTCTGTAAGTAGTGAGTTAATATACACGGAAGTCCTTGTAAACTGTAAAGCAAATATTGACTCGACAATTGTAAGGTATTACTGTTTAGGCAACACCAATAACCAACATATGAACCCTGATATCTTGCTTCATCTGGTTATTTTCACGTTTGGAAACTGGTTTTAGGTCCACTGGGTGTCAGTGTAACACAGAGTTTTCAAGAATTCAGCTCAAGGAGTCCTTCAGGCACCCATGAATGGATAAACTTCTGAGTGTTTTCACAGAGCACTCAGTAATGCATGCTCTATTTGAAAAACAAGTGATTTAATTTAATTAGCCTTCACCTCAATAACAAGAGTGTTATAATTCTTACCAACAGAGTATTGTTAGCTTCTTGTAAAATGCTTTAACTACATCAGGGTTCTTAGGGACAGTAGAGTATGCACAAACAAAAAACAAGTCTACAACTCAAACAGGATGCAGTACTTGTGCTTATAAATCATGTGAAATATAAACCATAAAGCACGTAAGAAAAATTATGTATCACCACAATTTTTAAACCAGACCCCGTGGCAAATAGTTCTTCAACAGGGATTGCAGTCTGCGATTGTACAGTCTGTAATCTTTCTCCCTAGAGGTTGCTGTGAATTTCCTTCACAAACACACACACACACACACACACAGACATACACAGACATACATGCACAGATGCACACATATACACAGACACACACACAGACACACACACAGACACACACACACTAACTAGCATGGTAGTTGCTCAGAGACCATGCACCACAGAGATTTAAGATTCTGCCAGGACATCCTCAGGATTTAATTCCTCCTTTCCTCCTTTGTTAGCATGTAGGACGATGAAAGAATAAACAAGCATGGAGGCCCAGATGGTGCCTCCTTATGAATGAAAGGTGGAGAAAGAAAGAGTGCATTAATAAATCGTATGTGCCTTGTTTGTTCCTAATGTGCAGGCCACTGGCTATCTTAGAATCATAATGTTATAGCTATAGAGGAGGGTGTCTTAGTTCAGGCTGCTGTAACAAAAATACCATGGATTAGACTATGTGGCTTAAACAACAGAAATTTATTTCTCACAATCCTGGAGGCTGGTAAGTCCAAGATTAGGGTGCCAGCATGGTTGGGGTCTGGTGAGGGCCTCTTCTTGGTTTACAGATGGCTGCTTTCTTGCTGTATCCTCACATGGCAGAGAGAGGCTGGGGGCAGGGTAGGGGGAGGAAAGGAGGAGAAGGGAGACAGAGAGAGGGAAGGAGGGAGGGAGTGGGTAAGAGATAGATAGAGAGAGAGAGAGAGAGAGAGAAAGAGAGAAACCAGAGAGAGCTGGCTTCCTCTCTCTCTCTGGTCTCTTCTTCTAAGGGCACTAATTCCATCACGAGGGCTCCATCCTCATGACCTGGTTTCCTCCTAAACGCCGCCACCTCCAAATACCATCATACTGGCAATTAGGGTTCAACATATGAATTATGGTGGAACATAATGTAGTCTATGGCAGAGGGTGGATCAGTATAACCTCTTTGGAAGGTGATTTTATAACCAGTTACAAACTTTGATGCACGTATCTTTGAACAGCAATTCCACTTCAGGGAATTTATCCTGAATATTGCTAAAACATCATGAATATGAGAAGAGAATATATTCAAGAATATCCATTATAGCATTAAAATAGTCAAAAATTGGGTTAACTTAAATGTCCAGAAGTAGCCTAATATTTAATGATTAATAAAGAGGGATGGTTTTTTTGTTTGTTTGTTTGTTTGTTTGTTTTCCCCCTCTTTAATTGCCCTCCCCCACTTCCACCCCTGACCTACGGATGTTACCATGTCTCCTTAAGAACTGGATCTCTGAAGGTGGGGCGTCTCCTCCCACACGCTCGTGGCTCACACCTGGGGCCTGGCGCACCTAGGGTATGGTCCGTGGCTCCACCTGGGGCACGGGGATGGTTTTTTGACATGGAAAGGTGTTAAGTTAAGCAGATTATAAAACAATATATACAATAAGATCCCATTTTTGTTCAAGTGCTCATATATGTGCCTGTGACACTGGAAGGAGACAGCAAGGTGTTGACAGTGGTTATCTTAGGGAAGTAGGAATGTAATTTTAATGTTTTTCTTGATTATTTCTATTTTCAAGATTTTCTAGCATGGAGAGGTACTACTTTTTTAGGAGAAAAAGAGATAAATTATTATAGAAAAGCAAAATAGCCTATATTCCAAGTTTCTAAGTTTATGTCTATTGAAGAAAAACAAATTCGTTTGATTTTTAAGGCAGTTAGTTTTTTGTTGTCATAGTTATAGGTTATAACATGAGTGTTGTAAAAGTTTATTGAACTTGAAATTGTTTAAATTCCCCATTAGGGCCATTCCAAAGGGGCAGATGGAAGGATGTAGGTATTTTTTGCTTTTACACCTGCTCTTAAAAACTGAGTAGCTATAAGCACCAACAATTCTATTCAGAGTCAAGTCTCTGAAGGGTTTAAGAAAAACAGAGGAAGAAATGTGAATTGGGGTCACAACTAGAGTTTCCTGATATATTTTGTTGTTGTTTTCCCCTCGTACCAATCTAGAGAGAGAAAGGAAAACTTTTTTTTTAAGTTGGGAAAGTAATATGTGGTGATTCATTTAACAGATATTTGAGTGCCTACTGTATATACCAGGCATTGTTCTAGGTGCACAGTGAACGAAACAGACAAAATTCCTTGCCCTCAACTAGCTTACATTCTAATCGAAGTAGATAAACAAGAAACAAATGAAAATGGAAGTGTATGATGTGTCAGATGGCGATAAGTATAGAGAAAAAATAAAGCCAGGTAAGGGGATAGGCGTGTGTGTGTCTGTGTGTGTGTCTGTGCCACTGGGTTATTTTATATAGGGTGAGTAAGAAGGACTTACGGATAAGATGACGTTTGAGCAGAGATCTGAAGATGTGAGAGAGTGGGCCATACAGGTGTCTGGAGGGAGAGGGTTCCAGGCAGAGTCCTAGCATAACTGATGACCAGCAATGAGACCAGAATGCAGTTTTATTCCACTTGTAAATGAAAACATCTGGGATACTTTTAAATGCCTCAAAGAGTATGCATATTTTTAAGGCTTTTCATAAGTATAGCCATGTAGTACATATATACCCTCCAGAAAGATACCAATTTATATCTCAGGGCTGAATATGAAGGAATTGATTTCATGACTCTTATATTAGAAACTAACTTTAAAAATATCTAGTTTATTAGGCAAAACCTGGTATAGTGTTGTCTTAATTTAAAATTCTTTTATTATTAAGGAGGTTGAATAACTTTATATGTTTATTGGCCATTTATATTTCGTGTACATGTGTGAGAGAGAGAGAGGGAGAGAGGGAGGGAGGGAAGAGAGGAGAGGAGATGAGAGGGGAGGAGAAAATTACTTGTTTTCGTCCACTAATTTTTTTTTTCTTTGAGGGGAATCAAATTTTTTCTTACTGACTTGTAAGCATTCATTATACATTAAGGATATTAAACTCCAGCCTGTTTTATATGTTGCCAGTATTTTTTCCTGGCTCATTAATTATCTTTCAATTTTCTTTATGGTGTCTTTTGGCTATTTTATTTAGGTGGATCTATCAATCTTCCTTAACGGCTTCTGTCCTTGGGGTTATGTGTAGAAAAGCTAGAGGAGAACCTTTATTGAGTGTTTCGTTATTTTTAATGTGCCATGCACTGCCCCAAGTACTGCATATTCGCTCTCTTAGCTAATCTCAATTGCTCTCTGAGCATTATTATCCCCATTTTATAAATGAAGAAAACTGAGTTCTTATTGCAAACTAGCTTTAGATTTGGGATATGAATCAATTAGCTTTAGAGTTGGGATATAAGTCTTCTATATGAAGGTTTGCCTGACCACGACTACAGAGACATGTTCCTTCCACTGCATACAACCTTCTGCTCTCTACTTATACATCCTTCCTGCCTCTACCCCTAGATGACCCCTAGATGACCGCATCCCTAGGTGACCTGATCTAGAAGAAAGGGCACAGCCCAGAGAAATGTGTGAAGTCTGTCCATCCCTTAGAGCGACTGGTTAAAGTTAGTTAATTGCTAGAATGTTCCTTGGGAGCAAAGAGAGCTAATTATAATATCCAATGCTTTGGGTAACTATGTGAATGTTATAAGATTATACTCTCTAGTGTCCTAGACCAGGTATGATTTTTATCCCTGTTGCTATATTGCTATAGGAAATAATCCTCAGTTGTAGCTCCTCAGAGCTAACTAGGATTTTAAAATTATAGTTTCATTTCTTCCTGAAGAAATGATTTAAAAATTATATGCCAAGAGATGGCAAAAGCACAAAGAAGCACTGCCACCCTTGTAGCTTGTGTCTTCACCTTGTCTCCACGCTACCTGGGAAAATATGGAAAACTCAGTTGTCATGGATTTTATTGGCCCCAGATATAAATATGCATTAATTTGCTTATCTTTTAGTAAGGCTTTTCCTTTATATATGAATTGTCAACTAGTATCCCCTCGAATCTTTTCTTGCATAAATGACACTTAACATACAGTCTGTGATATTCAGTGAAATGAGAACTTTGATACTTTGAAACAATATGAATGCAGAATCCTCCTCTATTTTTAATTAGTTTTTCTCTTCCCCTCATCCTTTCACACTGGTCTTGCCCACACCTGTTTTGACAGCGTTTGCTCCAGTGATTCATGTTTATTATTCTTAATACAGCTATAGTTTTATGTTGGTGTGTTAGAGGAAGGCAGCTGTCTCACTGATAAGTGACTGGGGACAGGGTCAAGAAAGGGCTCTGCAGCCAACCACTTCTGCAGGTGTCTAAAGTTCTACCATTAGAGCATGTCGCTTTGGCTGTCAGCTTGAAGATAGACCCTGAGTGAGATAATAGTGAAGAACACAAGCACAAGAGGCCCTGTTCCTGGGTCATAGTCCCATATTTGCAGCCAAATGCTCACACAGCTGCCTTGTAGCATCTCCCGGAAGTCTTTTTTTGTCTAACTAGACCTGTGTATATTTTTTCTAGTTAAAATTATTTCTTCATATTTTAAGGTAGAAGGGTTAAAATACAAGATGTTCCTAGCCATGTTTTCTTTTCCGCACATCCATGGCTACTCAGCGACCCTAATGCATCTTGGAGTACACGATTAAGAGGAGTTTTGTTTGAGGGGATAGAGCACAAATATCGGGGCCTCACTGACCTTACATTCCAAAGTCCTGGGCCTGCTGCAGCTAGGCTAGCTACCATTTCACTCAGTGCACCCCTTCCTTCCTCGTCAGTGCTCCTGCAGTCTGTGCTCTGGGCTTTCTTCCGGTGCACAGCAGACCATGGGCTTGGATCCTGTCTCCTATGACCCTTAATGTCTGATGGGAAAGACTTTTCTTAGAGGAATAACATTTGGCTGATGTTATACTTGACCCATTAAGAAGGAGGATGGCATCTTCCTTTCTCTGTTCACCTTTTGGTTGGAAGTGCAGATATCAATTATTGCAGCAGGAGTAGTAATAACAGAGACTACTCTTCAGATTATTAGCTGCTTAGTCTGCTACCCAAGCAAAATCATGTGTTTATAGCTCATCTATTTATATGTTGATATCTCCCATTGGATTATGAGGTCCTTGAGAGTAAAGTATAAAAGAGTGGTTAGAAACTGGGGCTTTGGAGTCAGACAAACCTGAATTCAAATTCTGGCTTTGCCATTATCAGCCCTTCTGCCCATAGGCAATTTACTTAAACTCTTTGTGCCTCAGTTTCTTCATCTGCACAATGTAATACTTTCCTCATAAGATTACTGTGCAGATTTAAAAAAGATACAGTGTAGAAAACATTTAGCATACTGCCTGTTTTGTAGTAAGTGCTCAATAAATGTCAACTGTGATGTTGTTATTAATTCTGGTGCTGTCACCACCTTCCAAGTTGCTATAAGTATTTGCTGAATACAGGAAGAAGGGACTTACTAGAGACTGGAAGCATTTTAATTACATGTTCCCTGGGAAGTTGTACAAGAGCAGGTCTGATTATGGATGGAGTGCCTGCCCATGCTAATAAAATTAACAAAGATCATTTCTTGAGCAGGCACCGTCCCAGGAGAGCAGTTCATTGAGTTTAGTTGGGATTATTATGTTATATCCTGCTGGAATGGTTTCATTTATTTATATCTATTATTAGAATAACTCTGGGAACTTGAATTAGTAGACCAAATGCATTTGTAACTGATAGGGGAAGCAAGTTGCAACCCCAGTAAAAACTAGGATTTTCTTTTTCTCGAGGAGAGCAAGATTTTAAACTGTAATGAAAAAGCAGTTCTTGGTGAGGCCACAATCGAATCAAATCTTTAAAGATTCCTGGAACCGGCCTTCCAGGTTAATGGTTGAAGAAGTCAGCGCATGGCTACCCAGCTCAAGTTCTAGCACTCTTTTATTTTTAAATTCCTTGACACTGTGGGTTTTTTTTCTCTGTGTGTGTGCAGTTCCATGGAGCTCTTTGATATATTGCCTAGGTAAATAGCTTTTTAAATTTTTTAATAATTTGGCATGGGTTCAAAATTTCTGGCTACTTAAATCCAAAGAATAATATTTACCACTCCCTAAAAAAATTAGATTTGTTCTTTCTCCAAACCTTCAGGAAGACTTCTTCTATCTCCAGCTCGTCTATGCCCTATTGTGGGATCAGTAACACTAGGCAACTGGCAGAGTGGCAGGCTGTAGGCAACATTGCTTTGGCAGCCTCCATCACTCTCAGTGGATACAGACCACATCACACTTCTTGAGGCACTCAGGGATGTTTAGATAACCACTGTCACTGTATTTGGTGTATCTGAAGGGTAATACCTTCCAGCTAGGTCTTTTGGACATAAAGTGACAGAAGTATTATGACTTCTTTTCCTCTTTGTAGGTCTGATGTTTTGACATGGCTTCCTGCATCAGTGCTGTTTGTGGGTATGATCTATGCTGGTTCCAGAGCTTTGTCCAAACTGGTAAGTATTAGAGGTTTTGGGAGGACAGCTCCTTTCTCTTCTGCCCCTTTGCCTTTTAACTTATTGTGCTCCGGATAAATAGGGGACAGAGCATTAGCTTTAACTATGGCATAGCTAAATTAGAGAACAAGCTTTGGACCTGAGGCCAACATGGGGCCTTTTACCACCCCGCCTTTCCTCACTGAACTGAAGATAAACAGATAACACAGGAGGGCCAACTTGTTTTATAAGATGTAGAGGTACAGGTGGAGATGCAGATGTAGAGGCACAGGTGGAGATGCAGTAAGAAAGAGTAGTGACATTTGTGGAGCCTGCCACAGACAGGGCCGGCCTGCTCTGCCTCAATGCAGGCCATCCTCAGGAGCAGGGAGAGAGGGCTTAAGATGCTTCTTACTTCTGGGAAACCATAACCCTGCCCATTGGTGATGTGGCCTGGGACACTCTGAGCTCTGTCGTAGGTGTACATGCCTGGCACGGAGTTGACACCTAGTAACACTGGGATGCTGGTGAAACAAGTGTTCATTCTGGCTTCCTGCCCCATCCCCCCAGGACTGAGCTCCTTAAAGGTGGGAGCTGTGAAGAAGAAACTTCTTCCAGTTACATTATATGGAACTCCAAAAACTGAGTTATTTTGCCATGTAATGAGAATCTATTAAAGTCACCATTGACCAGAGATTCAGAACGTGCCTTAAAAATTAGCAACAGTAGTAATTCCTCTTCTTGTTTTGTGCCCTGAGAACTGTTTTTATCAGAAAATGATTGCATTCCTTTTTTGGGGGGAAAGTGCAAAATTTGCAAAACACTTTGGTCTTTTTTTGTAAAGTTAATTGTTATGTTGGTCCCTTGGATCTCAGATATGAAAACAGTAAAAAGAAACAAGCAAGATATGCCTATCTGGATCACAATATTATTGTTAGGACATCTCCAAAGTTGCAAAATAGCTGTTAAGAATTAGTAGCGATAATTTCTAAGTTAAATCATCATTTTTCTTTCATGATTTATAAGCTTAAGTAGATGGGATGATGTGTGTAGTGGGGGAGAAACGTCCTGGGTGGGCCTAAGAAATTACCCACGGTGCATGTTGGTGCTCAGCCCAGACCATAAGGCCTGCGCTGGCTTTCCGCTGCCTCTTTTTTTTTTTTTCTTTTATAATAGATGTTTAATAAAAACTTTTGTTGATTTGTTTGTTATATGAAAATACAAAAATGGCCACATATTTAGAAATCTGCAGAATTACAAAAGTAATGTTATTTTACAAGGGTCATCTTTGCATAGCCAACAAAGAAAACAAGAGAATCCTGTAAGTAATCAGAGTTGCAAGTTAAAACTAAAAAAAAAAAAATTTTTTTTTTTTTTGCTTGGAGAGTTTAAAATATATTTACTTACATGTTTATTGCAGTGGTTAGAAATCTATATTCTATTTACTCCGTTTCCTTTTTACCCCTTATCACTGTAAACGGCTGCCTCTTCTTGATGCTGTCAGGCTCCTGCAAGTCTGCAGCCTCACTTTACAGCCTATGGCCTGCAGAGGGTGCTTCCTCTCCTATAGCAGAGTATAGCATTTGATAAAAAACAATGTGTTGTCCAAAAGCTATTAAATTTTTTATAGAATCTGGGTAGTTATGGATGCCATAATTTCGAAGTTTGAATAACTAAGGTGCTGTGCTAATAATAACAGTATTTTTGTTCGTTTATTTGTACAGCGCTTTTTCATATGTTTCCAGAGTGATTTTTTTCTATATCTTTGCATGTGATTCTCATAGTCACCTGATAGGTGATGGGTAGGGCAGATGTTAAATATCTGGCAGAGGAAGGAACTCAGGTGTGGAAAGTCTTGGTCATCTGCCTCTGGTTCCAGATAGTGGCAGCTCTTCTGACTTTTTGCTTTTTCATAGTTGCTCTTTAAGACCAATGCATATGGATTTTAGAATGAGTCCAGGGTACAGTAGTCATGCATAACTTCAGACTCTTTTGGTTGTAAATATTAGAAAGCTCACAAACTTGTAAGTAAGAGGGAAATTCACTGGTTCATATAACTGAAAAGTCAGAAGGTAGCTACCAGCTTCAGGCAAGGCTCGATCCAGAAGTTCCAATGACACGCTCAGAATCCAGTTTCTGTCTCTCCCCTCGCGGGTGTTGTTGACTCTAGACTCACATCCTCATGATTTTAAGTCTAGTGGAAAGAGACTCTTTTCCTTATAGCTCCTGCATGAGTTTCAGGATTTACTCTGATTGTATCTTAGGTCTAAAAGCTAACCAGGAGGATAGAATTATGCTGATTGGCTGGCCCTGAATCACTGAACCAGTCACAGTGGCTAGAGAGACTCAGAGCACTGTTTAGCCAGCCCTCATCATACAGGATCCCTACCTGGATCCCACAGACTGTGAGAGGGTATGGCAGATCCTCAGTATTGTGATGCTTTACCAAAAGAAGGGATAAGGATACTAGGTGGCCAAAAAACCTTCAAATATCATCGTAAATGTCAATCTAGTACATTCTCAGGCAGAGAGGGAGTTCAGTAACCTAGAACAATGCTTCCTGAAGTGTGATCCACAGGTAGTGCCAGTCCGTGAGCTGTTATCTGTCCATAGGAGACTGTGCCAGAATGTACATCAACTTCAGCACTAAGCACACTGTGTAGTTGAGCTGACTTTTTTTTTTTTTTTTCCTTACAGCAGTATTTCTTAGAAGGGAGCAATGCATTGCTTTACATTCTGGTGTGAGCTTCTTATCTTCTTGAGGACCAGCACTTTGACCTAGAGCACAGCCTTCTTTAACAGGCAAAAAGAAGTGGCTGCAATTCAAACTCTTTGAGCAAAGGGAAACAACCAGAAATGCAGATATACCCACTTAAGGAAGGAAGAGGACAGAAAGGAGACACACATTGTTTTTTAGGTGAAATATCCTAGCATCTTTTCTTTGTTTTCTGAGTTTTTTGTTTTCACACAATTGCTTAAAAATTCATAAAGTGGATTAAACACGAAGCACCCGTACAGCTTGTGTTATCTAGAAAACAGGCATCAATATGCTGGTGCCAAGCTGTCAGTTTAATGAATCCACAGGAATTGAGGGAAAAGTGCTCAGTTAAAAATCTGTGGGCGTATTGTTATGCAAAACACTTTCTAGGTAGCTCTGCAAAGGCCTCCTTTCTCTGTCAAGACTTCAAAGCTCTGTTCTCCTGATGTGCAGCTCCTCAGAGGAAGCTGGTTTAACTCTGCAAAGGCACTGTGGGGGCAGTTCTTTATTGATTTTTCCCCCTCAAACTCACCACCAAATGATACACAGAATTAAGGGAAGAAGCGTCTTCTTGTGGATGTGTACCCAGCAAATATTTATTGGGAATCTACTATGTGCTGGGGGCTTAATGACAAATAAATCACAGTTCCTGACCTTGAGGAACTTAAAGGGGAGTCAGTGAGAGATACACAGCTCACTATGGGAACAGCCACCATGAATATTCAGTGTTAGTATATGCCGGGCACTTCCCATTGCCAACCTTCAGGGCATATCAAGTAGGACTTAATTACCCCCATTTACAGATGAGGAAACTGAGATGCAAATTATTTGGCCAAGGCCAACAACTAGTAAATGTTAAAGCAGAGATGCAAACCTAAGTCCATCAACCATGTAGTTCATCTCCAAAGCTTACCCTGTTT
>NW_011888836.1:4716533-4726916 GCF_000151845.1 Pteropus vampyrus
AAGAAGAAGGAAATGCTGACACATGTGACAAACATGGATGAACTTTGAGGACATTATGTTAAGTGAAATAAGCCAGTCACAATATGATTCCATTTCTATGAGGCACCTAGAGCAGTCAAACTCATAGAGAAAGTGGAATGGTACTTGCCAGGGCCTGGGAAGGGAGGATGGGGAGTTAGTATTTAATGGGTATTGAGTTTCAGTTTTGCAAGATGAAAAATTTCTGGAGATGGATGGCGGTGATGGTTGCACAACAAATTGTAAATGTACTTAATGCCACTGAACTGTATACTTAAAAATGGCTAAAATGGTAAATTTTATATGTATATTTTACCACAATTTAAAAAATATATTTATTTAAAAAAACTTGGGTTCCAGTAGAGGTTTTCTTGAGGATTTTATGAAAAGGAGGGGATGATGATGTTTTTCTGTTGCACTCAGAACTCCTTTGAGAGCTATAGGATATGCATATTTAGTTTAACCAAATTTATTTTTATGCACTTGGGTAAAAAATGTGAGAGAAACAGCCATTCACCAAGAGCAGGCCAGTCTGTCCCATGTTCCAGTCTGTGCAGTTATGTTCCCATGTGAGTAAGCTGGAGAAATGATAGGCCTTTTCTTATTCCCATGCATCTTGCCATGCTGGAGGAGCTTCTGGTATTTTAAGATGTCTATTTTTAATACAGTAAGACCCCTAAACATGGGTCAGCTACTTTATGTGGTGCACAAATGAAGGGCTGAAATGGCCTCCAAGCTTGTAGTGGAGATATCCTGGGAAAGAGGGGAGTCTGATCCTCTGCTCTCAAGGAGTTTGCCATCTAATGATAAAATAATAAGATTAGTGTGGATAAACACTTAAATTTACTTCATGCAAATCAGTTTATTAATGTGTTCATTGATACATACACATATACATGTACAAATACCTCATCTTCCTCCATAAAGGATGTGTGGTAGCTTAGAAAATAATTATGATTAAAATAAGATAAACAGTTTTTATGAATAGAATTTTAAAAGAAGTCTAGATGAAGGGCCACAGATGAAGAACTAGATGAGGCCACAGAGAGAAAGCACATGGAAATTTATGCCATAATATCTTACAAAATAAATATAAGTGGGACTTGAATTCAGCTCTTAGCTTTCTGTAGTCAAATAAAAGAGTTACAAGACTCAACACTTTTAAGAGCGGGACCATTGCTGAAGAAAAGCAGAGTTATTCCTTGCTCTCAGGTCCTGAGTCTTCATAAAGGGTAGACAGGGCAACTTTGTGAGGCAGAGTCCTCAGTGACGTCTTTATAATGAACACAACGATAGCCTAGTTCCTAGGATTCTTAATGCATTTTTTGAGGCATGGCAACAGCGCAATTTAGTAGGAGCAGTTCTCAGGGGCTGAAACCAGTGCTCTCTAGTATTCTGGCTCCCTTCACAGGTGGACAGACTGCCGTTAGGCAATCCTTTAAGAATATTATTAATGGCATGCACAATTTGGACAAAAATTGGGCAGCCAACAGTTCAAAGTTACATTCTTTGGCAAGGGCCTAGAGTGCAGTTATTCTATACTATAGATTGAGGCCATGCACACACATTTAAAAATCACCCAAGAAGAAGGTAGGATTGGCATTTTATACAAATTAAGAAGCTGACCCAGGATTTGTGCTTGAATAAGGGTCATCCACACCTCTTCAGAATGACCCCAGGCCGTGCGTTTAGGCAGGGCCATAGTTTTCCATAGCAAACTGTTCTAAGTCAGTTCTGACACCTGAACAAATAATAATCAGGTCTTCAAAATTCCAGTCTGGGAAGCATGGGAATAATGAAAAATTTTAAGTAATAGCTACCAATTTCTCTTCACATCCAGAGAAAAATTTCCAATGGTGCAAGAAAGAAATGTTGAATTTTAAGCTAATGGACTCTAGAATAAATTAGTTGCAAATTGTGCCCCTAAGTCCCTAATGAACTGCCTTGTAGTGTAGTCGAATTTGGTCAATTACATTTGGGGTTTATAGTAGTGAATCTTCAGCCACTGTTCCTGATGAAAAATGGTGGGACCTTTTGTTGTCGAGGCTGTTTTAGAAGCTTGACAATGTGGAAGCCATGCTTATTTTTCTCCACTCTTTTGCAGCAAGCAAGTATCTAGTTCATCCAATTGTTAAGAGGCAGGTTAAAAAAAGAGCTAGAATGTATCTCTCTGTTTTCTCATTTAGATAATGAGGATGCTAATTGTATTTACCATAGAGTTATTATGAAGATTAAATATATAAAAGCAGTTAGAACAGTGTCTGGCACATCATAAGTATTCAATATATCTTAGCTATTATTATTATTGTTATCATTTCTCAGAGTTTTTGTCTGGTTTGACAAAAAGAATCCTGCTGACTCTCACTCCATAAAGATAATAAAGGGCTGATTTGCTAAAAGGATCCGTCACTAGTGGGTCTTCTGAACTCTTAGTGTAGACCAGACCGGGACTTGTGTGCAGAGGTAGAGGCCAAGGAAAAACCAGGAATTAAATTTTCATACTGCTTTAATATTGTTTTTGATAGATCTCTGCAGAGGCTGATATGGTCAATTGTTGAATTATTATTTCCAAAGCCTGCTAGCTTCTCAGTAGAAAATGGCTTGAGAAATTCAGATTTAAATTTTTTAAAGTAGAAGTGGGAGATATCTCTTTTTAAAATAGAATTTACTCTGTGTTTAGATCATACCAGTTTTATTTATTTATCTATCTATCTATCTATCTATCTATCTATCTATCTATCTATCTATCTATTTATTTATTTTCTCAAGAACAAAAACTTTTAATATAGTGTATAACAATTGTAATGTGCTATAAATGGATTTGATTTCTCTTGGTGACAGTCACAGGTACTGCTAATACTACTGTGGTTTGTTTCTGGCATTCATAATTAAGAATTTGTTAAATTCCTGTTAGAAGTGGTACAAAGATGTAATTAGTTTTTCTCACCCACATTCACAGTTTTTTTGACCTAGAGAATTACCTGGGTTCTTCAAGGTCATACCAGTTTTATTACTGGAGGAAGCAGACTGGCAGGATTTGGAACACACCAATTATATTGAACTTTAGATAGCCGTAGGTCCAGGAAGTTTACTGTGGCTTGACATAATTTGGGTATTATAACATTGAGGCTAGGAGTCTGGGCTTGCAGTTAGAGAAGCCTGGGTTGGCATCATGGCCCTGTCTCTGAACTAGCTGTGAGCATTCCAGCTAGTTGCTCGATCTTCTACGCTTCAGTTTCCTTGTCTATAAATCAAGGGAATAACATCCACTAATACTGTTGTGGGGAGGAGGTTTAAATAAAAGAATGCAATTAAAATAATTAGCCCCCTGCTTAATACGTTATTTTAAAGTTGATTTTATATGTGTAGATAGATCCTTTTCCAGAATCTATATCTAATCAGAGTAGGGCCTAGGGAGATTGAGAAATCTATTTATAGTTTATAAAATTGAGAAAATTAAGAGAAAATTAAACCTCTATGAGGACTAGAGTTAGGGTCTAGAGTTCCATAATCTCAGTCTTAATTCTGATCTCATTAACTGATTTCATAGTCAAGAGGGGAAAAGCATTTTAAATAAGATCTTAATTTTTAATAAATAAGATCCAGGTTGCTCTTTTTATTCGCTTTTAATGTATCACATAATTAACCTGTCTGAGATTTTCTTTGCTGTTTTCTCAAGCCAAGATCTAGAAGCTCAGGGCCCAAGTTTGCCAAACATGGGCCTAATGGATAAAGCCAGTTAAAAAAACTTCTTTAATAAACTTCAAACATATAAAAAGAAGTGCAAAAGAAATTTAAAAATAGAAAATAAAGTATGATTTTAAAAGGAAAAAGCAGCTTGAGTTTAACTTTTAATTAAAGATAAAATAAGAGTAGAAAATGTTAAAAAGGCAAGAAAAATGTAAGGGAAGAATTAAAAAAAGAAATAAAACAGTGCAAGTTAGAACAAAATGCTAAAACAGGGCAGCGCTATAAAGTTACAGAAGTTTTAAAAACAAGGTAAAAATACATCCTCTAAAAAGATAAAGACTAAATCCATCTGGAAGTGGGCGAGCAGCATGATCTTTAAGCAGGGCCTCTAAGCTGGAACAGTTTCCCAGCTCAGGGTCCTTTGTGGAGACCGCTGAGGATGGGCTTGGTACCAGCTAAATGCTGACAACAGTTTGAGCAGTATCCCTGAGCCACTCATCTAGGTTCTTGACCTACGTTCTTTCCGTCATTCACTCGATTGCCCCAGGTCATACGTATTTTTAATTCATACTGCAGAGGAGCAAACCAAAGTTTGGATAAGTGCCCTGTTTCACTAGCAGCTGGTGGAGCTGGGGCCCGAAGCCCGGTCTGATGCCAAAACCCATGCATGTTCTCTACCTTTTTCTGCCTTCCAGGAAATATTATTATTCTCATCAACAACAAAGAAATCATAAAATGCTATGCCCATTAATCTCTCCCCCTCATCATGTCAAGATTATCAAATAAGGAAGGAGAGACTGCCTGCCATTCTTGGCAAACAGCCCAGCAATAGTCAGTGTGCAGTGGGTCTTCTGTGTATCTTAATAATTCACTGCAGTGTTACATTTTTTATATCTTCTCCCCCGCTTTTTTGGGTGCAAAGCCGCTTCCGGTCATTTAAATATTTAGTCTTCTAAGTATTTCCTGAATGTGGACACTGTTCTCCATCTTCACTGCTGCTACCAAGTTCAGGCCACCATCTTGTCATTCCTTGTCTTAGTTTCCTGTGGTTGAAACAAATTACTCCACACCTGGGTGACTTAAAACAACAGAAATTTATTCTCTCAAAGTTCTGGAGGCCAGAAGTTCAAAATCAATATCATTGGGCTGAAATCAAGGTGTATCAGCAGGGCCGTACTCCCGCCAGAGTCTCTAGGGGAGAATATATTCCTTGCTTTTTCCAACTTTTGGTGGCTGCTGGCATTCCTTGATTTGTGACCACATCATTCCAATCTTTGCCTCAGTGGTCACATCGCCTCCTCCTCTCCGTGTGTCAAAGCTCTGCCTTTCTCTTATAAATACATATGTTTGCAGTTAGGGCCCACCCGAATAATCCAGGGTAAATTCCTTATCTCAAGATTATCAACTTAATCACATTTGCGAAGACCCATTTTTGCTACATAAGGTGACAGTCACAGGTTCAGGGATTCAAATGTGGCTATTTTCGGGGGCAATGTTTTGGTCTACCACATCCCTAACTTTTGCAACCGTCTTTGCCTCCTGTCCTCTATCCAACAGCCCAAGTTCCTTTAAACATGCAGATCAATATCGCTGTCTGCTTTAAAATTCTTCAGGGTCTCCAATGGCCCTCAGCAAATCCTGATTCCTTGATATGGCCTGTGATGGCTTCTCCACCAACTTCTCCCTAACTTCTTCCTTCCAGGTTATATTCTACTCTGCTCACCTCCCCCCAGTTCCCAGAGGAGCCTGATTCACTCTCCCCTCTGGATTGTCATGTGTTCTGCCTGCAACACTCTCCATCTCCCATTTTTGTTTGGCTCACTCTAGCTCGTCATTCAGTTCTCATTTAGACTTTGGACTTCACTTCCTCCGAGAAGTCGCTCTCCCCGCACTTGGTTGGGTGTGCCTTTCTGTATGCTCTGTCAGGGCTCTTACCTTGATAGGGACAGTCTCCCTGTCACATGTTCACCTTGTTCATGGGATGTGTTCTCTGCACCTGGCGTGGTACCTGACATGCAATAGGCGCTTAATAAATGTATGTTGATGAGAATACCTGTAGGAGGGGAGCCTCTGCATCCACCAAGCATAATACTACAACTGAAAGCACTAATCCGTGCAGAAGGGTTGTTGCTGAGGAGGATTGTGTATGCGAATGCCAAAAGCTCCCACGGATCTTTATTTTTAAGCAGAAGAATTATGTAATTATGAGATCAAAGAAAATATTTTCATGCTTATTATTGTTTTCTTTCAGGCCATTCCTGTGTTTCTCACTTTGCATAATGTAGCTGAAGTTATCATCTGTGGGCACCAGAAGTGTTTTCAGAAAGAGGTAAGTGATAATGCAAAATGCTAGTTTCACTTCCTTTGCTTTAAATTTCAAAGACGCACCTTTTTTTTATGGCCCAAATTAGTGTCTACCTTTTCCTGCCATCTGTTTCCAGTCAAGACTGCTTGAGAGTGGTCACTAATTTCAAGGACCACGGTTCTGACATCCCTTGAGTTTACCAAACATATGTGGAATGCTTGTTGACCTGAATAGAACTCCACTCCAGGCCAGACCTGAGTCAGGGCCTCAGGGTACAAGGAAGAATCAACTGTGGGCCCCATGGGAGAAGCGTTTCCACCCACAGCTCATCCCAGCACTGCGTGGACATACATGGCGGAGCTTCACATAATGGGGACATTCCCTACTCCTCCCAGCCACAGCTCAGCATCGCACCAGCTGGAACAAGTTTCTCCACCTCTGTGCCTTCATCTGTGAAAATGGATGGGTAACTTTACCCCAGTCATAGAGTTGTGGGGAGGACGTAATGCAATACATGTGTTAAGTGCTTCCAACAGCTTCTGGCACAGAGTAGGTGCTCTGTGTACACATTAGCTCTATTTATTAAGGTTATTATTGGTGGTTTTAATTTGGGCCTTCTTTTGAGAGTTCCTTTTTTCTAACATCTGCCCATTTGAAATGGTTTCATATCAAAATTTTGGAATTTTTAAACTAGAGAGAGGCTGGTCGGCGATTCAGGCAGCACACTCTTTATAGGTATGCAGGAGAGAGAAGTGCCCTTCCCATGACCAAAGCCACTGTGCACATGTGTGCACCCTCTGTCATCCCTGCCTGCTACTTGGAGGCAGCTCTATGGGTTACCCTCCTCTTTCATGGATAGTTAACGTCTCTCTCTCTGCTGACTTATTTCCTTTGGCCCATAAATATGCTCAGTGTTCTCAGTTCACCATGGGTGGAGCGGGCCCTGGGAGACCCATTCGCATCAACCTAGCTCTGGAAGGCTCTGTTTATAAAACCAACATTTGACAGGAAAACCAGCACACAGCTTTGCCTGAGCACCCCCTCCACCTCCACCTCATCTTGTCCATGCCTTTCCCCACCACAGTGCCTGAGAGAGGTTGGCCTCCATGCTGTCCACATCCTTGTGTCCCTCTAACCTTCAATCAGCTTCTGCTTCTGCCTGCACCACTACCCTGAAATTGCTCTGGCCGAAGTCACTGATGGCTTCATTTATGCAACTCAGTTGGCCTTTTACACCATTCATCACCCCACTCCCTTTTCTTGATTCTCTCAGCCCCCTCGACCTTCATTTCCCCCTCCCTGCTGGTCTCTCCCCGAGTCTCTGGCTCTTCCTTCAGCAACCTGTCTTTCTCTTCTTTTTCCTTTGTTTGCCCTTCAGGGACTCCTAGGGCTCCATCTTGGGAGCCTGTTGTTCCCATACCACACATTTTCTGGACAACCTCATCCAAACCCATGGCACCAGCCACCTTTTGTTCACTGGACTCTTGTGTTCCCATCTCCAGCCCAGACTTCTCTCTTGAACTCATATCTCCATAGTCAGCCGGTCTTGGTTATCTGCCCGGCTGTTTCCTGGGCACCTGAAATGCAAAGGGATCAAAATCAAACTGATGTGTTTCTCCAAACCTGCTTCTCATATGGTATTCCCAATCCTGATCATCATCTCCCAAGTCAGAAACAGCAAATGAAGCCTGATGGCCTGAAAAGACCAGTGCGGTGTCACTGCAGCACTGACAGGTGGGCTTTGGCAGAATAGCGTCGTAAAGGGTCAAGCACTGGAGCTAGGTCACCTTGTCCCAAGCCCTGTGACCTTAGGCAGCTGACCTAATTTCTCAGGGCCTTAGTGTCCTTATCTGTAGCATATAACCTAAGACTGTTAATTAACTCATAATGCAGTGAGCAAGTCAATACATGTAGAGTGCTTAGAACAGCACTGGCACAAAGTAGCCCTCAGAGAGTAAGTTAGCTAACCCAGAGTAATGGTAAATACTTATTGTTATTGGCAATGTGACTTTTGAGGAATATATGGACCCATTCAGAACCCTGAGACATCATCAGGACTTATTACTGGGTGGTTTGGGACTGAGGGGCCTGAAAAGGTGAATGCCCTGACATTAATTCCTCAGGTGTTTTTGGAGCCCTGGGGGAATGGAGCTCGGTAATGAATTTATTGCTCGTTTTTACTCTGCATACCTTAAGTTCTGGGCTGCTTTAGTCAGAGGAGTTTACAATAAAAAAAGGATTCTCTCCTCCATGGAACAGGCAAACTCTTCCAGACACTAGGTTGGTTTACTGCCCCGTAACAGAAGCCCCAAACAGTTGCTGGGTGGACATGGTGCTCATGGGGAGTTGAGGCATCCCTTTCATCTCTATTCTCTCTGTTCCCACTCTTCCACCAAACTGTTGAGATGTTGGTTATATTTAGCTCAGAATTTTTTTTTTTTTTCTCATAATGGGGAAATTATCCAGGTGTTTAGAGCCAGGTCACCTTTGAGTATGTCATCCTTCCTGAAGGGATAGGTGTCCCCACCAGGGGGCAGTGGAGTCAAGGTTGGCATTGCCTCTGGACTACTGAGGCAGGGTCCACCAAAGATAAGCTATAGAAGAAGGATCCGAAGATGCTTGGCCACTGCTTTGTACACAGACAGAACCTGTTTATTAAAACAATGCACACTGGATTATTTAGTAATGTGTGAAAACTTAAGATAGCCTTCATAGCAAACCGCATGTTTCTCTTGTCACCGCTTCCTTTTTAAATAATATGATCATACTTCATATTATCTGAACTGGACTAAAAAAATAATAGTTTGATCTCAACTAACAAAAAATAACTCTTCTGAAATGTTCAGAGTTAATCTGTTATCTTACCTGAGCGTTTCTCCTATCAAATGTAGAATAATTTATTCTTGTTCTTGCTAGAAATGTCTTTCTGAGTACAAAGGACTAATTCCCTTAAACTGACTAATAAAAAGGAGGAGATCCAGGTAGAGTCTGCATTAAAATTTCTTCATTTTAAGGAGCTTTAAATGCCAAGTTCATATTTCCCCAGTCTTCCTTTTTAACTTCTCTGTAGGGGTGGAGTCGAGTGTCCCTTCTCCTTTTTTCTGTTTCTTAATTTACACAACATACCAGAGAATTTATAGCACCGCTGAGAGTCAGAGCTGGATTAATGAAAAGAAAATTTAAAGAGACAGATTGGAGTAGAAGTTGAACATGAGCTTAATTTTTTTTCTTGCATAAGTTACATTGATTTTTCTCTCTCTCCCTTGCAGGAAGGCTTGATCCTGGCATCATTTAATTTATTTGTTTGTTTGTTTATTTCACGAGTAAACAGTTCTAATGGTGAAAGTGGTAAAACTGCACATCTTGGGTGCTTTGCCGAGGTGACTCAACTCTGAACCTTTGAGTCATTCTTCTTTTGGTCCAAGCAGAAAAAGCCTCAACAAACACTAATGTGCAACAGGCTGTTAAGCTCCCAAGAATAAACTTACTCACATTTTTTTTGCCTATTGATCTAAATATTTTCTTTTAAGAAAAAATAAGTTTTAAAGACTAACTATAAGTCTCTTTATTTTTGTACAGAAAACTTCTCCTGCAAAGATCTGTAGGTAAGTTAAAAAAAAAAACCCACAAAGCTCTAAAATACCAGACTTAACCTGATTTTTAACATTGATGATAAACTGTTTGTTGAAGATTTGTACTTGAGAGTTGACAGAGGAATTTATTATAAACACTCATATATCCCAATTTCATGTCTTATTCTAAAATTTACTCTCTCTCTTTTTCTGAATATTTTATTCCTAAGGCAAAAACAACTCATGCTAGATTTCAGTTGATGTCCAAAACTTTTTTACTAAGAGTTGTGCAATACTGATAGAAAATGAAAATGGAAAACATGGAAAGACTTAAAATTTTTTAAATAATGTTTGCAGTTTATGGGGGTTTTTAATAATTGCCATGGTGAAAAAAGCACTGGCCTGTGAGTCCAGGGATCTGAGTTGTGTTCCTGGGCCACAGCGAAGTGACTGTGGACAGGAGTCATCACCCTCTGTGCCTCAGTTTCCTCAGCTGGACTCTCAGGCAGGTCCCTGTGCCCAGGTGTGTTGATTCCAACCTGGGCACCTTGTTCTCTGATGGCTTCCTGCTTCCTCTGCAGGAGCTACAAAACTCAATCCCGTAGATAGAAAACCAACAGAGATGCTTTGATACATGGATTTAGGACTTTTTGTTTCAAATATTTCTGGGCTGTCATCCAATCTCATTTTTTTGCCTTTATTACAGGCTGCTACTTGAAAAAAAAAGAACTATCAGGACTCAACCTCTTGTTTAAAAGATTAGCAGGTGTTAAAGAGAGGCATTAAATACAATCGGGT
>NW_011888836.1:4728486-4731103 GCF_000151845.1 Pteropus vampyrus
TGTTATCTGAAGTTGAGTCTATGTTCAAATTTAACCAATTATCCTAATATTGTCTTATAAAGTAATCTTTTCCCCCAAATGATGTTGTGTCTCTTTTGTATCCTTTATCGGGAACAGTTTCTCTGCCTTTCATTGTCCTTCATTGCCTTCACATTTTTGAAGAGCGTAAGTCCACTGTTTTGTGGACTGTCCCTAATTTCAGTTTGCCTCATGTTTACTCATGATCCCGTTCAGATTCTGCATATTGGCAGGAATGCCTCCTGAGTGAGGTGTGCCCTTCTCAGTACGGTCATATCAGGAGGCACATAATGTAAAACTGTCCATTACCGGGGACGTTAAGTTTGATCATTTGGTTAAGATGATGCATAAAAGATTTTCATGTGCTTCCCAGGGTGTTTTCTTTTTCCTAAGTGGCATAATTGTAGTCTGATTGCCCAATTTTCCACTAGTGTATTTTTTGTGATCTATAGTTTAAAAAAATTTCTTATTATATGTTTCATAGGCATACTGTTTTTCTCAAGTGAGCCCACTGTGGTTTTGCACGTGTCCTGCAAATGCCTGTCTCTGGGAAAATGACTACTGAGCACCAGAAAAGGAAGTGTCTGGTTATCAGTGGAGCATATAATTAAAAACTACACAGGTAGTGAGGTTCTCAGAGAATGAACAGGGGAACTGGGCTGGGGCTCACAGGATTTTTCCCTCATCCAAGCTGCAATTGATGTATTTCAACCTCCACATTCTCTGGGAAACTCTTTGATGTTGAAAAGTGAAGCTGTGTGTTTTATTTCCCTCTCCACAGTGTCCTCTTCCTCCTGGCCGCTGCAGGATGCCTTCCCTTCAATGACTCCCAGGTAAGTTTAGGTAAATGCATTTTGCCTTTCAAGTATCTTTTACTCTGAAGCCTGTGTATATGAGCAGAATTTCCTAGTCCTTCCTTTTAGAATCAGAGTAACCCTGGCCTGTGCAAAGGCATTTAAAACTTTCAGACTGGGCACCTTTTGGCCAGGCCAGTGCTTTTCCTTAGGCCTTTGCCTTCTCGGCAAGGCCGTATCAGTGTGGCCCACAGAGCTCTGGCCTCTGGGTGCTGTAGTGGGTACAGTCTGTCCTCTGTGCTTGGAAAACCTGCAAGCCAGTGTCCAAGTTGCCTGAGCCTCACACATTAAGGCACAGTTGATTTTTTTTTCTCTCGTGCCGAGGGCCTCATCTGCAGAGTGATTTTTACTTTTTATCCTATTTTTCTTTATTAGGCACTGAGAATCCACCCCCAGTAGTCATCTCATGGCTGGGTCTTTTTCTTTCATTTCTTCCCCAGCATTTATTAAGTCCCCATTAAGTGTCAGGCACTGAGCCAGACTCTAGGGGCACAAAGAAGAATTGTCTTTGTCCAGACAGATGTCGGAGTCTAGGCAGAGCAAAGGGGAGGAGGACAGATGATAAACAGATAATTATAACACAGGGAGGCCAGGGCTCTGTCCTGGGAGGTATGGTACGCTGTGGGGCACCTAAGATGACTTGGGGACTCAGGAAGTAGGACTAGCTAACAATTAGAGGGAGCCTGCTGTGTGCCAGGCTCTGTGCCAATGCTTTATGTGCCTTATTTTATTTAAAATCTCACAACGGTTCCACAAGTGTAGGGATTATTATTATCTCCATTTCATGGCTAAAGAATAATGAGGCCCAAAAGGTCACCAGGTAACGAATGAGTGGGGATTTTAGAATTTAACCCAGATCTTTCCGATGCTACAGCCATTCTCTGCTTACTCAGTCTAAATCCTGAAGGGTGAGGAAGAGTTAGCCAGAAGAAAGCAGGTGTGGGCAAAGTCCTGGAAGTGTCCCGAGTATTCTAGGATTCAACTTTATCGAGCACCTACTATGTGTGTGCTCCTTTGCTAATTCCTGGCTTCCTGGAATTTACAATCAAGGGAGAGGTGGAGATAGAGACAGGTAATAATTAAAACGGAGTGTGTCCTATGGAGGCAAATAAGGAAGGAAAGAGGAAAGGCTGAGCTGGTGGGGGGAAGCATTCATGCTTGAGGAAGTGCAGGTTCTCTTTCTCTGGAAAGGGGACAGTAGATGGGACTGGAGGGCTTGACAGGGTCTTGTCATACAGATCATTGGGCGTCACGAGTTTAGATTTTTATCCAGAAATCACTGGGGGACTGTCAAATGATTTTAAGCAATAGGTGACACCATTGGATTAGCTTTTTAAAGACCCAATGTGGCAGCAGTGTGGGAAATGGGGAAAAGGGGTGCTGGAGGCAGATAGCATGTTAGAAAGATGTTGTAGGCAACTGGGTGACAGAGAAGGAGGAACTGACCCAAGGCCCCCAGAATCCTGTTTTGATACCCTTGCATGGTATTGTGCATCGGCATTTAGGTTTTATGATTGTCATGCCGGTTTCTGTTTGTACCTATAGCCATTTTTTTTTTTTAAATCTTATGTTACAGTATGATCCAGATGGATATTTCTGGGCTGTAATTCACTTATTCTGTGTAGGTAAGTTTTAAAAGAATGCTTACTAAAATAATTGAGGCTTATTATTTCAACCTTATATCTACTTTTTAATGACTCTGGACAATAGGAAGATTAAATACAAGCTGTCGAGGTTAAAATTAA
>NW_011888836.1:4731153-4734044 GCF_000151845.1 Pteropus vampyrus
AGGAAGATTAAATACAAGCTGTCGAGGTTAAAATTAAATGGGCATTTTCTGGTTTGGAGTTTTCCTCAAATGTTTCTATTTCCACTATAGTCTCCTCTTTTTTGTGACAAGCATTAATTAACTTACCATGGTTCAGGCTCTGCTTGCTCAAGTCCACTTGCGGAATGCTGGTTGGTTTTCTTTAAAAACGGTCAGAAGAGATTTAAAAGTTTGTGTCAAAGACACTCTCATCAGTTTACCAGAAAAATGTAAGCAGGTGAAACATAAGGACCATCTGTTCAGTACTTCTCGTCTTTAGTTCTAAGGGGAAGAAACGGTGCGCTTGCTTTGTTACACACCATTCAGAAATCCAGTGGCGTTGCCCTTTCTCCTGATCACCTTGTGAAGGAAACCAGCAGCTTCCCATTCATTGTACCCTTCTGTTGATCACGAACCTTCTGGTGCAACACTCTCTGTACTGAACAGCATTATCACCGGGGATTATCCAATTCACATCCTTGAAACCCTCCACAGTGTTGTTGGTCGTCCCCTGTCGGCCTTAAGGGACCCACACAGGGCAGAGGGGCTCTTCAAGTGGGTTTCGTGCTTCCCTGGAAGTGCAGGCAGCCCTTTACAAAGAATGAATGCCCTGTGCCAGTAACACTTGTTGCTTCATTTTCAGGGGCTTATAAAATACTACAGAAGTCCCAGAAACCCAATACATTAAGGTAAATTTTTAAAGTTTTGTGAGTTGTTTAGTTAAGGAAAGCGGTGAGACCCACAGTGTCGTGAGCTGCTTCTGTTCAGCCAGAGACTTTGCCAGGCTGAGGTGGGGGGGTGGGGAGCAGCAGGCTCGGCCTGGGAGCCCTTTCTCTTACAGTTGGGCCGCGTCCACCAAGACCTGTACTGTGCCAGCCCGCAGCGACGTGGGAAGAGCAGGGAGGTCTCTGTCCTCTTCCTTCAGGGGCAACCATTTAGATAACGTTTTTACAAAAATTATGTGACCAGCTGCTTTGGGCCCCAGTTTACTTCCTCCAGCTCAGGGCACAACTCTTTTTTTCTTGTTTCCCCAGCGCCTTCCTAACTTGACTTGATTAAGACCCAGCGGTCTCTCCAGTCAGCCCTGTTCTGGGGTAAAATGAGGCCTTTGTTGTGGGCAGTCAATGGACCAGCCTTAGTGAATATAAATGAAAAAGATAATTCAAGCCTTGCTTGGGCTGAAGCTGTGAGGCCGGAGCCCCTAGACGAGCCAGCTGGCTTCTGGGTGTTGGGCTGCCTGGAGCCCAAAGGGCAAAAGTCTGAAGGGAATGACTCCTGGGAGAAGGTGATACCCTCTGAGGATGTTTGACTTTGGGTCCCTACAGCACCTTCTGTTCTTTCAATAAAGTGTTTATTTGCAGCAGAAAGCCAGTGGAGTTGCCAGATAAGATACAGGATACACAGTTAAATTTGAATTTCAGATAAGTAGTTTATCTGGAATTTTAAACATTTGTTTAAAAAGTTTGTCTTAATTTTTTTTTAAAGGTAAGCATATCCCATACAATATTTGGAGCATACTTATATTAAAATATGTTTATTTATTTGAAATTCGGGTTTATTTGGATGTTCTGTATTTTTATTTGTCAAATATAGTAGCCCTAGAAGATGGTCCAGTGGCCTGAGAGAGCTGACACTCCTTTAAAGTGGCAGATGAACACAGAAGAAATAATTGGCCACAAGTGAAAATGTGTGTGATAGTACTAAAATAGGACATATTTTTAAAAAAATGATCCAGGAACTAGTTTCAAGTAGACTCTTTATACTATTTATCGATAATTTATAAATATAATAACTTATACATAGCTATAATTTATCAATGTGACTATTTTGTGTCTATAAAACACTTCTATTTCATGTTTTATCTTTTTTTTCCCCTCTCATCCCTTAGTGACATTGACCAGCAGTACTTAAATTATATATTCAGGTAAAATATAATTTACATTTTTAAAGAGTAACTCATATTCTCCTGGAGCTAATAGATTTTTATTTTCCAATAATATTTTGATTAGGGAGTTCTGAGTTGATGTGCTTGTCAAGAAGGCAACCTAAATAATTTGTGAGATGACCAGAAGCTGAGGAAACCAAATAGTAGTCCTGCCCTTAGACCAGACAAGAGTCTGTCTGGCCCTGCGCTTCAGAAGTCTGTGCCTCTCCCCATGGGATATGGAGTCTGTAAGGCTAAGGGGACATTTTTTCCCAGTGCCCACAACCTCTCTTCTAGCTTGGGCCCTGGAATTCCCTATGCAGGTGGCCTGAAACTTGAGTCCAAGGCTTCCCTGGGTCTGTCTGCCCAGCTCATCCCTATACTCAAGGATGTCCAAATAAAGATTGTCAGTGAGAAGGATGTGGACGGAGGGTGGCCATGTAGGCTGAGGTATCCACCTGCAATTGTGTGAGGCCCTCAGGGTGCAGGATGGAGCCTGGGATGGAAAAAGAAGGGGGCACATCAGGAGCCAGCAGCCGGAAGCTGGATGTCTCCATGGTGCCACATTCTGACACAAAGTTCCAAGGACTCCAAGAATTCTAAACTTTAATCTGGACTTCTAAGTTGTTTTGAAGGTATATTTGTTTAGGGAAGATGAAGTTTGAAACTTGATTTATAATGTTTAAATATGGTATATGGATTTCCATTTGTCCCTTGTCCCGAGCCAAGCAAAGAATAGGGGTCTGCCCACGACCTGGAATAGCTGGGGAGCATTCTTGGATTTTCATAGTCTCAGACTGGGCACTGCAGTATCTAATTGAGAAGCAGGGTGAGATTTGATGTTGGGAACCCAGGTTTGCCTAGTGCTGCAACTTTCCGTGGAGAGCACCAAGGTCAGAGAGATGCCTCTCAGCATTTGGTCACACCGATTTCTGGAGGAGGTTACTCC
>NW_011888836.1:4734094-4746786 GCF_000151845.1 Pteropus vampyrus
AAATAATTGAGGCTTATTATTTCAACCTTATATCTACTTTTTAATGACTCTGGACAATAGGAAGATTAAATACAAGCTGTCGAGGTTAAAATTAAATGGGCATTTTCTGGTTTGGAGTTTTCCTCAAATGTTTCTATTTCCACTATAGTCTCCTCTTTTTTGTGACAAGCATTAATTAACTTACCATGGTTCAGGCTCTGCTTGCTCAAGTCCACTTGCGGAATGCTGGTTGGTTTTCTTTAAAAACGGTCAGAAGAGATTTAAAAGTTTGTGTCAAAGACACTCTCATCAGTTTACCAGAAAAATGTAAGCAGGTGAAACATAAGGACCATCTGTTCAGTACTTCTCGTCTTTAGTTCTAAGGGGAAGAAACGGTGCGCTTGCTTTGTTACACACCATTCAGAAATCCAGTGGCGTTGCCCTTTCTCCTGATCACCTTGTGAAGGAAACCAGCAGCTTCCCATTCATTGTACCCTTCTGTTGATCACGAACCTTCTGGTGCAACACTCTCTGTACTGAACAGCATTATCACCGGGGATTATCCAATTCACATCCTTGAAACCCTCCACAGTGTTGTTGGTCGTCCCCTGTCGGCCTTAAGGGACCCACACAGGGCAGAGGGGCTCTTCAAGTGGGTTTCGTGCTTCCCTGGAAGTGCAGGCAGCCCTTTACAAAGAATGAATGCCCTGTGCCAGTAACACTTGTTGCTTCATTTTCAGGGGCTTATAAAATACTACAGAAGTCCCAGAAACCCAATACATTAAGGTAAATTTTTAAAGTTTTGTGAGTTGTTTAGTTAAGGAAAGCGGTGAGACCCACAGTGTCGTGAGCTGCTTCTGTTCAGCCAGAGACTTTGCCAGGCTGAGGTGGGGGGGTGGGGAGCAGCAGGCTCGGCCTGGGAGCCCTTTCTCTTACAGTTGGGCCGCGTCCACCAAGACCTGTACTGTGCCAGCCCGCAGCGACGTGGGAAGAGCAGGGAGGTCTCTGTCCTCTTCCTTCAGGGGCAACCATTTAGATAACGTTTTTACAAAAATTATGTGACCAGCTGCTTTGGGCCCCAGTTTACTCCCTCCAGCTCAGGGCACAACTCTTTTTTTCTTGTTTCCCCAGCGCCTTCCTAACTTGACTTGATTAAGACCCAGCGGTCTCTCCAGTCAGCCCTGTTCTGGGGTAAAATGAGGCCTTTGTTGTGGGCAGTCAATGGACCAGCCTTAGTGAATATAAATGAAAAAGATAATTCAGGCCTTGCTTGGGCTGAAGCTGTGAGGCCGGAGCCCCTAGACGAGCCAGCTGGCTTCTGGGTTTTGGGCTGCCTGGAGCCCAAAGGGCAAAAGTCTGAAGGGAATGACTCCTGGGAGAAGGTGATACCCTCTGAGGATGTTTGACTTTGGGTCCCTACAGCACCTTCTGTTCTTTCAATAAAGCGTTTATTTGCAGCAGAAAGCCAGTGGAGTTGCCAGATAAGATACAGGATACACAGTTAAATTTGAATTTCAGATAAGTAGTTTATCTGGAATTTTAAACATTTGTTTAAAAAGTTGGTCTTAATTTTTTTTTAAAGGTAAGCATATCCCATACAATATTTGGAGCATACTTATATTAAAATATGTTTATTTATTTGAAATTCGGGTTTATTTGGATGTTCTGTATTTTTATTTGTCAAATATAGTAGCCCTAGAAGATGGTCCAGTGGCCTGAGAGAGCTGACACTCCTTTAAAGTGGCAGATGAACACAGAAGAAATAATTGGCCACAAGTGAAAATGTGTGTGATAGTACTAAAATAGGACATATTTTTTAAAAAATGATCCAGGAACTAGTTTCAAGTAGACTCTTTATACTATTTATCGATAATTTATAAATATAATAACTTATACATAGCTATAATTTATTAATGTGACTATTTTGTGTCTATAAAACACTTCTATTTCATGTTTTATCTTTTTTTTCCCCTCTCATCCCTTAGTGACATTGACCAGCAGTACTTAAATTATATATTCAGGTAAAATATAATTTACATTTTTAAAGAGTAACTCATATTCTCCTGGAGCTAATAGAATTTTATTTTCCAATAATATTTTGATTAGGGAGTTCTGAGTTGATGTGCTTGTCAAGAAGGCAACCTAAATAATTTGTGAGATGACCAGAAGCTGAGGAAACCAAATAGTAGTCCTGCCCTTAGACCAGACAAGAGTCTGTCTGGCCCTGCGCTTCAGAAGTCTGTGCCTCTCCCCATGGGATATGGAGTCTGTAAGGCTAAGGGGACATTTTTTCCCAGTGCCCACAACCTCTCTTCTAGCTTGGGCCCTGGAATTCCCTATGCAGGTGGCCTGAAACTTGAGTCCAAGGCTTCCCTGGGTCTGTCTGCCCAGCTCATCCCTATACTCAAGGATGTCCAAATAAAGATTGTCAGTGAGAAGGATGTGGACGGAGGGTGGCCATGTAGGCTGAGGTATCCACCTGCAATTGTGTGAGGCCCTCAGGGTGCAGGATGGAGCCTGGGATGGAAAAAGAAGGGGGCACATCAGGAGCCAGCAGCCGGAAGCTGGATGTCTCCATGGTGCCACATTCTGACACAAAGTTCCAAGGACTCCAAGAATTCTAAACTTTAATCTGGACTTCTAAGTTGTTTTGAAGGTATATTTGTTTAGGGAAGATGAAGTTTGAAACTTGATTTATAATGTTTAAATATGGTATATGGATTTCCATTTGTCCCTTGTCCCGAGCCAAGCAAAGAATAGGGGTCTGCCCACGACCTGGAATAGCTGGGGAGCATTCTTGGATTTTCATAGTCTCAGACTGGGCACTGCAGTATCTAATTGAGAAGCAGGGTGAGATTTGATGTTGGGAACCCAGGTTTGCCTAGTGCTGCAACTTTCCGTGGAGAGCACCAAGGTCAGAGAGATGCCTCTCAGCATTTGGTCACACCGATTTCTGGAGGAGGTTACTCCACTGAAAAGATTCAACATGAACTGTGTTCTCCATTTGCAGATGAAGTGCATAAATATCTTAGTATTTATTAAAACACCTTTTTGAAAGTGAGATTCATTACAAGCATGGCCGGGGGCCTCTTTTGTGCTCAACTGAAAACGATCATTAGTTCTACTCTGCCCAGACTCACCAGCTGCCTTTTCAAGACTCTTATGACATCAGGCCCCTTTAAGCAGTTCTTTTTCTCCAGAGAACTTATAGCCAACTGGAGCAGCAGAAGAATAAGGGGGTGGAAAAATGAGCCTCTGTGACCTCAGCTAGTTCTCCTGTCCTCCCTCCTTCCCTCTCGGTTCCTTCACCTGGTGTAAAGATGTTCACTGCCAGTAGTGAGCCTGGTGCTGAGGCTTCCTGGTAGAGCCCACTACTGAGCCTGTGGCTAAAGCCACAATTCTATTTCCAAGCCTTCTTTCAGTACAAGCGATGAAGCTGTGTGAATCAGAAAGAGGGCCGCTATTCATTTTCACGCAGGAGCTGGACACTGAGGGCATCAACATGCAGGGATTTGATCGCTCAAATCTATGGGGCGGCTGTGCTTATAGGTGCCGGCCTGCAACTGTGCTGGCCAGGATCAAGAACTCGTTTGAGCTCTCCATTTTTTGAGAGAGCCATGTAGTTGGATGGTTCTCAACTTTGGCACATACTCCTATTTTATTGAGGAGGTATTTACTCCCTAACACTGACTCTTTGGTATTTCTCATATAGGTAGAGGTCTAAGGCCTAAGGTAGAGGGGAAGGATGAAGGAAGGAATAAAGGTGGAAATTGAATATGGGACTGAACATAAATGCAAGATTTAAAAGCTGTATGGCTTTGATCAGAATTTTGAGAAATTTAGGAAATTTATAAGGAATGAATATTATGAGATGTACACCTAACACCATTTCTTTTTAATATAAGCAGACACTAGTCTCTCCTCATCTAGTAAATAGAAAATTACCATAATGTCCCTTGTTCATACCCCTCCTCCTTGTTTTGCACATGAAATTTTGTGTGTGTGTGTCAAAGGGAAATAGATAGGTGTTCTCTCTGGGATATGACTTATGAAACAAAAAATGTATTGGTGTTTAGCCTGTAGAGATTATATTTTTCTCATATTTCCCCATTTTATTTCCCATGAGCATTGGAATGTTTTCTATTTTGTTCACTGCTATATTTCCAAATTAGAACAGTACCTGGCACTTATTAGGCACTTGATAAATATTTATTGAATGAATGAATTTAAAAAGTCTGCTGTTGATCTGCCTTTTTATATTAGTATAATTTCTTCATTAGGGTTTATAAGTAATATATAATCTTAGAACTATTGGGAGCTTCAAGTTATATTTCTCTTCAAACATATTCCCACAAATATACCTCGATTAATTGTAATTTGGAAAGCTTATGGAGCACCTGCTATATGTCTGCCCTGCTAGGCAAAGATGAATAAAATGTGGTTCTTGCCCCGCAAGAGGTCACAGTGCACAAATTAGGAGTGATGCAACACTATATTTGCAAAATTCAAATAGAGATTAGAGCTCAACTCTGTTATTTAATTATTTCTTCTTATCTTTGCTCCCTGACATTTTATTCCAGGGTCACTCTTTGGGGTGATTCCAATTATGAGATTTGGGGTATCATGGCAAGTCCTGGGAGATATTTTGGGATGTAAATGGGCCTCTCATATTTTGCCATAGGAGCAATAACTTCTATTGCTGAAGTTATAACCAAAAGGAGATCCAGGGAGATAAAATAATGGAGTCTGTATAGGGTGTGCATTTTCCAAAGGAAAAAGAGATTGCAAGCAAAGGACAGAAATTTTCCAGTTTCATTAGTAGTGCATGTTTTTTTTTTTTTTATAGATACATGTAAACGCTGTCATATAAACTTACAATTTCTGAATGCTCAGACTTGTGGCTATTCTCCATTCTTTTTCTGACCCCTCCTCTCTTCTGCCTCTTTCCATGACATTGTTTTTTGGAGCCATCAGAGAACCTGTGCTTTAGCAGTAAAGCAAAGGAAGAGCCTGAGAAAAACAGAAATGGTGCCAGGAAATGACCCAGGAGCTGGGCAGGGGAGGGTTGATGAGCTAATAGTGTTTTCCCTGTTCAAAACTGTCTTTCTTCAAGCTGCCTACAATGTCACTGACTAGAGATTTGTTGCCATGGTTCTGAATCCTGGTGCACTTTAAAGTCACCAGGACCATAGCAGAGTAAAACAACTGATGCCTGGACCATACCCTCAGAGATTCTAACTTAGGCCCGGATGTTGGGCTATCCTAATGTGCAGTCAGAGTTAAGAATCAGAGTAGGCCATGAAGCACTTAAAAAAAAATTCTCTCCTATACTTGGATAAAAAGTTTTATTTCTAACCTCTAACTAAATCAGCTGCCTGGATGGCATGGGGTTGCGATGAAAGAGAGTATAGAAGGTGGGCTTAGGGAAGCATGAAGATGCTATAGACAGGCACTGGGAGATGGGAGAAGCTTCCAGAGAGGAAGACGGAAGGGTGCCAAGGACGAGTATGGCTTGCCTAAGAGGGACATGCCTCCTTGTCCTTTTCATCCTTTTTGGCATCAATTGCAAATCAGCCTAGGTAGTTTTCAGTCGCATGATGTATATATGCGGTGGATCACTTTGTGGGCTAGCGTCTTGGACTCTTAACTTACCTTCTATGCAGTTAATTCTGTGGTAAAAATAGACATAGCTGTCATTCAACAGCAAGCTTTTAGAATGCAACCTATTTGTAATTTAGAGTTTGCTTTGTTTAATTTATAAATACTCTTGGTAGATTAGGTGAGTGTGATACTCATTAGTAGCACGGCTGACCCTCAGAGTGGGGCATGGATCGTCAGTTCGTCATAGGGTAGATTCAAACCTCTTGCCAAAACCTGAGGCAATTCAAGAGATTCTCACTTTCTCACTGAGGATGTGGATTTAGGCAGAATGAGACCATTCAGTGCAGATAATTTACTTTTAGACCAGTTTCACTGTTTCTAAGTAGAATGGTTAGGCATGTATGTTGTTTCTCCTCAGTATGGGGAAGCTTTCTTCACTACTCTGCTGTTTCTTTTTCAGCGTGGTGCTCCTGGCATTTGCATCTCATCCCACAGGTAAACATCATTTTGTTTGTTTGTTTTACATTGCCTATTCAATGCAGTGTGCTCTGACCCCGGTTATAACTCTGAGGAACATTTTGTGAAAGAATGTAATTCCCTTCCAGGATGCCAAACTCAGGGGTTAGAAGTGGCCCACGTACTTGAAATTATTCTTAATAACCCATTATAGAGTTATTGCCTGTGGATTTATTCTTATCTCTTCTTTGTTGTGTATGTTTTTATCTGGTGCAATCTCAGATGTACAGACAGGTTTCATCTGCAGAGTAGACTATTGCGGGCATTATTCTCTTCTAATTCTTTCTTAAAGCATCCAGAATTGCCCTTCAATTCTAGTGCTAAAGGATTTGGTGAAAAAGTTCAAATTCACCCTATTTCTGACTGATATCCTTTTATAAATTTTTATCATATGTTATCATCTAATCTTCATAATTCCAGATGAAAGAAATCAAGTTTTAAAACTTACCTTTATCCTGTTGCTACCTTAATTACTCTGTAGTTGTTTTACAGATTCAGGAATTGCCCACAATACTCTATTTCATTGTGGATTTTTACTTTGAAAGGTTTTGAAGTTGATGCCAAAGATAAAACAATAATATTTGTGTGGGGTATGGCTGAAAATACATGTTTTATTGGTCATGTTCCTTAAACTAATGTTTATTGACCATTTGCTATTCATAAGGCATTTAACAAGCCTTCAGGGTCTCAGTTCTCTTATTTGTAAAATGGAAAAGGTGAGCTAATTATTTCTAAAGCCCCTGCAAGCCCTCATAGTGTGCCTAAAACAATGACAGCTTTCTGTTTGTGTTTTTAGCTGCTTCAGATTATTTGAACTAATATCCCTAGGGAACTGTTGTCAGTAACTGGAATCATGTTTCTAGATTGTATATGACATATGTGAACCCGTGTCTCATAAGGATAATTTGGATTACTTTTCTCTCAATGCATCATTCTACACTTGCTTACACTGTAGCATATCTGCTATTTTCTTTCACTCCTATAGTCTGATGTATCTTACAACTATGAGGTATTCTCTTGAGTGCCCTCTCTACAATCATTTGTTGAAAGCCTATCATTTATAAAATAATAAATCATCTACAACCATGGTGTTAACCCTAAACAGTTTCCGCTTGCCCATATGCTAGTCTTCTGCCTCCCGTCATTCCTTCATGCAGCGAGGGGGTTGCCACCCAACAGGTACTTAAGAGCCTACTTACTAAGCATCCTCCCCCTTTGAAATGCGTTTTGGTCAAAGGCCTCTGGAAAGCTTTGTCTGCTGGTTCTCCTTTGTCGGCATGTTCATCTACTTCCTGAGTGATTTCTAGTGGATTTGATGAATAATTTTCACACGAAGAAATCTCTCTGCCTTTCAGCTCAAAGATTATGCTTGTTCATTGGTTACACTCAGGATTATGGGGGCTGGGAAGAATCTAGTGAATATCCAAGGTGCCGCCACATTTTACAGATGAGGCAATTGAAGCCCAGAGCAGTTAAGTGATATGACCTGGATGATGCACAGGAGGTGAGTAGCAGAGGGAGACAAGTTTAGGTCTCCTGACCCTCTTTCCAGGCTTTTCTTCCTAAAATGCTTCTTTTTCAGTGGTTTTACACTTTATTATAAAGTCTCCCATACTTTCGTGTGATGCTCCTAAATTTCTTTCTGGAGCTTCTTTTGGTTTGGAGGGCGTTTTGTCTATCAGTTTCCAAGCCTGGTAACTGCCGATAATCATTTATTTGGGGTTGCATTCCCACATATTACCTTGAGTTACTGCCAAACTTTTAAGTCAGCGCAGAAGACCTGGGGCACCTAATTACTCTCTGGAACTCAAAATGGTCGGCAACTTTCTGGCCTGGACAGAAGAGTCATTTAAAATAGATTTTGGTTTGTTTGAAAGAAGAATTAATTTTCTCACACATTATATTTTAAGTTCAGAAAAGAAAGAATTGACATTGGACATCAGATGTCCACCTTCCATTCCTCCTCTTTGACCATATCACGTGGTGAACGACTGAGGCTGTGTCTGTGGCAGATGGCTCAGGGAGTTGTAAAGCCTATGGGATTTATCAGAGAGGGGCTTGGTACACTTACCTGGAAGGGCTTCTGGATGCATCTTTGATTTGTTGCAGTTTTCAGATAGCTGAGGTGGAATCTTTGAAGAAGCCAGGTATAGAAAGTTGACTTCTGAGAACGATTTTGCTGGGCTGATGACACTGTGTGACTGGTGTTAATAGCAGAGACGACCTTAGCCTCCCTTGCTGTAAGTAGCTGAGGCACCCCAGTGAAGCCCCGCAGGCCTTTGTAGCCATCATAGCAGGGCTCTAGTAAAGGCCCTGGAGAAGGTGGGTGTAGGGTTATGTACATCCTGGTGGCAGCCTTCCAGAAGAAGCCAGTGATTGCCATCTATACCAGCACCAAGTTCAGTATCCAACCCATGAACATCCCACACCTACTTCTATGTGTATTAAGTAAAATAAAGGCGCTGTAAGATGTTCATGATCACGTTTGTTGCTTTCCTAGAACTCAGGCACAGTAAAACACTTATATTTGTTTGTTAGAGTAGATAACTAAGGTAGATAGATTTTAAGGTAGGAATTTGCTATGCATGATGATGGAAGTTCACAATCTAGAAGACCCCTGGGAAATCAGTTTTTCCAGTTTTTTAAACTCATGTCAATTGTTCTAAACTTTTTGACGAGTCCTGGTGTTGTTTTCTTATAGTATAGAGTTAATTACAATGTTTAAGCAAATAAAACAGCTGAGGAAAATTTTTCTTCTCCAGAAGTATCCATGGACTACTGCGATTGGGTGGCTCCAATTCTTGCCAATATTTTAGCTTTCTTATGAGTAGTCTAGACTGTTTTTAAGACAGGACAGCACTTTATTCTTTCCCACTTACTTATTACACTTTCCATCAACACTGTCCACTGCTGGGCCTGAGTGTTGGTCCAGGAGAGTGTCTTGATAGCCCACATGCGTACCCTTTAAGACACAATGTGAGTCAGGGACATAAGTGCAGTCTTATTTTGAAGGATCTGTTAATTTCTGACATTTTAAAACAGAGCTTGATTCCGTTTCATTTATTCTCACCTCTTCTTTTTTTACTTGTATCTTTATTTGGTAGTACATATAAAATGTTTTAAAATTGAGATAGTTTACATATATAAAATACGTAAGACCTATCTTAAATGCAAAGCTTGGCCATTTATGACAAATGTATACACCCATGTAACTCACCCTTCTATCAGGTATAGAACACTTTTGTCACTACAGAAAGTTTCCTCACACCCCTATTAGTCTCTCCCTCCTCATCCACCACCAAAAGCCACCACTGATCTGATTTCTGTTACCATAGATAACAGATAAGTTCTGTCTATTCTCGAGTCTCATATAGATAAGTTCTGTCTATTCTAAAGTCTCATATAAATAGAAACACATAGGAAGTATTCCTTTGTGACTGGCTCTTTCATTCAGCATAGTGTTCAGAGATTCATCCAGCCTGTCGTGCATATCACTAGTTTACTCCCTTTTATTGCTGGATAATGTGCCATTATGTGAACATACCACCTTTTCTTTATCAAGTCATCTATTGATGCTCACCTGGGCTGTTTTCATGTTTTTGGCTGTTCTGAATAAAGCTTCTATGAACATTTATTTACAAGACTTTTTGTGAACTTATGTTTTTCTGTCTCGTGGATAAATACCTAGGAGTAGAATTTCTGGGTTTTAGAGTAGATATATATTTAACTTCTAAAGAAAGTGCCAGTTTTCTAAAGTGTCATACCATTTTACACTCCCACCCAGAAATGTATGAGAGTTCCAGTTGCTCCACATCTTCACTAGCATTTGGTGTTGTCAGTCTTACTTTAGCTATTCTAGTGCGTGCATCCTTGTCCCTCAGTAGTGCTTTTGACTAAACTGCCCTTCTCATTCAATGATGAGTAGCTAAAAAAAAGAAGCTTTCTTGTAGATGCAGATGATATGGCTGTGGGTCACAACCTTTGGGGTACATTGGGACCTAATGGCAGGGATCAGGTAGATAGTTCTCCATGTCCTAGGCACAGGCCCTGCCACTTTTTCTCCTTCTAGCACTGAGTTGCCTTCTTGGTGGTAGAATCTACCTCCCTCTTTAATCTTCCAATTTCATGGTTCAGGCAGAGGCTTCAAGAATCTGGGAACCCTGCTTCCCCTTGGACTGTTTTAAGCAATAATAAAGAAGAGAAATCCTTCCCATGTTTGAGAGTTTGCATTTCATATTTGTGTGGGGCCCCTATGCTGTGGTGTTCAAAAGAGAGGATCCCAAGGCACTAGAAGGGTAGGGAGAGCCACAGGAATCTGACCCAGAAATGACCTTGTTACCTGGTATGTCTGTTGCTCATGGTGAGATAACGCAAGCAGACTAATCACTTCTTGGAACTGACCTTCCTTTTTCCTGCCAGTTCCGAGGGCTAAAATGTGATGAGAGGAAATTTTTTTTTCATTTTCAAATATCAATTAATCTTGAATGCAGTAAGATTGTGCCACACTTTTTACTGTGGTTCCACAATCTTCAGAGAAACGGGATTCACTCCCTCTGTCAGAGAGCCAGCAGAAATTTAACTGTGGAGCACAGGAATGAAGGCTCAATCCAGACTTTATTGTATCAGCTGTATGTTGATGCCACAAAACATGTTTACAAATCTTGATCTACTTCATTTGTGCTTAAATTGGTGTGTTCTGCACTAGATGGTGTAGGAGTGTTGTTTTTTTGAACATTTTTACAAATTTTTTAGGCTCCCGGATCTAGTCCTCATGTGGTTGGGGTCAGCCAGCTACACACTACAACAGCTTCAGGGCTGTTTGTAACACAGTCATTAACCTTTGCTGTTTAGGGGTTGATATGCATCTCGTCTGTTTAAGAGCTCTACTTTCGTAAAAGTGGAGGTAGGGTGAAGGCATCAGAAGGCAAACATTTGGAGTCAATTTGAAATTGAGGACCAGCATATTCAACTGGAAAGTGTTTGGAACATTCCCTCCAGGGGTTTAGGTCTCTCAGTTCAGTAGTGCTTATTATATGTCAGAGTTGGTCCTAACACAGTAGGTACAAGTGATACATAAGATAGAGTCCCTATTCTCAGGGACTTCTTAGTTCTAGCAGGAGAGACAGGCATGGAGTCAGCTAAGTGCTATGTGAAAAATGTGTAGAGGTTTTAGAAATGGCTCAAAGAAAAGAGGGAGCTATTCTCTCTCACCCTCTCTCTCAATAATCTATAGGAACAACTTTCAGGATTTGGGTGAGGGTTATCATCTAACCGGTAAGTTCTAGGATAATTTCTTTATCCGCCTCCTCCCTGTCTACCTCTGACCCCTCCACAGCCTGGGCTGGGCTGTAAAGATTGCCAACGAACCGTGAGTCCAGTTTACCTCCCAGGAGTATTTCTGATGAAAGACTGGGTGCTGAGAGGAGGCAGCGCCCAAGCAAAATCTCGAGGTCCTGCATTTAATTTATCTCCCCCTTTGCCCGTTCCTTATTATCACACTGACTGCGCTGCAGTTTCTCTGAGAAGGAAATTGGGAAAGGGCCAGGAACCAACAGCTGCCAAAGAGATAGAATGCAAATCCTCCATGACATCCTTTTCACTGCCTGACCGGGGTGCTCTGGCCGCCCGCTAGGACCACGGTGCCCAGGGTCACCTTGGCTGTCACTCCTGTGGGGAAAGGGACTGCCGATGGTGTTGCTCCTCATGCACTGAATGGCTGAGCCTGATGATATCATTTACAAAGTCCCTCCACCAATATAGATCCCAAGGAGATGTTAAAGGTATTCAGTGGAATTGTGGCAGAGAATACAAGAACTCATAACCTCTTGCTATGTTGCACAAAAACCAGATCCCTCGAGTCCCTCTCCTTTTAATTAAACACACGCACATATGTACAAACGAAACAAAACAGTAATAGTCATGATAAAAAACAACCCTCCAAAGAATTGGAATTCAGAACTTTTCTTTCCAATACTAGGTGGTTGAATCATTTGAAATCATTTAGGTCTCCGAGGAAGTGTGGCATGCCATTGTGTCTCCCGTTCTGAAACTCTTGATTAATAAATGTAGTGATGAAGCAAATACTGCCCTTATGTTCCACTGCACACCTAACATGCTGTGAATACTCGTAAAAATCAGCCCTTCTCGCTCCAGTCCATCTGGCATTGAGAGACAGACCAAGGCTGGGGTCCTGGAAGGCCTGGCTCCTCCAGTCTCAAAAATTCCAGATTTGGAAGGATTAAGCTATCTGCTGTGGAAATGCTTAATTCCTTGTCTCTGGACATTTTTGGAAGGCTTTCTGCTTTTTTAATCTCCTGACTTCTTGTTTGTGACCAAGTTCAAATTCCAAAGAGGGAAGCAGCCAATATGTGTGATTATTTCCTCTTGCACCAAGTGGAACTAAAAGAATGAACTTACTTCACTAGAAATAAATGTACCCTTTGGACCTTAAACTAAAGTGAATATGCACAGTCGGTTGGCCCCTCTGCCATTTGTGCAGTAATTAAACATAAAAATGAAAAAAGATGTCAGAGGCATGCATTCACATTCTTTTTTTGGATGTAAGGCAGAGAAGAATAGAAGAATCTTTAAAAAAA
>NW_011888836.1:4747931-4807442 GCF_000151845.1 Pteropus vampyrus
ACTATGAAAAAAAGATTTTGGAAACCATTGACTAAGGGATGTCTAGACACAAGGTAATCATTAATCACCTTGGGAAATGCTAAGGGAGATAGACCAATTAAATGGATAGAATTAGATAACATAGAAGTTCATACCCATCCTATTTTCCTTTTCCTGCCATGATCCCCACTTTGTTTGACTCTATTATGCTCAGAAGTAGAAAGGCTTCTGTGGACAGTCTCAGAGTATATATTCCGATATGGTGGAAAGACCAAACTTGGGGTGTATTCCAGCCTTGCTGCTTCCTAATTGTGTGGTCTTTGGGCAGGTTATCCTAGCTTTCTCAAAACTTAGTTTAGTTCTATAAAATGGAAAAATAATATGCAAGGTTGCTGCCTATATTAAATAAGACATGTAAAGAGCTAGGGTTCTCCCACTCTTTTTATGTAAAGCACTAAGCATTATGCTTCGCCCAATAAATGATGGTCATTATTATTACCTGCTCAGGTCAACCATAAGTAAAATGTCAGCACACCATGAGCATAAAAACGAGACCACCGAGTCCCACATTTATAGGATGCTACCTTATGAAGCAATGTTTCTTTAAAGAGTGTCAAAAATCTAATATGTAGCTAGGTAAAATTTTTGGTCTTTTATGACAAAAAAAAAAAATCAATATTATAGAGTTTGCTTTTGCATTTGAGCCTTAGAATGATTTATTTATCATCCTCAGAAAAGTTTCAAGAGAACACTGACAGAAGTCTTCTTCCCAGTTCCTCTCAATTTGGTCAGGTCTTGTCATTTGACCATTAGCTAGGATTGTGTGGCATGACTGTTAGTGCTGCTCCGGCGCCTGTGGACTTGTTTCCTTCAGGTCTGGTTATTTGGCAGCACAGGATATGGAGGGGAGGGCAGCCACTGTTTGCTTGTTTGGAACAGAGCCTGTTGGTGTTGGCTTCGTGGGGTGACATTCTGGCTCCATTTCTACCCCTTTTCATCTGCAACTTTCTCATAACCCAACACGAAAAATTCGGGTTTATTTTATTTGAAAGATTTGGAAATCTTTATTCAAATTGATTTAACTCTCTGTTACATTTTACCCCCTGGCTTCACTTCTTTTAAGAATGTGTTGGTTTTCACCATCTCATCTTGTGGCTCCTCCATGACCATATCTTAGACTAAGAGTTGTCCCCTTCAGGAGGCCCTGGAGGAGGTCAGAAGGGGCTATGGAGACCTAAGGATACAGTAGTAACCATGCCCAGGATACCCCATTAACAGGGAGCCCAGTCTCTTTCACTTCTGGGGTCCTCCCATTGCTTTTAAGATCTACCTCCATAGCGAGGGGTAGGAGAGCTGAAAATAAAAGAAGATAAGGGATTCATGAGAAATTTAGAAATGATTCACAGACATTTCAAGTGATGGGAATGAATCTTGGGTGCTTTCATAAACAAGCTGTTCACAAACCTGGAGGCTCCGTTCTAGCAGAGAGTAGGTGCTGAGAGGGTAGATCATCATGGAATCATGCCCTTCCCCTGGCTGGAAGTGGAGAGGAGCAAAAGGAGGTATGGGAGATTGGACAGGTATCTGTGAAGTTGTTATCTCCTTGGACACAGGGCGGGTGCCACCAACAAGAGTCCTGGAGTGCTGGCTGCCTCACTTTCTACTCTCAACCTCACAGCCATGAGCACCTGGAGCATCTCACTCTGTCTCTTTGGTTAAGAGCATTTGTAATGAGACTTGAAGAGCTGTGGAGAACTGTTGAAAGAGCCAGGAAGTCTGGAATATTATTGTGCCTCAATTTGCATGTTAATAAAGTGAGAATTGGAGCTGGGGAGACTTTCTATTCTGAAAATCTCTGATTTCCATAAGTTAGGATGAAGACCACTGTGTTTATTCCTACTTTAAGAACACATAATCTAAAGCAAGAAAAAAAGGGAGAAAGAGGGGATTTGGTCAAGGTTATAAGGGTCAATGAGCACAGCCAAGAACAGAAATTTAGGTCACTTGATTTCTAGCCTACTGCTTACCCAAAAGGGCCTCCTCATCTAGGACACGGAGTGGGTGCAAATGACTCAATCTCTAATCCATAGCTTCCCGGCCTCCCATGACTGCAGATGCAAATCTGAATGAACTTTGCAGGTCATCCAGGCCAAACAGGTTGATATACACACAAGGGATGCCTAATGCTTGTCTCTGGTCCTGCCCCAAGAATGTGGCTGTGAACTCATCTAATCTAATGAAGTGAAGGCACACATTTCTGTGAAATTTGGCCTTAAGTGTGTTTAATTCAATTCAAGCTGCTCCCAAGTAAGCCTGTCAAACATTGATGTAATTAATACCTACTATGACCAAGGCTCCATGCTTGGCTCTATTTGAGAAAGTACAGAGAAGCCCAGGAATGGGTTCCGCCTCTCAGAGCTCACGATCTGAGTTGGAGTCACACAGCAGTGCCTATAATAAAGGTCAAATGGCAGTGTGGCATTTAAGGCCCTGAGGGTACAAATAGATACAGCTCATAAGACCCACCTCTCTGGTTTGGGGTACAACTGCAGTCATGTCTCTTGTTGTTTGATTTTCAATTCCAAATAATAGTTACATTCAGGCCCTGTCTTGCATGTATTTGTGGGAAGTCAGCTTCTGTCATGGAGTTTCTCTGCCACACTCTCTTCCCCAACTATCCTGCCTCCAACCGCCAGGAAGAGTAACTGTTCTCTTTGGAGTTCCCTTTGCTTTGGCCTTGGCTACACAGTAACATTTCTGAAAACAATTCCAATGTAGGCCACTATTTCCCCATCTGGCTTGCTGATGCAGACCTCTGAATAAACCCCAAGATGCCGCCCCAGCCTCAGGCTCCCTTGGCGGGGGGTGGTTTTCAGGTCATATATATAGGATTAGACATCATTGCCAAAGTAGCTTCCATGTAGGTTGGCTGGAGTTCAGCGACTTCTGTTATGCAGCCAGCCTCCCCTTTAGAGTCTTACCTTGAACCCATGGGCCAGACCCTCTACCCTCATATAGTGAGTTTCCCTTTGGAATTTTCCTGGCACTTTGTTCTACTTGAAAAAAATTGAAGCTCTACCTTGGCAAGCACCAAGCTCCAGAAGTAATATGGAAAGAGCAGGAGGTATTGTCCTCTATGCTCTTTTTTCTTCCATGATTTAGCCAGAGACTTCTCAAATTTCTAAACCTCCAATAAAATGCTCTCATCATAGCTCCTTAGGAAAGTAGAGCTTAATGTTTTTTTTTTAATTTTTGGTGTTTTTATCCAGAGATTACTAGAAAACACAGATAAGATAGATGAGTAATAATTAGAAATTGACTGGTAAAATGTAACAGAAAATAGTTACCTATTGGCTAAAGGAAGACAGGCCTCACTAACAAAATATTTTCTCCTTCCAGTGGATTTTTCGGATTCTTTCTCATGTTCAGCACAGTGAAGCTAAAAAGCCTAATGGCCCCCGGTCAGTGTGCAGCCTGGATTTTCTTTGCTAAGGTAAGAGAGAGTGGTGGAGTGGGGAAAATTGATCTCAGGAGCCTTTGTGTCCAGTATTGTCAGAGCCTGTGTGATGTCAGGGTTGCTCTTCATGGAATCATTTCTATTTACTAGCCCTGAGACTGAGTTTTTGCTCATTCAGGTAACAACTTCTGAAGTCTTCCACCTATTTTATTAGCACGACATAATCTTTATCATGCTCCTGGAAGGTGACCTGGGTAAGCCATTTAATTCCCCTGAGCCTTAATTTCTCCATCTGAACATGCGGGGTTTCACCAAACAAACAAACAAACAAATAAACAAAAACCCCAAAACACCTCTAAAACTTCTCTAATTCTAATAGACTGGACTTCTGGAGGCATGGGACAGTTCTTATCATCCTTCCTGGGAACTGTGAGGATGTCTAGAACTCAAGTGACTTGCCCAAGAGGTCTCAGCTTATTAGAGATGATAGGGAGAGGAAAATAGGCAATGGCCAGACTGGGGGACTTAGATGAAGCAAGAGAGTATTATAAGAATGCCTGTGTGTATCTGATTGACCGTGGTTGAAGCATAAGATAGAGAGGTAGGAAAATAAGAAACAAAAGGAGCAAAAAAGCAGCAGTGGGACGGATGATCTTAACTAAAATACTTTGAGATGAGCTTTCTTCTAGTAGAGAATCTCATTTCTCTAATGTCTGTGAAGGAGTCGGGTTGTAGGGCCCTAGGTACTAATTCCAAGGAGTGAGATTTCTTAATTAATTTAATCTAATGAAATAATCATTTAAATTTGTGCCTTTAGTCATCTTTATGTTTGTTGGTTGATTCCCCCCTCCCCAGAAAACAAAGGCAAACATTTTTCTTTGAAACTCAGGTTTCACAGTGATATTTTCACCTGCATGGTCTACTTTTTAATAGTATTAATAATTCTAATTCCAGCAGAATGTAAAGAATGGTTGAGATACTGACTTCCAGCATGACAGAATGAGGTTGACAAATCCTCTCCCAAAAAAGCAACAAGAAAGCTTGGAAAAGGCTGTCAAAAATATCCATTTCAGTTCTCTAAAAATTGATCAAAGATATACAACAAACCAAGAAACAATTGTTCATGAAAACTACTAAACTTTGGGTAAGAACAGTATGAACTTGTGGCATTCTTGCCTAGTGTTGCGTCCATTCTCTCCTCCCCTGCTCTGTCAGTGTGATATTTTAACCAGACCAGGGTAGGCTATGAAAATCATCAGCCTTGCTGCCACTTCTAGAATACCCCATTGGAGTATTTTCAGTTCATTTGGAGTATTTTCAGTTAAAGTGGCTGAGTCAGTCAGTGGTAAGTGAACAAGAAGAGCCAGTAGCTCCACTGTCTTCAGTTTATAGTCCTCTTAGGAACAAGCAATGGACCAATGGTCTAGCTGGGGACTTAATAGGTAATTCTGAGAGATGAGAGAACCATCAGGGGATTGATAGCTCTCCATATATCCCAGATTGATCTTAGTCTGTGTGCATGAGCAGCAGAGATGGAGGCTGCCCAAGACATCCACACATCTCTGGCCAACAGAACTTGTGTGCACACATAGAAGAAATGTGAGAAAGCCTACAGAAAGTAAAAGCTGGGGCAGACATGAAAGCAGCCCGAAATTTGATTTTGCTTCTCAACCCATACACAGTCAGAAGCAGAGGGAAGAAGACTTCTGGCTCAAGGTATTTGAGCAAAACTTCTGACTAGTCTTTGCCAGAACACTAAGCTAGACAGATGTGGGGACGACTCCTAGGAAAGCAAGCTTGAAATAAAAACAACAACAAAAAAATTGGGTGAAGACCTCAGCAACTGTACCACATATAGAAGACAGATTTTACAGACTTAGTGCAGACAAATTACTAAATAGAAATACCACAGTACTAACAATGCTTGGGGGGAGGGGAAGTCATAATCCAGAGGTGCTATCATATATCATGTGAAGTGCCCACTACTCAGCAAAAAAGTAGAGGCCTTCAGAGAAACAAGAAAGCATGATTCGTGGAAAGGAAAAGAGCAGTCTGTAAAAATTGTGTTTGCTTGTCTGTTCCTCAGATGTAGGACTTGACAGAAAAAGACTGCAAAGCAGCTACTTAAATATATTCAGAGATCTAAAGGAAACCATTTTTAAAGAATTCAAGGAAAGACTCAGTAAATAGAGAATCTCAGTAAAGAGATAGAAATTATTTTAAAAAAGAGAACCAAATGGAAATTCTGGAGTTGAAAAGTACAATAACTGAAATGAAATGAAAAAATTCTCTAGAGTTACTCAATAGCAGATTTGAGATGGCAGAAGAAAGAATAAGTGAACTAGAATGTAGAGCAAAAGAAATTATTCAATCTAAAGAAGAAAGACTTTTTTTAAAATTAAAGAACTGTGAACAGAGGCTTAGAGACCTGTATATATATATTCCAGAAGAAGAGGAAAGAGAGGTAGAAAAAATAGGATTAATGGATGACTTCTTATCAAAAACAGTGGAAGCCAGAAAGCAGTAGGAAAACATATTCAACATGCTGGAAGAAAAATCTTCAATCAGGAATTCTAGATACAGCAAAAATATCCTTCAAATATGAACTAAAAATAAATACATTCTCAATTAAAGACTGAGGGATTTGTTGCTAGCAGTCATATCAATAATTACATTAAATGTAAATAGACTAAATACCCCACTCAAAAGTCAGAGATTGTCACACTATATAAAAAAGCAAGACCCAACTATATGCTGTCTACAAGAGATAACACCTTAGATTCAAAGACACAAATAGGCTGAAAGTAAAAGGATGGAAAAACATAACCGTGCAAACGGTAAACATAAGAGAACAAGCTGGAGTGACTATATTAAATCGGACAAAATAGACTTTATGACAGGAAATATTACTAGAGAAAAACAGGGACATTTGATAATGATAACAGGGTTAATACATTAGGAAGCTATAACAGTTATAAATGTATACACACCTAGCAACAGCAGCCCAAAATATATGAAGCAAAAAGTGACAGAATAGAAAGGAAAAATAGACTATTTAACAATAATAGTTAGAGATTCTAGTACTGCACTCTCAAAAGTTAATAGAATAACTCACAACTCATAGAAAAGCAGGGTTATAGAAGGATAGAGATGACTTGAACAACACTATCAACCAACTTGACAACTGCCATTTATATGACACTCCACACTGACTGCAGAATACATATTCTTCTCAAGCACATTTGGAATGTTCTCCAGAATAGATGTTATTCTGGGTCACAAAACGAGTCTCAATAAATTTGAAAAGATTGAAATCATATGTGGTATATTCTCTGACCACAAGCAGAAGTAAATTAGAAATTTACAACAGAAAAAAAATCTAAAAAATACCAATTTATTTAGAAATTAAATAACATATTCTAAATAACCTATTAGGGAAAAAAAGAAATCACAAGAGAAATTAAAAATATTTTGAATCAAATGAAGACAAAAACAGAACGTCAAAACTTATGGGATGCAACTAAAGTATTGCTTAGAGGGAAATTTATAGGGGTAAACACCCGTATCAGAAAAGAAAGGTCTCAAATCAATAACCTAAGATTCCACATTAAGAAACTAGAAAAAAAAAGAGCAAACTAAACTCAAAGAGAGCAGAAGAAAGGATATGATAAAGTTTAGTGTGGAAATTAATGAAATAGAAAACAAAAGCAATAGAGAAAATCAATATTGGTTCTCTGAAAACATCAACAAAATTGAGAAACCTCTAGCTAGACTAAGAAAATAAGAAAGGAGATACAAATTATCAAAATTAGAAACAAAAGAAGGGATATTGGTTTAAATCACTGATTCTATATGAACTAAAAGCATTGTACATTATGAATCAGTCCATTCGTATTAATAATTTTATGCCAGAAAATCAGATGGTTTAGATGAAATGGACAAATTTTCAGAAAGGCACAAATTAGGAACATTGACTCTAGAATAAATGGAAAATCTGACACACTCATAACAAGTAAATAAATATAAGTAGTAATTAAAAATCTTTCCACAAAGAGAAGCTTAGGCTCAATTTATTTTATTGGTGAATCCTATCACATATTTAAAGAATATATATTTTTCTTTATAAATCTTTTAGAAAGTAGAGGAAGAGAGAATAACTCCTAATTCTATAAGGTGAGTTACTCTGATACTAACACCAGACAAAAAAAATTATAAGAAGTGTACAGGCTAATATCCCTCATGAATATAGATCTTTAACAAAATATTAGCAAACTGAATTTGGCAATGTATAAGAAGGATTCTACACCATGATCAAGTGAATTTATTCCATGAATACAAAGTTGGTTTAACATAGGTAAATTAATGCAATCCATTATATTAATAAAGTAAGGGACACGAATACATGATTGTGTCAAAATGTACCAAAAACCATTTGACAAAATCCAACAGCTGAATATTCATGGTAAAAACTCCCGACAAACTAATAATAGAAGAGAATGTTCTCAGCCTCGTAAAAGGCATCAATGAAAAACCTGTAGTTTGTTCTATACTTAATGGCGACACTGAATACTTTCTGCTTAAGATTGGAGCAACACAAGTATATTCACTCTTACCACTTTATTCAACATTATACCGGAAGTTTTGGACAGTGATAAAGAAAAAAAATTGTATTCACGGATGACATCCTATATGTAGAAAATCCTAAGGAATCTATAAAAACACTAATTGACTTAATAAACTGTTTATCAGGTTCTCAGGATGCAAGATCAATATACAAAAATCAATTGTAGTTTTATATATTAGCAATGAAGAGTCATATTCATAAAAAATGAAATTAAGAAAATAATTCCATTTATAATAGTATCAAAAAATACTCAGGAATTTAACAAAGAGGTATAATATTTATAAACTGAAAATTACAAAATGTTTCTGAGAGAAATTAAAGATCTCAATAAATGGATCGACTCAACATCATTAAGATGGAAATGCTTCCTAAATTGAGCAACAGAAATAATGCAATCCACATCAAAATCCTTGCAGGCTTCTTTGTACAAGTTCACAAATTTATCCTAAAATTTATTAGCAATACACAGCCAAAACAATTTTGGAAAAGAAAAATGAAGTTTGGATATATAAACTACACAGTTCAAAAACTCACTATAAACCCAGAATAATCAAGACATGTGGTATTACCATAAAGATAGGCATTTATGGTGTATCTATTTTTGATAAAGATACAAGGCAATTCAATGGGAAAAGGATTTTCTTGTGAACAAATTGTGCTGGAACAGTCAGATATATCCATATGCAAAGACTTAAACATGAATGCTTATAGCGGCGTTATTCATAATTGCCCCAAACTGAAAACAATCTAAATGTCCATCAGCTGGTGAATGTATAAACAAGATGTAGTATATATAATCAATGGAGTACTATTCAGCAATAAAGAGGAATGGCTTATTAATACATTGCTACAACATGGATGAATCTCAAGAACATTATGTTAAGTGGAAGAAGCCAGTCACAAAAGTATACATATAGTATGATCCTATTTATGTGAAATTTCCAGAAAAAAGTTTATAGAGACAGAAAACATATCGATAGTTACTTGGAGCCATAAATGCCTATAAATGAAGTGATGGAAGTATTCTAAAACTGGGTTTTGGTGATGATTATGCCATCATCTAAATTAATTTATTAAATTTGTTCATTTAAAAAAATCATTGAATTTTACATTTACAGTGGGTAGATTTTATGACATTTAAATTATCCCTAAAAGTTGTAAAGTAACAGTGCTTAAAGCATAGCGCTTAAATATCATCTCTTTAAGACTAGGATGGACATTTTTCCTGTGTATATGGTTTTGCCCATTTTGCCACTAGTTTCATGAGTCTTCTTTTTACTTGATATAGTTTTTCTTAAACTCTGAAGGAGGTTTATAAATACCTTCTCTGTAGTTAATTCAAAAAGTGGAAAAAATTTTAACTGGTTGCTGTGATTTAATGCTAATCCTTCTTAAATGTGGAGGACTGGATTAGATAGCCTTAAAGGTTTCTTCCAGCCTCAGTTCATCAAGCAATCTCTGTCTCTCTCTGTCTCTCTATCTCTGTCTTTCCCTGTCTCTCTCTCTCTCTCTCTCTGTCTCTCTCTTTCTCTCCTTTTTTCTTTTCTATTTAAAAATAAACTCTGTTATCCTCAATAACATAATATTTACCCATTCTTTGGGCCACCTACACATCAGAATGTGCTGACATTTGAAGTACAACATAATTGTACTTAGCAATACAGCATTTCTCCATGATGTCATTGTGACTGCTGGGTGCCAGCATATTCGGAAAGTGACTCAGAGATGTTCCATTGTTCCCAGGGGAGAATTTGGATTGTGTGAAAAACTCATAGATACACAGGCGGGGAGGTCATTCAGAAGGGAGCTGAGGGTGCCTTCTTCTTTGCTCCAAAAGGACCCATTCTCTTCTGTTTTCCAAGGAATTGTCATATCAGCTTCATCACTTCCAAGTTCCGAGAGAAGGTGTCCCTGCTGCTCTTTGGTCCTCACTCATCTTTCTCAGTATATTTCTTGGGTCTGAGAACGCTCAGTGTGGAAAAAAAGTGCCTCCTAAATTACTTTATATTGTTATTACTATTATTATTGTTTTTCTTTTTGGGAATTTGAGTAACATTCTAAGAAGCTAAAAATAACAATACTTAGCAACCTTTTTTTTTAATAAATGTCTTCCTTCATTTTTTTGCTAAATTCAGCCATGTGAAATCTAACTGCATCTTCATAAAATCTTGGGATCCCTTCCCACTTGTAATGTAAAGCACTGATGCAGTAAAAAAAATGATTGAATTTAAGAGAAAAGCAATGAAATGTGTAGACATATAAGGAAGACATGGCATGAGTTTATATTATTCTCCCAGGGGGTTTCTCCAGCAGTTAAGTTCTCACATGACAATTCTTCCTTGTCTCATCCTTGTTAACTTCAAAATGATCACAGTTCTAAGCATCCACTGGGCAGAAGCAACTGAGGCCAGAGTGAGTTTATATTGAGGTTGAGCCAGGAGACAAGAGGCATCCCCGAACAGCCACACTGCCCGCCAAGGGCCCGAAGAACCAAGAACTGCCCCCCAATTCAAACCGGTTCCGGAAAAAAAAAAGTTTCCTCCCTTAAACCAAAGCCAAAAGTGCCGCCACCAATTTGGAACCCGAAAAAAAGGGGAAAACAAAAAAACAAAGCCTAAACCAATCCTTTTAAGGCCTTAAGAAAAAAAATTTTTTGTAGCTTGCTTAGGATATGTCTCTTGATTTGGTTTAGTTTGTTTTTGGATTGTTAGAGTTTCAACTTTAACATGCACATGGTTAGGACTAGGGTGGCCGACACCCTGGGCCATGCAATGTGGAATCTGCGCGTGATAATTCTTGAGTTCTGCTGAGAGTCAATCAGCACCTCCTTAAATGTTGCACTCTAGACACCTCACTTGCCCCCTTTCCCAGACCCTTCTCTCACTCTGTGTCATAATTTCCTGCCTGCCTAAAACAACTGTGAATTCAATGGGATTTTGAGGTATACTAGATTCTTACAGTTTTTGTGGTATTGAAAGTGTCTTTGAATGGCCTTATTTTTGGACATGGTTCTACCAATCAGTCAACACCTATTAGGGAAATCTTTGGAGTATCTGAATGTTGTGGGTGGGGGAATGCATTAGTGTATGTGTAGTGTCTGCCTTATAAACCAGAGGAGAAAGTAAAAGTGACAAGATGAGACTATTAGAGAACACTGCTGAGCCAGGTAGTACTGACTTCAGGAGTTGTTGGGTGAAGGGAGAGCTGTGTGAGTTGAGGCAGCAGAGTGACTGAACTGGCCCCTACAAGCCAAGGCTTGTAGGTGGAAGAATGAAAGGAGGGCCTTCCAAGACAAGTGGCAGGGGCCCCAGGACAGGATGCATAGGTGTGGAACCGTGAGGAAATAAATTTGGCTAGAGAAAGAGGAGAGTGTGGAAGAATAAGGGGAAAATTGGGCACAGAAAATCAGATTATAGGAAGTCCTAAAAACCATGCCACAGAGACCATTGTGAACCTCTGAATGAGACTGACTAAAGGTAATGTTTTAAGCAAGTTAATACACGATGGTGCTTAAAACAGATTGGAAATGAGTTCCAAGCATTTGGAAGAGAGGTGAACGAATGTAGTGATGACAGAAATGAAGATGAAAGGTCAAACTTGATTGACAATTTGAAGGAAAAGAAATTTTAATTACTTAATTTATCATATAAATTAAGTAATTGTGTGATGTAATAAAAGAATTAGACAACAAAGACTCAGATTATTTTAGAACATTTTAGAAAAGGGAGTGGGTAATGATAATTTGCATACAGAGAGTGATAGATAGGGAAGATCACAAATGGCTGCAAGGTTTGTAGCTAGAGACATGGGAAATCCATGCATTACAGACAGAAATGGGAGTGATTATGAATGAACATCTTTGAGGAAGAAAGCTGGTAACATATATTTTAGACAAAAGTGTATGTTAAAAAACACCTAAATGGAGCTGTTTTGTCTTGGAAACATGGAATGAAATGTAGGTGAAAATTCAGAGCTTTGCATGTGCATTCGGGCTTCACCTATAGAGAGACTGATTGAAATCAAGAAAATGAATATGTAGATGAGTTCACTGAGACAATGAAAGGATTTAAGGAGAGCAGAGCAGGGGCCTGGGACTTAGCTTGGCACCAGTAATGAGCAGGAGGGAGGTAATAGCTAAGGGGTAAAAGGGAGAACCGGGAAAATTCGGTGTGGAGAAGTCTAAGGGAGGATTTTAAGAAGGAAAGCAAAATGCCACCAAGAAGTCAAAGAGATCCAGATTGAGAAAAGACTAGGGCAAGGACATTGAAGACATGGTTTCAGTGAAAGGGCAGGATGGGAGTGGGGCAGAAGATGGATCATAAATACTCAAGAATATATAAGAAGTAGATAGAAAATTGTGGTTAGTGGTGGGCAGGGTGATAGCTAGATCTAGAGAAAACTTCTTTTCTAGGAACAGAAAAACTTAGGCAGACCTGAAAGTAGAAAAGAAGACTCCTGTATTCAGAAAGATTTAAAGGTGCTAGAGAATGAGGGGAAATTGGGAGAACACATTTCATCAGGAGGCAGAAGGAATATGGGGGCTAGCTTTAGAGAAAACGAAGAGCTGTTTTCCTGAACCTCTGCAGAATGATAAAGGGCAATGATAAATAGGAGGGAGGCTTTTCCATGAGGCACATGGTAGAGGGACTGGGATTTCAGGGGGAAAGGAAAGGAAAGAGCACTCACTGTTTGGCTTTAATCGCTATGCACTGAAACCCTCTAGTCCTCAGTTGTTTCATCTGTAAAGTGAGGAGTCTGGACTAGATGATATCTAAAGATAGCTCAGATAGACATGTTATGATTCTAGTGAGCTCTGACACTGTTGACCATATCTGATATTTAAGACTAAATGCTGATGGCATTTATATTCAATTGTAGGATTATATATGATGAATGATGATATGCTAGGAGCCATATCATTAACTATCAGTGTCTACTTAACAAAACATTTGTCAGATTTAAAGTGTTTAATAGAACCAATCAGAATAAAGTAGGAAACCACTCAGTAATCTGACCTTTTTCCATCCCTATCACCAAATCCACTTCTCTCCTGGAAGATTATGTATAAATGCTACAAACAGTTGATTGGAGTGTTTGTCCCTGTTTTTATTTATAGTTTGGACAGTCAGAATTCATGCGTATGGAATGGGGTTTCCCTCCCCATTGCTGCTTAGGATAGAATGCTGCTCATACAGTCCAGGTGGAGGATGGAGAAGCCTTCTGAGACAAGGTCCCATGTGAATCTTCAAACCTGGAATGTGTGGTTGGTGCAGAAGTGGAGCAAGTAGGCGAGGAACAGGGCATAAAATATTACAAAAGTAGAATATTCTAGAATTTGTACTCCTCCGTGTTTCAAGGTAGAACCAGAATATATGAGATAATGTATATGAAAAGAGCTGGGCAGTAAACACAGAGCATTTTGTAGAGTCATATAAGCTCTGGACCAAGACTTAATTTTGACTTAGCTTTGAGTACCAGGTCTGTCACTTTCTGGTATGCGCTTCATTTTCTCATCTGTAAACAAATATAATAATAATGTCTACCTTACTAAGAGGGTTGAATAATATTTAGACAGCCCTCGAATAGTGAGCACTGGCAGTTGGCAGGCCCTCCTTGGCTCTGTCAACCACTAGTTTAATTCTTTCACCAAATTAACCAGTGATTTCCTGAGTCTGAATTTACCATTTCTGTTCACTAGTTCTAGGTAGTGAATTTAGCTGTTGACTCCCTACTCCAGACACTGCTCAGAATTTAGCATGCCAGAGAACAAGGGCTCTCACAGCTCTTTTAATCAGACATTGTCAGACAAAAGAGGCAATTGATGCACCATTCACAATGTTTTTAAACCTATATAAAGAGTCATTGATTCAGAACAGTTGCTGTGCTTGTGAAAATGTGTTTGATGGTTTCCATGGAGACCACCCTGCTGGCTGTTCTGCAGTCACTAGTCTTAATTATACTCTGGGATTGCCAGGGAGGCTTCAAAGCTGTCTCCATAACAACACTTCCTTGTGTAACACTACCGCTGTCTTAAACAGTTTCCCATGCAGGAGTTTCTCATAAAAGTCAAGAAGATTCTGCTAGTGAGTTTCAACTTCCGTTTGATTTATTCTTTGAAGAACTCTTAACAATAGGAATTTTTCTAAGTTTTGACCTCCTTTCTTTCAGGCTGTTTTGCCAGGTCTTTGGAGCATGGCCTAATGTCTTTCTTTTTTCAGTGACATGTTGACATTTCTCTTAAGCTATTGCCAAGATATTGAACTAAGGAGGAGCCTTGCCTATGTTGGTTTACTAGATAATATTAAACCTGTCTAAGTATAGGATGAAAACGCTGTCAACAGTTACTGTTAGGGTTTGATGTTTGGAATTTTTAAATATCTCCAAGACCATTAGTAAAACTTGCTGTTTCTGGTAGAATTACAAAAACAAACAAACAAACAGAAAAAACAGAAAAAGAAGCAGCAACTTAGTGTCTTTTTAATATGGAATCACAGATTTCATGACTTCTAAATAAACATAATTTCTTACTCTCCACCTGATTTTTTAGATATATTGGTAGGGAAGTTCTAAAGCTTAATGTTTAATCATACCTTGAACTTCTGAGGAGGTTCCGGAATTAGACTTCTTAGGAGGTTCGATTTCTGGCACATGCATACTCTCATACACACACCCCCACCCCTCCCTTGTACGCACAAGAACAGACTACTGAAAAATCCTGGAAGTATAGTTACAATACCCACCATGTTTTACTCTCACTAGGTCAAGTCTGTGCTGAACAGAGTGTTAGTTCTCTTCCTTCTACTTCCTACACTGTTACTAATATTATTTTTTCCAGTTTTATTGAGATATAATTAATATATAACATCACATGAGTTTAAATTGTATAACATCATGATTCGATATGTGTGTATATTATGAAGTGATCACCACAATAAGTTTTGTTAACATTCATCATCTTACATAGTTACAAAAAAGTATGGAACGCTTCACAAATTCGCATGTCATCCTTGCACAGGTCCATGCTAATCTTCTTGGTATCATTCTAGTTTTAGTATATGTGTTGCCGAAGTGAGCACAATTACTTCTTTTTCTTTATTATTGTTATCGTTATTCACATCATCATTGTCACCATTTGTTGGATGGAGAGAGTATGTTTCTGTCTTTCTGTATTTCTCGGATGGTAAAAGTTAGTCACGAGGAAGAGGCTCCTTCTTTTCAGTTCACTACTTGTATTTCTTCCAAGCTCAGCTTCTTAAGACTTGTCACCCTTTCTTCCTGTCACATTTAAAAGCTCATTTGAATATATGTCTTTCTGTGTAGCAGTTTAGTATTCCTTTTATTTTCTTCCTTCAATTGCTGTTCAGCACCTTAATGTATTCTGGAAGTGTCTGATGAAAATAAATTCTTAAATCCAATGAAGCTGTGCTGTAGTGTAACTTTTATGTTGAAAGAGTATGCTTTAAAATCTAATTATGCCTGTTTCCTAATTAAATCATTTTTCTTTTTCACAGCCTAAGCGGCTAAGGCAATGAGAATAATTTTTCATGGAAAATTTAGATCTAGAGGCAGCAGCATAATTTCCTTTACAGTCTCTAGCTGGGCAATAATAACAGCATGTCAGTGTCTTTCCATGACATCACCATTGAAGCAACAGGAACATGAAGTGGCAAGTTAGGGAGCTGCTGTTATTGTTGAACTGTATGGAAACAGCACAGAATAATCTGGGAATTATTCATTTGTGGACAAGGTTTTCCCAGAGGGCACATGGAAAGGGAAATACAGTTTGGGATTAAAAAAAAAATTTAAATTCCATTTCCTATTGTCAAAATAATTCATGGGGACATGAGTTATGTTAATGGACATTTTGCTATTTTGGATAAGGTTGTTTTTCTTGTTTCCGATTATGAACTCTTAATTTTTTCTGGGCTATTTTTAGTGCCATTGATCATCACAATGTTCTGTACAAAAAGCAAAAATATGCTAACAATTCTGGGTTTCACAACTTTTGACCTGAATGAATTCGCTTTAGTTTACTTACCAAGGAAATACCCTGAATTTCTGTAAATTTCCTGACTACAAGGTTTTTATGAGTGCTGTTATTATCCAAGATAATTTAAAATAATTAAAGTGGTTTTTGCAACATAAAAGTCCAATTAATTGGGAAGCTTTTACAGGGTCTCCTTTGGAGGATGAGTTGATGTGTACTCAGATCACTGTAGTATAGTATTGGATAAATGAGTGCTGAGTAAATGCTTAAATACACTGATCTTACTCTATATACCTCTGCAGGCTTATGCTCTCATGTCAGAAATAGAGAAAGATGGATCTGCATGCATCTCATAAAGCCTCATGAAATACCTTCAACTGCCTTCAGTAATGCTCTTGTGATGCCCATACTCTTTTCTCTAATTGTGCCATTTGTTCTGTTTGAGTTCACTTTTCCTTATAAAGACCCTCTATCTGTAGCCCTAGAGCTGACTTCCCTTAGGTGCGGCCAGACATAGGCTAATCAGCACCTGTTCATGACCAAACCAGAGGGCAGACCATGGGCGCAACTGAGAGCCCGTGTCATTAGAGGATGAGCTGCCATGGTCCAAGCTAAGAAAATGAAACAGTTTTTGGGAAAACTGAATGAGCAGATTTTTATCATAGGAAGGTTTTGATGCTTAATTGAAAGAAATGACATGTGGATTGGAAAGCCAGTAGATAGTTCCTTGGGGCGAGTTTGTGATCTTGGTGGCCTGATACACCACTGGATCCCTCCCCACACTTGTTCTCCTGTTATATCTTCCAGAGTGGAATTTAAGTATAAATAGTTGTTTGCTCATTTTTACTGTTTAATATTTCTCTTCTCCCTTACAAAAGTCGTCTAAACTTATTTTCCCACTCTTGACTCTACATCGATCCTTTGAACTGACCCAGTTGTTCTTTAGGTTAAGATTTCCAATGTTATTTTGTTTACATATAAGTAGGCTGTGTCTGACTGTAAGGCCAGACAGTTAAGTACAAGCAGGTTGTGCTTGTTTATATGACTCCAAAATAGCCAGTCAGTCAAATATGTGGCAAGAAGTTTTTTAGTCAACAGTGCATTGCCTGGCTCCATGTAGACACAACTAGCTGTTAAATTGCATTTGAAATTTCATTTGATTGTTTCTGTGCTCTTCTGAGAGGTGCTAGGGGGGAGATTTGGTTGGGAACAGGCTCACTTTCTGGCTACATTAATTCTTCATCTGTCTTCTTGTTGCATGACTTCTGCGGGGTGGGGGTGCACAGGGGAGCTGGCCCACAGTCGAAACTGTCTCCAAGAAGAATTCTATCTTGTTTCTTTCTTGCTTTACTTGAAGCCATTATTCTCTGTTTGAGGCTTTGTGTGTTTTCTTCACAAATTTCTAGGCGTGTCATTAGGTTTGGCCTGGAATATGGTAGATGATCAGTCAAGATTTAATAAATAAAATGCCCACCACCCTCCCTTACCTCCATGTCGAGAGATTTTCACTTCAGAGGAGGATTTTCACTTTTATGGGAAAATCTGTTACCATATTAATGTAGGTCCTTTATAAAAGCAAAGTGGCATAAAGTGAACTTTCTGAAAGCGGTGTGTGGGGGGGAGCAATATTCTTTGCTTTATCAGCTTTTGAAAGATTTCATAGGAACACTCTACTTTCAGACAGTGGGGAAAAACCTGTATTTAGAAGAGGAAAGAAAGAAAAGAAAAAGAAGAAAAAGTACCAGCCCTAAAGATTGTTGGATAAGACTTCAGTAGGGAAATTGCAGGTTTCAGTATTTACTAGGTTGGTCATAGGACAATGGGGAAGTAAGACAGAAGTGGTATTAAATCTGATATGGAACTGCATACCCACCAAAATGGCTAACATTAAAGAGGCTGACGATACCAAGTGTTGGTGAGGATGTGGAATAACATTTCTAGCTTAGAAAAACACTAGAGCTAAATAAAGTCTCTGTTATGACTGAGCAGTCCCACTCCTGGCAGACACCCAAGAGAAATGAAGGCGTATATCCACAATGAGATATGGTCAATATTACAGAATTAGATAGTGGTGATGGTTGCACAACTGTGTGTGAATATATTAAAACTATTGATTTGCACTTTGGGTGAATTTTTTGGTATGTGCATTTAAAAAAACAGTGAGACTGTTCTTTTTAAAAAGACATGTTCAGGAATATCCATGATAGTTGTATTCATAATAGCTGGAAGAAGGAGTCCATATATCAGTCTAGAAGAAATATATTGCGATCTCTCCATACGAGAGAATACTGCACAACCTTGTAGGTGATTCGGGATGGGGGAGTATTGATTAGAAAGGGGCATGAAGGGAGCCCTGCGAGATGCTGGAAGGTTTGGTTATCTGTGTCTAGTGGTGATTACATGGGCATTTATAGATGTCAACGTTCATTGAGCTGTACACTTAAGATTCAAGCTCTTTGTGCACTTTATTTTGTTTACGTTGTATTTCAATTTTAAAAATCTGATGTGGGTGCTGGAATGGTGCTATCCTAAGAAAGCACAGCTCACAGTGCTGACCTCCTCTTCTGTCTACACGGGAAGGCCCCTGTGTCGGGTGCAGCAGCTTCTTCAGCAGACCTCCTCCTGCCTTTGGCTTTGATATTGTCTGTGTACCAAAGGTGGTCTGGGGTATCACTCACTGGGGGAAGGAAGAACCCACTAGCTGGGTGTTGCTATTTGGGTAGTGGCCACCAGTTCTCTTGAATGTCATGGTTAGGGAGAGTTTCTAATAAATATTCAGCTCAGTGCTGAATAAAGTGCTCAGTAAAGAAAGTGAGCTCGGGCTTCCTGGTAGCATTGTTGAAGTATTTGCTGTGCCTCTTATGCTCCACAGGTAAAGACCATGCCATGTCAGGTACACTCTTCCTTTAGGGCAGTGGTCCCCAACCCCCTGGCCATGGACCAATACCGATCTGTAGCCTGTTAGGAACCGAGCTGCACAGTAGGAGGCTAGCGGCAGGTGAGCAAGTGAAGCTTCATCTGTATTTGCAGCCACTCCCCGGCGCTAGCATCACAGCCTCAGCTCCACCTAAGATGATCAGGCATTAGATTCTCATAGGGGCACCGGTCCCTGGTGCCACAAAAGTTGAGGACCTCTGTTTAGGGGGCTGGACTAATTAAGAAGACTACCAGGCCTGCCTTGCGGTTTGATTAAATGAATGTTTGCTTACATTGGGCACTCTTCCCTGGTGGACGCTCTCAGGCTTGCCATGTTGGTTTGCCTTCCTCATGCCTCTCAGGCTCCTCTTGGCTTTATGGCTTTGGAGCTGGAGGTGGGGCACGTTTTGAACATACTTACCAAGTTGGGACTCCCTCATTACCAGCATGATGAGATGTATGTGAGTGTTAGTGTGTGCTGTGGGTGTAGTGGTGGTGAGGAGAGGTGACTGTATCAGCTTCAGCGTGAAATAAGCAGTCAGATCACTGAGGGCCTAGGAGTAGTGAAGAAGCTAGGCAAGCCTGCAAACTGACTCATACTCCATGTCAGGTGGCATCCCAAAGGCTGTTGGCTCCTGCTGTAGAAAGAGAGCTAAGGGCATTCTTAGCCAGCCCCCTCTGCCCTGTGTAGTGTGAGGGTACCTTCCTGCTCCCTGGCACACAGAAACCCTGCCCTCCCTCCTGTGCTCTTGGCAAAACATAATACGATTTTTATTCCATAGATAGCAACTCATTAACCAATCAGATTTTAGATTCAGATCTACTTAACGCTAATTGAATACCTGATATAAAAATATGAATAATGGTTGCAGCTAACATTGCGTACTCACAAGATGCCAGGCTGTGTGGTTGGTAGTTGGACACATTTCTTATTTAATTCTCATCACAGTTTTGTGTGGTTCAAACTATGTCCTTCTCTTCCCTCCTTAGAAGTGAGGAAATAAAGATGTTACGTAACTTGTCTAAGTTAGAACAAAGGAACTCAGACTTGAGCCCAGGTCTTGACTGCAAAGCCTGCACCCCTGCTGGGGTCTCTTTTGAAAGACACAATCGTGGTGGGTGTCCTTTGCAGTGTGTGTGACATTTGAGAGACTGAGTCTGATGCGATGTAATGAGCATAATCTCCTAGAGAAGGGTCCATCGTAATTGGACTCCCCTGCACGTTGCTGTAGCAGTTTTCCGTAATGAGTAACTGCAGGAGAGAGAAAACACATCCAGGAAACTGGGAGGCTGATAGAAACTAATGGGAAACAGATGAAAGTGAAGGAGTTCAACCTGCTGCCTGGGCAGAGCAGAGCCATGGGCAGAGCAGGACCATGCTGTCAGGATGTGTCTTAGGAAAACCCATGGCCAACTCTCCGAGCAGCAAAGCCTGGCTGGGCCATGGGACTGTAAGTGACACGGTTCCTTGGTTAGGTCTTGAATTTTCTGGAGGTGTTTAACTGTAGGGTATGTTCTCCGCTATTGAAGTAATGTTTTCCTTATTTGTAACTTTAATTATGACCCATAACTTTAATTTCAATTCTCTAGGAAAAAAACCTTAGTAACCATTTAATCCAATTTCCTTCACTTAAAAAATTTCGAAAGACTTCCTATAGAAAATTTAGAAAGCTAAGTTAAATGGAAAAAAAAGCGCTTATGTGATCCCACCACTTTGGACATTTTGGAATGTCCTTTAGGACTTTTCTCTGTACACACATGACTGGGTTTCTCTGTTTTTACAGAAATGCGATCATTCTCTACCAACTGGTTTTTATGTAACGGTATTGGGACTATTGCTCTGCTTGGAGTGGATTTGGAAACTGAGGCCCAGGGAGGAGAAGCAGTCCATACAGCTTCCCAGTACAGAGCTTTCTTGGCCCGATAGAGGTCTGAGGTCTGTGAGTCTAGGGCACCAGGCTTATCAGAGGTCTGGGCATTTAGCACAGTGTCTGACACAGAACAGGCCTTGATAAATGAAAGAACGAAAGAAAGAAACTGGCTCCCATGGCCGAAGCCTGTCTCCCACCTCTCCCTGTCTTCATCTTAGGCTGCCCAGGAGTTTGTTTTTAGCAGCCTCCTTACTCTCCCTGTCACTTCCAAAGCCCTGTGTTGTAGTTGCCTTTGTGGTCAACTCAGAAGTCTCCAATGTTAAGTTTGCAGAAAAAGCAGTTTCTTCCCTCTAGCAGCTATGGAATGACTACAATACATAGGCTAGCAGTTACGATCCTGGTGGTAGGCATGAGTTCCACTGATTCCATTAATATGCCACAAAGTCCCAGAGGGCCTTGGCAGGTTCAGCTGGTGGCTGAGGGGCAAGCTATGGTTTTACACATGGCTAACAAGGAGCTTTTGGCCAAGATACTGAGCAAACCAGTTCATTCAGTGCACTTTTTTGGTGATGCGGCACAAAAGTTCTATATTTTAAAATGACGATTTTAGTGATCCACTTCTATATCCAGTCTATGGGTTTCTGGACCCCACCGTTGACCCAGCCTCATGTTCTGAGAAGGTTAACAGATGGCCGATGGTGGTCCTGCTCTCTCTAGATCCCAGCAGTCCTTTGCTGTATCCCTTCCCTGGGGAAATCAGCATAAAGGCCAGCAGCTTATTTATATTTTCCCATTTAACTCCTTGTAGAATTGATGTTTCTTGACTGAAACTGAAAAGAAGAAGACATACTGAACATCTGAGCAAACTGTAAGGTTAATGTGACAAGGGCTTTGCAGTGTCTTCATTGGAACACATAAATGAACAACACCCTCTTCTCTAACCACTTTCCCTTAGTCCTATCCAAACACGCAGTAGAGAAGGCAAAGTCACACACGTCCCAAAACTAAACCCATCAACAAAATTCTTCCCCCCTTGGATTTTGGGAGTACGTTTCCAAGAACCCCAAGGAGAAGGTCCATCTCTGTGTCTCGCACTTTCTCTTCTGTGCCCAGGCTGGTGCCCCTTTGGTCCTGCCCTCTCTGCTGGGCCCCACTGGCCAGCTGAGTTTATTTATTCATTCAGCAAATATTTACGGAGCCCTTGAAGGTTCTGGGCCCTGCAGGGCACCAGAGACTCTGTAGGGATTCAGTCACAGCCCTTCTCCTGTGGCACTTACAGGGTGTGTCATCATGGCACCCCATGGCCACGAGCCTGTGTGTAGGGGAGCCTGCCCGAGGTCCATAGAGACCTTTCACTGTTTCTGCCTTTGCTGTTTGGGCCTCCAGCAGCCAGCACTGAGCCATAGTTCTACCCTGCCACCTCCGGTCTGGCTGCATTTACACTGGCTGAGCCTCTGTCTGGAAGGGTGATTCTGAGTTTTAAAAGAGAACATATTTGGTTGACAAGGCTGTGAGAGAGCACACACTCTATTCCTTACTAGTAGAAATATCAGTTGCCTCAATCCAATCTAGGGCTGCTTGGCAATACTTACAAGACTTACAAATGTATACCCCTGGATCCAACACTTCCACTTCTGAGAACTTACCCTTTACATATGTTTCCACCAGTCTAAAGTGACATATGTGCAAGGTTGTTAAACAACATTATTTATAGGAGCAAAAAGCAGAAAACAATCCCAGCGTCCATCAGCAGAGGACTAGGGTCCATCTGGCCAATGGAATACTGTAAAAAAAAAATCGATAATGTTTTCTATGTACAGCCAGGGAAAGATCTCCAAGATATATTGAAAAATGCAAAGAGTAAAACTATGTGTATATATATATAGATAGATAGATAGATAGATAGATAGATAGATATAATATTCTAGCATCTGTGTAAAAAAGAAAATCCAGAATCTGTATTCATATTCACTTACATAAACATAAAGAAACTTTAATACTTGAGAAACATGATGGCCTTTGGCAGGAAGTGAGAACTGAGCAGATGGGGACTGGGGGTAGGGCACAGGGAGATGCCTCACTGTGTGTATTTTTACAGCTTTTGGTTTTGGAATCATGATTGTATTACCTATTAAAAATAAAAATTAGAAAATAATATGGGCTTCAGTATGCCCCCTAAATGTCATGAAAATAACTGCACCATTGCTTATAAAGAGCTTAAACCTGGGTTTGAGGATTTTGAACCAGAAAGAGTTGATTGATTGCTAGAAACCTGTACCCGAAAGAAAGAATATAGAGGTAGCAATGAGGTGGGTCTCATTATGGGAGAAAGAACAGGGTCTCAGGTAAGGTGACCTTCTGAGTTTGAATGGATGTGACTTTCAAAACCGCTAGGAGAGAGGGCTAGTACTGTGATGGTGCCATTTGAAGCACTCAGGATTGTCTGATCTGTCCAAGAAGCAGTCAGGATTATTCTTAGAATGTGAAGTCTTCTGTGGCAGGGACCAGAGCCTGAGTCTTGATATCACGTGGAGCAGATGCTTAAGAGATGACCAAGTGAAATGTGGCAGGGCCACCCAGCAGTATTGCTGGTGCCCCAACACAATGAGGCAATCAGCAGATTCTTACTGTAGAATGAATAAACCAAGTTCCTTGTGATACTGCCAAGGAATTCTGAAATACATGCTTATTGCTTTAAGAATCTTTGCATGTTCCTGGGGCCACAGGTTTTATCATTTATCATTTCTTCAGTGAAAAGTTACCACTGATGAGCACCGTCTTCTTGATGGAGAAGAGTGTTTGGTGGCTGCACCCAGAGGAGCGGTGGGCGCACGCCAGCAACCTGTGCTTAGGCTTTCTGGTTCCCATCATGGAACCCAGGCAAAGACTGCAGTTCAGATTTCTCTTATTTTTAGCTTCCTGAATTTTAGCTTCTTAAAGGATATACCTTATAAGTTCAACAGAGACAAGTCTTCACTCTGGGTAATTACACAGGGCTTATTATGGCAGTTGACTGATTTACTAAGTTAAACTGCTCTCTGGTTTCTTTGAAAAATATATTTGAATGTCTGTAACTGTGTTTTCATTTTAACTCAGATGACAGACTGACATTAAATGGCTTCTTACAAGCAGTTAGTTTGCCTGTATCTTAGGGACACGCAATGTATGACTGATCATGTACTGTCTGGGCTTTGGTTGCTGGAAAGCATGCAGCTTAACTCATGCACTGCCCCCTCCCCTGCTCTGTACAGCCCTCTCCTTACCACTTAGGCAGACATCCCTGCGTGGATTTGGGGTACTAACCTCATCTCTGCCTCCCTATCCTTGTCTTCCCCTTTCCTTCATCTTTCTTATCTACTTCTAATTGATATAATTTGTCTGTAATGACTGTCTTTTTAAGCTTCTTGAAAATTCTCACTGGAACAAGTCAGGGAATGAATAAAATTGCCCCTGCTGCCTTCAAAAAAAGATACGAGGTGAAAGAAGACAATTCAGTCTCTGAGAAATACTTTACAGCTGATTCCTTTGTCTTATAGAGGAGGAAAGGGAAACCCAGAGAGGGAATTGGCCTGCCTGAGCTTACTCTGTGAGTTTATGACACAGCAGGGGAACACCCAGGACTTGCAGAGTGCTGGCCCACTGTTCTCCCACTGCCATGGCTCAGGTAGTTGCACATGAGATTGAGATAAGCTCTTTTGAAGGCCGAAGGATTACCTCTGGAATGCTGGTAAAACTACAGGCCCACTTCAGGGGGCTGGTAAAACTACAGACCAACTGCCCATTGTCTTGAGCTGAATAAGATTCTCCATGGGATTTTTTAAAATACTTTGCTAGGAGGAATGGTTTTTTTCCAGCTATTGATTTGTTTTCTCTCTTCAGGTTTCCTTCGCTTTATGCCACTACTCACCTCACCCTTTGCACTTCAGTTAGTACGCAGTGGCTTTTAGTTTGCTGAGCTTGTTAATGCTGTTCCTTCTATGTGGAAGACCCTTCCCATCATTCCTTACCACATAATTCTTATTTGTCCTTCATGATTAGCATGACATCATCTCTCTGCGGGGTTTGTTCCCGTAACATTCAGGGTATAAACATACCTTAGCACTCAGCATATTATATTGAAATTATTTCCTTAGTGACCTCAAGAATCAGCTAATCTAGCATAGAGGTGCTGTGAGGGCAGAGTTTTGCCTTTCATTTTTGCCTCCCTAGTGCCTAGTGTAGTGCTCGGTGAATGTAATTTGGCCTCAGCTTTATGCCAGCAATAAATCAAGTCCTTTTTCCTTTTTCACTTCTCAGTCAATTTCAGTTTTGAAATAGTCATTTTTTTTTTTAACTTTCATTTTTTTAAATTCTCCAAAAGAGCAAGGAATAATGTCTTAGCTCATGCCGCCATAACAAAATACCATAGAATGGGTGGCTTAAAGTGCAGACATTTATTTTTTGCAGTTCTGGAGGCTGGGAAGTCTAAGATCAAGGTGCCAGCAGGGTCGATGTCTGGTGAGGACTCTCTTCTTAGTTTGCAGATGGCTGCTGTCTAGCTGTGTCCTCACATGGGGGTGGAGGGCGGGGTGGGGGGGGTGGGGAGATCGAGAGAGTGCTCTCTGCTTTCTTCTTATAAGAATATTAATCCTATCATGTGGACCCCACCCTCATGATCTTGTCTAACTCTAATTAACTTCCAAAGGTCTCATCTCCAAATACCATCACATTGGAAATTAGGGTTTCAGCCTATGAATTGTGGGGTAGGGAAGTAGGGCACAATCAGTTCATAGCAGAAGAGTTCACAGGTAACCTATTGACGCTTTGCAGTGAGTGCCAAGAGTTGTGTGGCAAGTGCTAGAAAGTCTTCCTGGTTTGTGTAAGTCCCTCACATGGAACTGAGCTGGTAGAGTGAATCTTGTGCAAGTATTGCACATGTCTAAGGAGTTCTGACTCTCTGGTCATGTCAGACTGAGTGTTACCAGAGTGAGAGTCAGGGTAGGGCCCTGACACCATGATCTCACTCCTTCCATATGATACTTTTTCAGGAATTGTTGGAGTTAAGGAAGGAGGCTGGTCAAAGGTCGCAAGAGGGTTCTTACCAAATGGGCACCACATATCCCATCTTTGAACATTGAGAGAAGGTCTTGATGTATATCGTCTGGCAAAATGTATTCTTTCACCTCCATTATTGCTAAGTATAACAATAATTGAAGTTATTGTTATATCAAAAGGAGATGAAAAAAATCCTCACAGCTTTGGAGTAAGTATAATTATGATGCTTTTATTTAAAGCTCCTTTGAGCTTAAATTAATTTCATTTCTAAAAATAAACCATGGAGATTAGATCTCCCCTTCGAGTGAATCAAAACAACTTAGAAAATAAAAATACCTTAGCGACATGCCCTTCCTTTCCAGAAGCACAGAGTACTGCTTAACTTGGGAGAGTGATAGAACTTTTTAATCAGCAGGACAAGAGTTTAAAAGATAACTTTGCCAGAAGTTCATCATTCTAAAAGGAAGTTTGACAGTTAATGAGTACATTTATTGAATAAAATGAAACTGAGAGAGTTGAGAATATAAAAAGTACTAGAATGAAGAATCTATTGACTCTACACCAGGTTGTCACTAAATTGAGTTTGAAGGGAATATAAGGTAGTTTCAAATTCTGCATTTGTCTTCTATAATTGAATGTTCTAAATATGTCTACATTGTTTGGCTCTTTATACTTGGCAATTGAGAGCCATTTTATTTAAAGGGCAAATAAAACAAACAAAATCCAACTAAATCAGGTATTTTAGGATGAGCTGAAGTGGGACACCCACAGAGATAGATAAAAGGAAGAAGCCCTCCAAAGGTACCAGGAAACACCTCTTTAGTAGACATGATATTAATATGGCCTCTTGAGAAATATGAGTACTAGTGAGAAGAGTCTGGCACTGAACTTAGGGATGAGCTGATGCATTCTGCGTGACTATGCAAGGAAGATAGCAAGTCCAAGAGGAAAGGTCCAAAGGTCCACAGATCTCTGAAGCTTTAACCAAAGGAGCAGTGTCAGTTGGTATGAAAAGACACATTCAGGACATAGTATATGCTAAAGAGTTCAGAATTTTGGTACTTGAACTCTACTACCTAATCCTCCACCCTTTTTGGGGAGTAAAAAACATATGGACAAGGAATAGTAAAGAAGTGGGAAACAAAGTTGAGTTGAAAAACTCAACCTTAGTTTAAAGACTTATGGCTTTTTCTCCTATAGGAGACATGGCTTCCTTCTCATCCTCCACTTCCACCCACAACAGGTAGAAACAGAGAGTGAAGAGAATTTTATTGCATGGGTTCAAGAGAAAAAAGAAACCATGTGGAATCTGGATTCTTGCCTTTAAAGCACTAGAGCCTCAGTAGATATACAATGAGGTGACTAATTCTTCCCACATGAGTGAACTTGGAAGCAAGTAAAAAGATAGAAGGCAAGAGTTTTCTCTTCCATAGGCAGAGAAAACCTGTATCATGAGAAGACACTGTATGTTCCTTTCACCTCTAGCCTGTAATTAATCACCATCACTTGCATCATTTTGGAAACTCTGTGCCTGCAGGAAAGAGACTGTGCCATTGAAAAAGTCCTGTTGTCTCAGGCTGTTATACACAATGTCTTAGACTAAGATAAAAACAAAGCTAATTCAAGTTGTAATGATTAGTTAGTCACTGATCAGGAAGATATTCAGAACAAATCAAATAAAGCATCCCACCTTGCCTCACCATGATGTTCAAGGTGGCCTTAGGGAAATAGTGGTTGGCCAAGCCTGGTTTGGAAACCAGTGGCTTTGACCATCTCTCTGGGTCTTATTTTCTTCATCTATATACTAAAGTAAAACCCTTACTTCAGGACAGAATGTCATACCTTGTGACAGGCCAACATTCAACTGAAACAACTAGAGAGAAAAATAAATTGCAGAAATTATATTTTTAAATGAATTGGAAATCTGTAAAAGTAGTGAGAACTAAATTAATTTTCAGAGCAAGAAGAATCCTTTCTAGATATACTGAGTAACACAGGCTCTTTTTTTTTTCATGGGGGTGGGGGAAGGGGAGGATATTTCTTGGTTCTCGGTGTGGGCTAAGGATCTGGCTTGGTCCAAGAAGAGGAAATATTCTGTGGAAAAAAAGAAACTAGCAGAGCTTTTAACAGTCTTGTAGAACTGGCTTAATGGATTGGAAACAAGAGGAGCCCCAAAGACAAATCCAGTTTTCCCATGAGACATTTACTGAGTTCTGGGAGTAGTTTAAGAGGTTGCAGGCTGGCCCAGAAAGGCAAAGTGAAAACTCTCACAGTCTTGGGGTGCTTAGGAGAGAAATTCCTGCTAAAAGAAAAGGCATGCAGCAAATGTACAATTGCCAGATTTCGAACCTATGTGTGATGGAAGGCTAAAAAGCTAAGGCCAAAACTTCTGAAAAGCAGAACTTTTAGGGATGAGGAGACAGAGATCCACCAAGCTCTTAAACACAAGTCTGGGAGGGCCCTACTTGAAGGACTAGATAAAGTAGAGGTGAACTGAATCTTACTAGAGCTGCATCCCATCTGTGATTCACTCAGTCTCTGATTGGATTGAGCCCATCTTCCCATTAGAGGAGAAGGGCAACACTTCTGGTAGAAGCTATCAGCGGGAGCCTCTACAGTTCTCTTGTACACAATATCCAGCATACAGTCAAAGTTATAGACATGTGAACAGTCAGGAAAAATTCCTGATAATCAAGTAGAAAAAATAATAGGAACAGAACTACAAATGATTCAGATGTTGATGTTAGCAATAACTTAAAAATTGACTGTGAATAATATGCTAAAGAAAATAAAGGACAAGATGAATTAAATGATGAGAGAATTTCAATTCAAAATTGGAATCTGTGAAAAAATCAATTAGTTATTATTGAACTGAAAAAATATATCTGAAATTAATAACTTATTCGATGGGTCTAAGAGCAGACTGGACACATTTAGAGAGAAGAGTGAAGCATAAAGAGGGGAAAAGAATGGAAAGAACAAAACAAAACATAAGAGACATGGGTGAAAATGTCAGGAGGTCTAATATATGTGTAACTAGAGATCTAGAAGTTGAGAGAAGGTGAGTGAGAGAGAGAGAAAGACTGGAAAAAATCAATATTTGAAGTGAGAATGGCTGAAGATTTTCCAAAACTGCTGAAAAACATCCACCCACAAACACAAAATACAAAAAACCATACTTAGGCATATCTCAGTCAAACTGTTGAAAACCAAAGATAAAAAGAAAATCTTAAAATCAACCAGAGAAGAAATTACCTTAAATTAAAGAATCAACTGACATTTCAACTAAAACTATGAATACCAATAGACAATGGAATGACATCTTTATAGTGCTGAAAGAGAGAGATTAGATCATCTCAACACTATTCCTCTATTCCTACCTTAAAGAACTGGTTAAAATTACTATGAATATATTTGGAAAATTACTACATGAGGTTTTCTAGTCTTTTTCATTAAATATACAGTAAGTCCTTGATAGGTTATTGGAAACTGTGACTTTAAGCAAAATGGTGTATAACAAAATCAATTTTACTGTAGGCTAATTGATATATACAAGACTTAAGTTTCTATGGTATATTCCCGGTCACAAAAACATCATTAAACTTCTAAATAAATACCCAGAACACTTCTAATATTAAACATTGAAATAAATGTGAGCTATATATACATTTAAGAAAGATTAATAAAAACAAGTAAGATTATTTTTCAATCTGCTTATTCCAATTCAGAGTTGCAGGTGGCCAGAGCCTATCCCAGCAGCTCAGGGCACAAAGCAGAAACCAGCCCTGGACAGGACACATAGACAGTGGCCCAAGTTAGGAATCAGTTTTTTTTTCCTCATCCATGTTATAATTAAATGACATTGAACAAAACAATGAACTAAAACTAATTGAGGCTCTGCTGTATATACTTATTAGATCCAATCTCCAGATTTCTACTGAATCACAAAGCCTCAGATTCATATCAGATAGCATGAATTTGGCTTCTTTCTTAAAATCAAATTGGAAACTCTTTATAAATCAAATAATGTACATAATTTGTATAGGTAATGTTCTAAAACAGAAAATAAATGTTTGAAGGAAGAATGAATGAATGGCTCTATAAAAAGGAAACCAGAATATAATGGTATGATACATGTTTAGCATTGGATAGAATAGCGATTTAGAATTCCTTGCTGTTCAGAATGTGGTCTTGACACCCAAAGCACAAGCAATAAAAGAGAAAAACAGATAAATTGTACTTCATCAAAATTAAAAACTTTTGGGCTGCAAAGGACGCCATCGAGAAAATGAAAAGACAATCCATAGGAAAATCATATATCCAATAAGGGACTCGTATCTAGAATATATAACGAACTCATGTAAGTCAATAGTAAAAAGACAGATAACTAGGTTAAAAGTGGGCAAAGGATTTGAAAAGATAGTTTTTCCAAGAAGATAATAAATGACCAATAAGCCCATGAAAAGATGTTCCCATCAGGAAAATGCCACTCAAAGCACAAGGAGATACCACTCATGCCCTCTAGGATGGCTATAATAAAAAAGGCAGATGAGAACAAAGATGGGAAGAAATTGGAATCTTCATACACTTCTTGTGGGAATATAAAATGGTGTATAGTAAATGGTATCTGTGGTGATGGTGGTGATAATGATAACAGTGATGATGATGTCTTTTTTTTACTAGGTTCTAACCTATTCATCAGTGTTTTAAACTTGTTCTGTAAATTTTGGCAATTATATGGCTACTTTTACTCAAATTAATAATACATCAATAATTACAGATTCAACCCCAGCTTCATATGAGAATTGCTAGGGGATCTTTTTAAAAATGCTTATACCTGGGCCTCATTATAAGATATTCCAATTTGATTGATATGGGAAAGTACTTCAGTTTGTTTTTTTTTTTCAAAATTTCTCCAAAGATGCTGATGTGTAACCAGGGTTGAGAACAACTGAGTCACTGTGGCATCTCTAGAGTTAAGCAAAGTTACCATCAAGGGTAGCTTAGAGTTAAAAAAAGAGGATTGGCACAGGAATCAGGAGACCTGAGTGTCAGTCCCAGCTCTTCCCTTGTTTTAACTGTATGCCTTGCGCAAGGTATTTAACCTCTGGGAGCTTCAGTTTCTTCATCTGTAAAGTAGGACTAAGCATCCTCTGTGCGGGAACATTGAAAGGAGCATATGAGCTCATATATGTGACACTGCAGAGCCTGATATCAGTCTGAAACATTTTATGCCTCTTTAAATTTTGGTTACTTTCTTCCCTTACCTTCCATGAATGAGATATTCATGTCACATTTTTTTTTCTAATGTTGTTCTCTTGTTTCTTCTGTAAAATGCACAGGTTTGTTAAAAATCATTTAAAGTTTCTCTAGGTTTTTTTCTTCTTTTTTTGTATTTATTGAAATATTATAGAGAATTAGTTGCTTGTATTTACATTGTACAATTTGATGAGTTTTTTTCCATTATAGTTGGCATACAATAATATATCAGTTTCAGTTGTATAGCATAGTGATCAGAGATCCACATAACTTGAAAAGTGATCACCCAACTAAATCTAGTACCCCTCTTCCCCCTTACATATTTATTACATTATTAACCATCATTCCCATGCTACACTTTAAATCTCCATGTCTGTTCTACAACTATCCATTTGTACTTCATAATTCCTTTGCCTTTTTTTTTTTCTCCCAAACCCTCTCCCATCTAGTATCCCTCTAAATATTCTCTGTATCTATCTATGAGTTTATTTGCACTTCTGTTGTTGTTGATTTTGTTTTTTAGATTCCACATGTACGTGAAATCATGCAATATTTGTCTTTATCTGATGCATTTCATTCAGCACAATACCCTCCAGGTCCATCGAGGCAACATCTTTTTCCATCCGCTTCCTTTTAGTCTGTGTCTTTTAATCTGAAGTGAGTCTCTTGTAGGTAGCATGTAAGGGTATTGTTTTCTTATCCATTCAGCCACTCTATCTTTTGGTTGGAGCAGTTCATTCTTTTCCATTTGAGGTACTTGTTGATAGGAATGTAATTATTACCATTCTTTATTCCTGTTTCTGATACATGTTTTTTCTTCTTAAAGAAGTCCCTCCAGCATTTCCTGTAATACTGGCTTGGTGTTGATAAATTTCATTAGCTTATTTTTTGTCTGGAAAGCTCTTTATCTGTCCTTCAACTCTAAATGATAGCTTTGCTGGATAAAGTATTCTTGATTTTAGATCCTGGGTTTTCATCACATCGAATATTTTGTGCCAAGCCCTTCTGTCCTGCAAGATTTCTTTTGAGAATTCAGCTGCCAGTCTTATCGGTGCTCCCTTGTAGGTAACTATCTGCTTTTCTCTTGGTGCTTTTAAGATCCTCTCTTTGTATTTAATCTTTGGCATTTTAATTATGATGTGTCTGGCGTGGGTCTCTTTGGGTTCCTCTGAGCTTCCTGGGGACTCTCTGAGCTTCTTGGGGTTGTATGTCTATTTCCTTCACCAGGTTAGGAAAGTTTCCATCATTATTTCTTCAAACAGCTGCTCAACATCTTGTTTTCCTTCAGATACCCCTATGACATGGATATTTTACCTTTAATAGGGTCCCAAAGACTCCTTAAATTATTATTATAGTCTTGGCTTCTTTCTTCTTGCCATTCTGATTGAGTATCCTTGGCTTCCCCATCCTTTATGTAAGTCATTTGATCCTCTTCTTTATTCACTTTGTTTATTCCATTTAATATACTTCTCATCTCAGATAATGTGTTCTTCATTTCTGACTGGTTCCTTTTTATAATTTCCATTTCCACTTTTATGTTTTTATCTCTTTGTTGAAGTTCTCACTGAATTCATATATACTTCCCATAAGTTCATTGAGCATCTTTAAAACCAACGTTTTGAACTCTGCACCTGTTAGATTGCTTGACTCCGTTATTTCTGAATCTCTGTTCTGTTCTCTCATATGGTTTCTGCTTCTTTGTCTTCCCATTTTGGCTGCCTTTCTGTGTCTGTTTCTATCTACTAAGCAAAGCTCCTAAGTCTCCAGATTTTATTAGTGTGGATTTGTGAAGTAGGTGTCCAGTGGCACAGTCTTGAGAGGGGTTCAGCTACCGGCCAAGTTTAGCCCAAGCCTATGTCCCTCTGGAGCCACCTGTTAAGATTGAGCAAGCAATCCACAGATGCTGTGCTTATAGTTGCCTTAAAAGGCCACACCATAAACCAAGGCCAACTGCCACCAGTGTGAGTCTAGGCGCTGCTCAGCAAGGAGCACCTGACTTGCTGAGGATATACCTGGATGTGGCTTGGGTGGGGCCGTGAGTCGGAGGAGGCAGAGTTTGAGGGCATTCTCTGCGCAGAGCGACCTCTATTATCCAGTTTGATAACGTCTCCCCTATGGCGGCACTGTGTCTGCTCACTGGAAGGGAGAAGGGCTCAACAGAGGAACGATGGATATTGCCGGCACCTCTGTACAGAGCAAATCTCTCCTGGGCCCTCACTCTGACAATGCAGTGTCCCCCTGTATGTCCCTGGCGCCCTAGAACAGCCGACCTGGCGCTGGTGCTCAGAACGAGCAGGTCCATCACCATGAAAGTCCGCTTGCAGACACGGTCCCTTCAAGAGGCATCTGCTGCTGCTGCTGCCACAGCCTCCATCACACTCAGCTGCTCCGGACCGGGGAGCCCCATGTCCTCGCCCATCCTACCTTCTGCCGTGGCAGGGTGCTTTCTTGGATTTCCCTCTAGTTGTATGGCTTGCTTTTCCAGATCCCAGGTGATTTTTCTTTGCTGTTTGCTCCTTGTTTCTGTCACAACTTTGATTTGGTTGCCAGAGGGATGAACAGACCCTCTATCATCTACGCCACTTGTTTTCTGCCTCCCCCTTGGTTTCTCTAGGTTTAAAATTTATCATTCACATGCCCTTATCTTTTTGTTTCTCATTTGTATTCTCAATCCCATCGTGCTTATGGTAAATGTTTTTTCTGATCCCTGACAAAATTAATGGCTCATTGTATGTTTTAATAAGTTGATACCAAATACTATTAACAACCATGCTGGGAGTGTAGCATGAGTTGTCTCTCATTAAAAATTATACTGATCATGGTAATAAATCATGGGATTAGTAATAAGGGTTCACTGAATATTTTTTAAATGCTAAATAGAGTTCTCTGCCTTAGCTGTGGTTTCTGTCTGGCGGACTTGGAATAGTGCCTTGAGCCCTGGGGGAAAAAGAGAGCCTGCTCTCAGATTGTAAATTTTTATTAGATTTACTCTTTAACCTAAATGGAAGGTCGCGTTAGTAACATTCATATGCGACTGCAGCACAGACTACAGGAGAAAAGCTGGAGTCTGCCCTTCCTCGGAGATGTGGTGATACCAGCTATACAGAGAAGGTCTAGAGACAGTGTTAGGGTTGGAGGGCATAGAGCAGAACTCCTCACATTTTAATATGCATGCACATCACCTGGGGACCTGTTCTGAGTAGTTATTGCTTGGTAGGGGTGGGGCCTGAGACTCTGCATTTCCTACACGCTCCCAGATGATGTTGATGGCAAGAGTATAGACGACATCTGTTGTTCTATCTGCCCAATACTTTCCTTACCTTTCTCCAAGGCGATAGTTATTTCTTCATTCCAACCATGAAGTTTAAGAGTAAGCTTCCATGTGCTTACATTACTCCGCCTCCTGGCCACAGTCAGTTGGTCCAGGAGCCCAGTTAGAATCTTCCTTGGCATTTTTGGACTTGGAACCAGTGAGCCAGTCTCAGATCCTCCCTGTAGAGCTCTTTGTAGTTCTGTGGAGGTAATTGGTCAAAGAAGCAGAGATGAGGGGCAGAGAGAGTATCCCCATGATTCTCAGATCTAGGTTCCAATTAACCCTAAAATATGAAAAATGATTTTGAAATAAACAATGTTGTCACCTTTGGGGTTATATAACCAGCTGTAATGATCTAGTGCACTTCCATAAAATGTATCAGGCACTTACCATATACAAGTCTCTATTGCTAGGCCCCAAACATGCAAAGATGAATAGTGCCACACAGTTCATTGGAGTTTGTCATGTGCAATGGCAAGGGGCTATGGAAGCCCCCAGAGGAAGTGCCTGATCCGCTTGGATGTACGGATTGGGGCCAGGTTCAGAAAAAGTTTTCTAGAAATGGATTTTCATAAAGTGAGTAGGAATTGTGTGAGGATGCCTGTGAAATTACTCCAAGCAAAGAGAACTTGCTAAGCAAAGTCAAGATGATGGTATGAAACCGTGTTTGAGAAACTACAACCATTTTAAGTGCTGCAGGGGGCGGGAGGGGGGATGCATGGCTGTGACTAAAGCAAGTACAGTGAAGGGCCTGTGAACACTGCAGTAAGTCACTTTTTAAAAAAGTCATATGTATTTAAAAAACAGCAACAGCAAATCAATAACAAACAACACGAATCGGAATCTCTGATACTCCCCCAAATACAGGGACTATCAGGCAGGTTTCCACTAACAATCGCTACCTTTTATTTTCTTTTAAACAAACAGAAAATTTGACTTAGGAGTGAAATGAATGTTTAAAAAACAAACCTGATCTGCTTTAAATACCAAACTCTGTTTAAATAACACAGAGGTTGTGACATCCATTGACAAAGCCAGGAAGTTCAAAGGCCTGCCGCCGACACAACGTATTGGGTTCTGCTGTTGTTGGCATCCCTCCGCCTGTGGCAGGTCCTGGTGTTTGTTACTCAGATCTGCATGTGCAAGGAGACATTCCTCAAACTTCAAGACTCTTTTTACTTTGGGGAAAAATTTATTTTTAAAAGTGCTTTTCGTAAGCAAGAACAATTGGTAGTAATGGCTGCTACTTTTGTTTCTTTTGAATGTCAAGTTCCAAGAGTAACTTAAAGTCTTTTTCTTGAGCAGATTTTAGCTATTTTAAAGGTTTTTTTTTTTAAGTTTATACTTTTACTGACATCCATCTCCAGAAATTTTTCATTATCTCAAACTGAAACTCCGCACCCATTAAACACTAACTTCCCATTCCCCATTCTTCCCAGGCCCCGAAAGCCTCATATTATACTCTATTTGAGTCTGACTATGCTAGGTACTTACTACAGGTGGAATCATACAGTATTTGTCCTTCTATGTCTGACTTATATTACTTAGCATAATGTCTTCAAGTTTCAATCAAGTCATAGCATATTACAGAATTTCCCTTTTTTTAAGGCTGAATAATATTCTATTGTATGTATAAACCACATATTGCTTGTCCATTCATCCATCAGTGGACACTTGAGTTGCTTCCAAATTTTGGCTATTGTGAATAATACTGCTGTGAACATAGGTTTGCACATTTGAGTCCCTGCTTTCTGTGGATTCTTTTTTCAAAAAAGCTGAATGGAGCTTGTGTAGACCCTTCTTGAGTTTCTGGCTGTGAGAGTCAGGGCGTAAGTTCTACTGCTCACTGCTGTGAAGTAGCCAGGCCCCTGGAGCAAGTCACACACCATCTCTGGGTCACAGTTTCCCCCACTTCTGAGCTTAGGGAATCCCTTCCACCTCTCAAGTTCCACCCCTAGGCGACGATGCATAAGACATTCTGTACCCAGACTTGCACAGGCAGCCACTCCTGGCTTCTGTTTGTTCCTCATTGGAATTAGAAGTGGAGTAGGCTCTTGGCATGAACAGATTTATCATTCATATTTTGAGTGTTCTTGAGCTGCCCTGGCAGCCTATGGCATATAGAAATCTACTTTTTGGCTGAGGTACAAATTTAAACCTCTCACACGGTGAGGTGGATGTGTGAGTGTAAGTCACTAAGTGGATAAGTAGGGCTGATCAACTGCCCGGTGCCAAATGCCAAAAGCAGCGAAGTATTGTCAGCTGCTATTCATCCTTATGCAGTGATTTTTCTAACTTTGACGATGTGGTGTGTGCGTGTGCATGTGTGTGTGTGTGTGTGTGTGTGTGTGTGTGTGTGTGAGAGAGAGAGAGAGAGAGAGAGAGAGAGAGAGAGACTCCAAAAAAAGAGAGAAGAGATCTGAATTCTAGGGTTGATAATGGAAATAAAAGAAAGTGCAGAAGCCTAAGAAACTGAAGGTTCTTACTGAAGTAGATTAAAAAGTGGCCCATCCAACTCCACAGCAGCTCTACAGTGCAAACAAGTTCACTGTACATTCTCTACAGAAACAAGACAATGCTATTTGTGAAATTTCAGCGAGTCAGCCAGCAGAATATATGCTCATTGAGAGATAAAAATTTAGAGAAGTTTGAAAAAGTGGCCCGGGAGAAAGGCAGGAGACTATACAAACATTTCCAGGAAGCAGCAGATGGCAAAGGCACCAGTGTGGCTACTAAACCAACCTTATTTTCAAGTAAGGGCTGGTTTGAAATTTTAAGATGTGTTTTTCTTGGCACAAGGTGCAGTTAATAGGAACAAGTAGGCCAGCTGTCTATCTCACAGCAGACGAGAATTTTCCTAAGCTAAAGAAACTCACAGAGGAACAGAGACACAAGTCCTTGGCTGTGACTATTAGCAGGGCATGTGGGAGGTGTCACCTTCACAGACTAGACTGAAAGTCATATGAAAAAGGCAATCAGAGAGTGAGGAGAGAAACTGTTCAAAGAAGGTTGTGAATATATATGTGTACCGAATTATCACATTGTGCACTTTGAATATGTACAATTATGTTTGTCAAGTATTCCTCAATAAAGTTGGAAAAAAAGAGAAAAAGGAGCTGATAAAAAGAAGCAAAGGACATGAAGACAATGGTGAAGAATTAGGAAAGCCTTTGGAAATTTAGTGATGTGTTCCAAGCTGCCAACAGCACTAATATCCTTCCATTGAATGGAGCCTTTTTCAGCAGTTCCAAAACATACATCTCCATTGGCACCACCCCAGGAAATGTTCAAGAAGTTGCAAAAGTAAAGGGGGATTAATAAAATTAACTTCGGTTAAGACTAAGGAAGCAAAGGAAGGAAAAAGGGAAGAGAAAATGACAACGAAAGTAAGAATAAAAGAGAAGGTGATAAAAATGGGTACAAATGAGATAAAATACTATTTCTCCAAACAGCTAAATGTAATAAGTTGGAACACCTAGATGAAATACATGTTTAGAAAAACTGAAAATGGCAAACTGCAATTAAAGAGAAGGAGAAGACTTGATCAGGACAGTGGTCATTACCCATTCTCAACTAGAAGCTTCCACAGTAAAGATTACTTTAACCCTTTATGGGAAAATAAGGAAAGCTGATGAACTAACTTAGGTGGTTGGTATCACCTTGTTTCTAAAACTAGATGATCGCTTTGCACGATAATAAAATTTTAGGCTCACTTGATTTATACCATAGATGCAGATGTCCTAAATAAAACAAAAGGAGGGTGGAATGGAAGAACAGGTACCACTTATGCTCTTTACGATAAAACCCAGTGCTCAGCACTTTGAAATATCTCTTTCCCGTTGCCCTTTGCAATTGTCTCTGTGACTCTGTTACCACTTCATTTTTGTTCTTGAAGACAGCACAGGCCTTCTTGTTCTCAAGGTTTTTGGCTACAAATCCATAAAGGGAAGCAAACAGAAAGTGACTCCAAATGGGTAAACTACAAAGGTTCCAAAGTCTCACGAAGTTTCCAAAGTCTCACAAAGTTTATCTACTGAGAGTTCCTGGCTCATATTTCCAGACTTCTTTTTGAGATGGTAAATGAATGACAATGAGACTTATTAAATGTACTTCCTTCTTACCATCTGCTCACTTGGAGACCTGAAGAGGCTTCTGACATAACATGTGAAGTCCCCTTTAGTGAGATGGTAGTTGACCTTTCCAAGGAGTGACCCATCCCAATACAGCCTACTTCTTACTTCTTGCAAGAAAGGAATTCTTAAGGGTGAACTTCCCAATGGAAGTTGTTTGGTATTTCAGAATGCAGAATACTGGGGAGACAAAAATCTTTTCCTAAGCAGACATTCCAAGTGTTGACAAAGTTGGGGCTTTGGTTCACGCACACTCTTTGTGCCAAATGTTTAGATGCTCTGTGGAAGTCTGAGTCCCGTTATTGCCATTTCTAAGAGACTTTTCTGTAATTCCTGGCTGAGAAAGATATGGGGGTAACCTCTTCCGTCTCCTTTGGAATCTAGATCTTTGCAAATAATTAACAAATAAATTGCTCCCTTCCACAGGAAGCACCTGGATTCTTAGAATGTGTGACATGGGCCAGAAAGAGGCATTAGGACAGAGAAGAGATGGCATTATGAGAAAAGGCAGATTGATAGTTTTCATCTGGAGGTTCTAGGAACAGGTTAATGAGCACCACTGACTTTGGGATTAATTCTGTGCAGACTAGATAAGATGGAAATGAGTGTTCTTACTACACCCTTGCCCTGGAGAGGATGAGTGAGGTGTTGGCTCTGTGTCTCTTCTTTTGAAGAGTTTGGAAATGAAATGCTTCTTTGAAGATTCCCACCTCCAAAATAGACTAGGATTTAGCACTTTCTGTACCAAATGCTTTGCTCAGAGGCAGCACTAAATACAGGACTAGGAAATGTGTGGGGAAAGGGACATGAGGTGGAAAGAAATGTTAATGTTGGAGATCTGAACTAACGTGAACTAAGCCTGTGCAAATGACTTTAGGGAAGGTCACTGAAGTCCTACCTCTCTGATGACCTTCTGTTGGAATTATTTCTGCAGGTGATCACAGCTGGTTTATCAATATTGCTGTTTGATATGATCCTGACCAGTGCAACTGTGGGATGGTAAGTCTTTGTTTGCATAGAAAGAGGAAATGAAAAGTAGTTATTTGGATTTCATCAGGATACTAATTTTTGCTCTCAAATATTGAAGAAAGGATATGTGTATTGGGTATATATTTTGACATTTAAATATACATTTAGAAGAGTGCGTATATCATGACTATACAACTTAAAGACTTTTCACTAGCTGAATACATTATACCTACTACAACCAGCAACCAGATCCAGACACAGAACATGACCAGTATACCTTCCAGCTACTCGTCCACACAAGAGTAAACATTATTGGTGACTCACTATTTATATATATAGCTATGTTTGGGTTTTTTTTCTTTGACCCTTCCATTTACTTTCTCTTAGACAAGTTTCAAATCACCCTTGTTTAGAATGTATCCACCCATTTGCTTAAAGACAGCACTGCATGTCCCTGTGATGTTTGAGCAGAGACCTGAAGGAAGTGAGGAAGTGAGTCATGGGGTTATTGGCGGAAATAGCAAGTACAAAGGCCCTGAGGTGGGAGTTGCTTTGTCTGCTTGAGGAGTAATGTGACCAGAGCAGCATGACAAGGAGAGTAGTAGTAGGAGATGAGGATAGAGAGGTGGTCAGCAGCTGACCATGTGAGGCCTTAAAGCCCATTGTAAAGGCTTGATTTTAGCTTGACTGAGAGGGGAGGCGATTAGAGGATTTTGAGCCACATGCTCCTTTGTCAAAAATGTATCCCTCTGTCTGCTGTGTGGAGAATATGCTATAGAGGGGGTGGGGAGGGAGCAGAAAAACTGATTAGAGGCTCTGGCAATGATCTAGATGCAAGATGGCTGAGAACAGGCTGGCAGCAATGGAAATGGTAGGGAGTGGTAGGATGCCTGCGGTGTACTGAGGGTAAAGGCAATAGGATTGGAGAGAAAGAGAGGAGTCTGGGAGAACTTATAGATTTTTGGCCTGAGCAGTGGAAAGAATTCAGTTGCCTTTCAGAGAAGGGAAATAATATATGAAGGGCAGTGTTCTGTAAGCGGGGTAGAGGGTTAGCAGGAGTCGGGTTGGAGATATTAGGACTGAGGTGCCTGTTACACCTGGGAGTTGAGATATCAGTAGGTAGGTGACTAAACTGGCCTGGAGATCAGGGGAGAGAGAGGCTTTCTGTGCCTTCACCCTGGCATCCGCGTTCCCACCTCAGAGCCTTTGGGCTCATCTGCTCAGCCTGGAGTGCTTTCCACCCAGCTTTGCGGTTGTCCGCCGACTTTCCTCCAGGTCTCTATATCCAGGCAACCTCAGAAAGGCCTTTCCTGACCACATTCTATAGAAAGTGTCCTCACTACTTCCTGTTTCCTTGGCTCTTTCCTTCCTGGTGGTTCCGATAGTCCTCACCTTCCTTGTTCACTGTTCTGCTCATTAGGGTCTGCCTCCCTCATAGAAGGTGGTGCCCCCCGCAAGGCGTATGGGCTCTGTGGTAGATGCAGGAGAGAGCTGGTGAAGGGCGTTAAACAGGTTATGACTCAAGCACATGGCTACTTTAGCGGGATGGCTGGGGCAGCCACATGGGACAATGACTTTGGAGAGGATACCCAGGAAATAGATGTGGTGGCTGTGATGGTAACTTCAGATCACACCTCTTGGAAAAGGCCACACAGCCGTGTAACATAGGCTGACTAGTGACAAGGACATGTGGAGGTTGCTCAAATGCCTTACTACCATAGAACGACAGCCCAATTGGAATGCTTCATCTTGCCCTTTAAAAACAGGCTACTGAGCTGTCTGTCTGTGACAGAGAAAACAGGTCCTATGGGCTTGTTTGGGCCAGGTGGTCACAGCCACACTGGGAACAGAATGACGCAGTCTTGTGCGTTCCACTTCCGAACACTCCACACAGACTCTGCCCATTGAAGAGCTGACCAAGTTAAGACTTTGCTCCCCTGCAGATTACTATATGCAAAGCAGTCGATGCCATCATCACCAAGGGTTTTGGTTGTTTTCTGCAGGGAGAGGAAGGTAGGGGGCGGGGGGTCAGGTCATGGTGAGTTTAAACTCTTAAAACTGCTAGTTATTTCCCTTATCAATGGGCATGCTTCCTTAGGGGAGTATATACTTATGTATTTTTAAGTTATATAGTAATATATCCTATTTATGAGATGTTTAAAACAATACAGAAATGTATCAAATAAAAGAAAAGCCTGTTATCTTCCATTTCCACTATTGTCACTTGTCAGAAGTCATGACAGTTTGGTTTAATGGTGAGAAAAATGCAATGTTTAGTTTAGGGATGTTTATGCCAATGAGGTGGGCTCTATTGTCTCTAAAATGAAACCACATAGAGTGGTGCTTTCCTTGTCACCCATAAGTAGTTTAGTCCTGGCTGGGTCTTCGCTCGGCCTATAGGTTGCTGGCCTGGTGACACACAGCTTTCTTTCCCTGTGACTATGGCTATCTCCTGCCTAGCCTGAATCACTGATGCAGCACATTGTGGAGAATAATTCATATTTGTTGTGGCTGCTTACTGGTCTACTGTCTTTTGATTTAGAAAAAAGAACAAGCGTAGGACCCCTTAAAAATAAAACTTGTTTCCATTCCAATTTTGATATATTGTTTAGCACAGGGGTTCCTAACCCCTGGGCTGTGGACCGGTACTGGTCTGTGGCCTGTTAGGAACTGGGCCACACAGCAGGAAGAAAGTGGCAGGTGAACGAGCAAAGCTTCATCTGCATTTGCAGCCACTCCCCAGTGCTAGCATCACCACCTTAGCTCCACCCCAGATCATCGTGCATTAGATTCTCCTAGGAGCACCAGTCCCTGCGCCAAAGAGTCTGGGGATTGCTGGTTTAGCATATCCCCCACCCCAACCCCTTGTAATGGCACTCCAAAATTGAGATGCAGACAAGGTTTAGAATAGGGTTTCATATTTCTTTACCAGTATTATTAAAAGAAAAATCATACTGTTGCTCAGCTTTATGGCATAGTTCTAGAAAATCAGCATTTTTCTCATGTTTGGGATCAGAGCAATTCTAAGAGCTAGTCCTCCATTTGCTTGCAAGTTGGACCTGCAGAATTGTCACCTGTTTGACTCAAGGACCGCAGTGCTGGTTGGTGGGGGCTGGCACTGGTGCCTGGGTGTGCCCATGGTAGCCTCCCATCTCCTAGGACTTCTCGTGAATAATCCCCTGGTGCTGTCGTAGCCACAGAAATAACGGTGTTGTTTTTAAATGTCGGTAGGCAATTCCTGCAGGATAAACGTGAGGAGCAGGACCAAACTCTGTGGACACCATAACGAGGAAGTGCAGGAGGTGACTTTGCATCCCATGTGGCATAGGGCTGGAAGGGGTTCATATAATAAACAGATATTTAATGAGGGCCTAATATGTGCCAGGAACCATTCTTGGATAAAAGTGGAAAATTGCAGGCCCTGTGGTGTCTAGATTTGCTTCTCTCCCTGCCTGAGGGCAGGTCCATATATAAACCATCCCAGACTGATAGAAATGAATCTTTTTGCTCACAGCATTCAGAAAAAGGGATTCCCGTCCTCTTTTGGGAGCCCCTAATGGGGAGCTCCAAGAAAAAAATGGAAGAAAAAGAAAAATTAGGAAATACTCCCTCACTCTTCTGTTCTTCCTCCTCTTCCTGGTCTCTCCTCTTCTTCTTTTTAATAATAATGACTAACCATTTATTGAGCAACTTACTATGTTTCAGACATTTTTACATTAATATTAGTTCATTGAGTTTCACAACAACCTCCAGGTTATCCCCATTTTAAAGATAAAGAAAATGAGGTCCAGGTCTGTGTGTGTCCAAGGCCCCATAACCTGCCCTGCACCTCCCTAGAACTGATTCAGGGAACACTAAGGATTTACCAGCAGTGTAGATAGTGTCTAGGTAGAAGTGGGCCATAAAGGAGGTGGAAGAAAAATTGGCCTACATCTTCCTCTTCCCACCAGTTCGATCATCTATAAAGTGCATCTAGATGATCTGATGGCAAACAGAAGGAGCATTACCCAGGGCTAGATAGCTCTGTCTCTTATTCAGGAATTGACATGGTGAACTGAGAACTTTTTAAGAAAAAGATCTCACTGTCTTCAATTTTTACTACTATAAGCTATAATTCTGTCAATCAGCTAAAACATTTATTGGGTGACTGCTGTATGCAAAATTTGCAGAAGTCATTAAGAAGCAGAAGACATCATCCAGCCCTCAAGAAGTTTTCAGGGGAAGGAGAAATCACAAAGATAATTTGTGGGGTAGATAGTAATTGAGCGCATAACAAATGTGAAGACTGAAGGAAAAGGCGAGGCCTTGGAACTGCCTTGAAACTAGATCTTATGCAGAAGGGAGAGGCTTAGCCAGGCTGTGGGTGGAAGAGGATCTGGCCCTTCTTGCCCCAGGAAGACAGGAAAGGATGGAGGGGCAGGAAGTGCTAATGGTGAGACAATGATGATAAGCAGAGCTGGGGCTGAGGGGCAGGGAGCCAATCCTATGCTCTCTTTCTTTCTCTGCACCTGTCTTTATGGGCCGGCACAACATAAATGGTGAGCAGGTTGGTGTCTAAAAACCCAACTGCCAAGTTATCCTAGTGCATTCTTGAGGCTGTTTCCCAATTTTATGTCTTAACCTTCATAGTTATAGTCTAAATTCTTGACAGTATTTTTCTTTCTTACAAATAAACCTCCATTGACCATATCTTGTACCGAATTTCAGAGTGAACTAAAAAAAAAAAAGAAAGAAAAGAAAAGAAAAAAACAGGTGTTGAACTGAGTGTGAGAAATGCAAGTGAGATGGTGCTCCAGTGGGAGGAATGCTAAGTCTGAATATTACAGCATAGTTGCTAAGAGGCCGAGTCTCCAGGCTGTTTCACATCCTGTGAACTTTATGGTATGCCCCAAACAAAAATGGAGAGAAAAGCATATGTACCCAAATCAAAGAAACAACATGTGTCATTATTGCAAAAGGAACCTTGACTTTGGAATTTCCTGATTTTTAAGAACCCTTGAGTTTAAGGATGGTTTGTTTTCAGCCTCCAAGAATTTTCCAACCACAAAGTGAACCACCAGAAGAGGAGTGTCAGACTGTATTTAAGATTTTCTTTCTTTTGCACAGAGCTGGTCTGCATTATCCATATACTCAGTTTTTTCAAGCCATGACTGGGTGACCAGTTCTAAGCTCCTGGGCAGGGGCAGGGCTGGTCTCTGCCTTGTGGGAGCTTAAATTAGTCAAAGGTCACAAAAGGCAGACCTGTTTTGTTTGCCTGGAAAGTTATCGTTTCCTATTTTTTACTTTTCAAATTTTTAATTAATCAACATTTAGAAATTAAGTGATTTCCCCATAAAAGTCCAGATCTCCAGATTCTTTTAAAAATGTGGAACGGCTGTTGTAGACCGGCACCTCCTCATGGCAGCTGTCACAGGAATGGGCAGAAGCTGCCCCCTCACATGACTGAGTCAGGATGGCGTCTCCCTGTCCAGGCTGGCTGAGACCAGAGTACCCAGTATTGTGTGACATCCTCATATCCATTTGCTTGTCGAGTCATTCATTCCACAAAAAGTGTCTGTTGGGCTCTGGGGCTACAGACACAGCTCTGACCCCAACAAAGTCTCCATCTAGGAGATGAGTGCTCATGTCATTATTTATCTTCTTGGGTGGCAACAGCTTCGGGGCTCAAAATAAATTATCATCTAAAGTAGAGTTTCTCACCCTCAGTGGACATTTCGGGCCAGATAATTCTTTGTTGTGGGGACCTGTCCTGTGCTTTGTAGGGTTTTTAGCAGCAAACTCGAGCCGCAGCCAACTAGATGTTGTAACAACCGAAAATGTCTCCAGATATTGCCAAATGTCCCCTCGGGGGCAAAATCACCTTAGCTGGGAATCACAGATCTAAAGGTTTGTGGTGTTTCATGGAGAAAACGCCATTTGAAATTTCAGCAAGATCTTAAGGAACTTGTTGATCTAATTAGAGATTTGGATCAGCGTAAGTGTCAAGTCCTCAGCAGCTCCTTCCACCTCGTCTGTGCACAGCCTGGTCAGCACACATCATGCTGAGTTAGGTATGCACACCACATCCGCTTGTCGGCTGTGAGCTCCTCTAGGAGAGGAACCACGTTTTATTCACCTTTTTTGTCTCTCCACCTAGCACTAGGTGCTTGCTGAACAAACGAGTGTCCAGCCTTCTAAATACTATACCCAAGAAAAATTATAAACCTAAGTACCTAATGTTGGTCAACTTTTAAAGTCTTTAATTAAAAGTAAATGCTCTTGTCCAGCTAATGATCTTGTTTTAAATTATTAAAACAAATCTATGGCAAGACTAGTAATTTAAATATCCAGATTAATATTTAATTATTCATTTTTTAATTAACAGAGTTTTATGGTATGTATTGATATGAATTCCCTGTATTCCAAAACGTCAGCAAAGAGGATTCAATTGATAAAAAAATAAAAGAAAAAAATTCTGAACTGTGTCCCTGTCAAGAAGAATTAGTTGTGGGTACCTCCTCTTTGTATGCTTAGACAAGATGAGTCACTGTTCTCTTTAGTGGTGTACGCACACACAGAGAAAGAAATAACCAAGACACAACCTCTTTGTTCTTAGGATTTCATGATCAGCTTCTAGCCTGGCCAGACATTCACTGAGCCTGCCATTGATACTGGGTTACCAACGTGAACATTGCTTGAACTTGATCCTAACATAAACCTTGCTAAAACCAAGAGTCTTTAGTAAATGATCTTGCACTATCTTTGAGTAAAGATATCTCATACCTTTAATTTTAGGGAACTGCATGGAGACTGCCCAAGTCTACTTATAGGAAGAATGGATTTAGGGGTGACAAAGGAACTTCTCCCAACACACCACAAAATACACCTAGGATTACAATGTTTGAAATTTATCAAGTTTCCATTTGAATTAAAAATTCGAAACCTCTTTAAAATGATAAGAAAAACCTGCCGAATAACTATTGCTTATTACCTCACAGCACAGAATAATTTATCAGATTATAAACTGTCATTCAGTAAGTCCCCAAGGGAATGGTATATTATATTAGGCAGATACGGTTTTGTTGAGGAAAAAAACAAAAATAGTTGGATTATAGATGGGAGAAGGGGGAGCAAGTATAAGAATTCCATATGTTGACAAAAGAACATCCAAACCTACCAAAAAGTTTCATAAGAGTTTATTTGAGCCCAATTTTGAGGACATACCCAGAAGCAAGATCTCAACAGCTTGAGAAAATGCTGCCCAAAATGGCAGTTTTCCAGTTCCTTTTATGCATTAGAATCAAAGGAGAAAACGTAAGGAGGCATGAGAAAGCAGGGAAATCTCTAGGATTGGCTACAAAGCAAATGGAGTAACAGATACTTCTTTTATGTCGGCAGGTACAGGATAGTTAGTAATTAACATTTATAGCACAGAGAGATGGTATGCAGGGAACAAGATAACAATGAGATGTTCTGTGGTCTCCTGCTCTGGCAATTTTGTTCTCTGGTGCCAGCAGTTGTGCCTTTGAGGGGTCTTAGAAAAGAAAATTACTCTGACATTTCAAAGGTATGTTATCCTAGGTGCATAAAAACAGTGGACAGGGCTCACTTAAGGTAAAGATTGACCTTTGCCAAAGAAGCTGTAAGCCTGGGATGTGACTACCCGCCATGGCTTGCCCAGTTAGGAATTTATGATCAGACCATTCTGTGTGGTTACTTTTGGTCACTGAGCTTGGCAGAACTGCCATGTGGCCTCCCTGAGCTTGTCAGTTTTATTACATAGTCCCTTTTTCATTCACACATCATTCATTGAGTAAATATTTTTTGGGTGCTGCATTAAGTACTGGGCCTCCAGCTGGGAAAAGGATACAGTCTCTGTCCTCTGTCTAGTGGGTTCAGTAGGAATTCATTGAATAACCACAATAATAAATAAATGTAAAATTGAAATGGGGCCTTTGGCTCCTTTTGAGAGAAAAATGAAGGACTGGAGAAATGCTGAAAATAAACCCCTGGAACAGAAGCTAGTGATGAATATTTTTGGCTGGGTATGCTCTGCAATCTGATGTTTATGCCTTGGTTACATGAAGTTTGTTCATTTCAGGAATGATGGGGATTACAAGATTTGCAAACAGTTCAGTAAAGCTCTGACTTAAATAGTTGTAATGCTATTAAGATTCCTGTACCCCATGTCAGCTTCTCCTGCTGTTTAGAAAACAGCATCAAAGCTCACTTCCCTGGCTCTCTTAACAGTAAACTGAATCAAGGTTTGTTTTCATTTTAGCATACACTAAGCTGCTTTGGTGTTTCAGAAACTAGCTAAGCCAAAGGGATGAAATGCAAAGTTATTACACTTCAGCATTTTTCTAAGGCTAGGGGAGTAAAGTGGCAGAGAGCCAGCTGATAGCCTGTTCTTCTCCCTGGTGATTAAGGAGGATTAGTGGAAATTATAGGAAACACTGAGCCCCCAGTTACATTTGCAGAAATAAAACCCTCCCAAATCCCAAACACTATGCAGCCCCTGCATCAGGTCATGGTGACTCTGCACTTGCCCAGGTGTGAGAAGATGGTGTATGCATTCTTTAAGGAAGGTTCAGGGGAACAGCCCATCTGCTTGAAGGGAAAAGCCAGGTCTTTAGAGGTGAGCCAGTGTACGAAAAAAAGAATGACTTCTCCTTCACAGTCACTTCATCCAAGGAGAAGAGGCAATAGAACGCTGCAGCCTCTGAGTCCTGAATAGACCGAGGATAACCAAAGTGTGTCATGTTCCAAAACATGGTCTTTTGGAACTTGGGCCCCAGTTTCACAGAGAAGCAGTCCTATAAACAATGACTGTAGATCTAAGAAAGTCCTCAGAAATTAATTTTGTTCATAATGTAGACACCAACTTCAGCTACATTATTATGAACTAAATGTATGTTAAAGAGAATTTATCAACTTATTGTAACTCTAATATTTCCATAGGAAAGAGGAAAGTACATTCCAACTTGGAGCTTAAGATTCTAGGCATACAGCTCCCACATGCCCCTCTCCTTTCCAGCCCAGTGGTTAGCCTGGGTTGGGGGGACATCCTCCCAGACCACTCCCCCAGGACCTGGCTACATGACTAGCACGTCTCTCTACCCTCACCCAGGGCCTTTAGTCACCAAGGAAAGGAGATGGTGGTGGTTCAAGGGATTTTCCCACTCTCTAGGGGTGACAGGTGGGTGATGAAGGAACGGATTTGTTCTCTATGGCTCCAGGAAGCAGAACTTAGTTCATAGCCAAGGTTGTAAGGAACAGCTGTTGGGTCAGTATGAGGGAGGAACCATGTGCTTCCACAAATAAGATGCCCATGGAAGCTTGCTGGAATCCTGTGGCTAGAGATTCGACAGTGGGACAGGCTTGCTTTGCACAGCACGATGTGCCCCTCACTAGAAGTCTTCAAGCAGAGATCGAGAAGCCAGCCGTGAGGGCCAGTGAGTACGGATTGCTCTGTTGGGAGGGCAGTTGACCAGCAAATAATAATATTTTATTGCTTATTCATTACAGGCCAAGCACAGGGGTAGATTGCTTCAGAGATCTCCTTCGAAGCCTCACAGAGACTGTTAGGTGTGATCATGTCCTGTGGTACAGATGAGGAAAAATGAAGGCTGAATATCGTGCCTGGGATTACATAGCTAATAAATGTGTGAGCCGTAATTGGAACTCAGCTTACTGTTTTTATATTCTCACACTTAGTAGATTCATTTCTATACTAAAAGTGGCAAATGGTACAAGTTATCTATATGTCAGAGTCACCCACATAGGTGACATTTCTCACTGGAAATATAGTGCACAGCCTACACATGTTTCGCATATTCAGTACCCCAGATAGATGTTAGAAATATCAAGGTGCCACAGCCTGAATGCCTGAGTGGATGTGTGTTGTGTGCGGGTGTGTTGTGTGCGGGTGTGTTGTGTACGGGTGTGTTGTGTACGGGTGTGTTGTGTATGAGTACAAGGGAGGATTGGGATATCGGGCGGGTGGATTGGAGAGGAACAGAAGAAAACAGTAGACTGGAAAGGGCTGTTGGAACCTTTGAGCACGGGCATTTCATAATCGGGGAGACCCCGGCCCCATCATCATCCTTTACTGATGACCCAGCCCGGCCCCCAGAAGTGCTTTTTGGGAAGAATGACAGGGGATTCAGACAGACATCAGATTGTCTACTGAGAAGTTTAAAATAGAAAACATCCAGACCTTTGAATGTATTAAATTTTAGGCATGTTAAAATATTTAACTCTCCTTTTTCTTACAGTCTTCAGTTCTCCCACTGCTTTTTCATTTTCAAAGCACTGACCACGTTTATTTCTGCTCCAATGCGAAATTCATGATTTTTCCATTTGTATTTTCATCTTTAAGTGCTTCTTAGAAAAGAAAATTACTCTGACATTTCAAAGGTATGTTATCCTAGGTGCATAAAAACAGTGGACAGGGCTCACTTAAGGTAAAGATTGACCTTTGCCAAAGAAGCTGTAAGCCTGGGATGTGACTACCCGCCATGGCTTGCCCAGTTAGGAATTTATGATCAGACCATTCTGTGTGGTTACTTTTGGTCACTGAGCTTGGCAGAACTGCCATGTGGCCTCCCTGAGCTTGTCAGTTTTATTACATAGTCCCTTTTTCATTCACACATCATTCATTGAATAAATATTTTTTGGGTGCTGCATTAAGTACTGGGCCTCCAGCTGGGAAAAGGATACAGTCTCTGTCCTCTGTCTAGTGGGTTCAGTAGGAATTCATTGAATAACCACAATAATAAATAAATGTAAAATTGAAATGGGGCCTTTGGCTCCTTTTGAGAGAAAAATGAAGGACTGGAGAAATGCTGAAAATAAACCCCTGGAACAGAAGCTAGTGATGAATATTTTTGGCTGGGTATGCTCTGCAATCTGATGTTTATGCCTTGGTTACATGAAGTTTGTTCATTTCAGGAATGATGGGGATTACAAGATTTGCAAACAGTTCAGTAAAGCTCTGACTTAAATAGTTGTAATGCTATTAAGATTCCTGTACCCCATGTCAGCTTCTCCTGCTGTTTAGAAAACAGCATCAAAGCTCACTTCCCTGGCTCTCTTAACAGTAAACTGAATCAAGGTTTGTTTTCATTTTAGCATACACTAAGCTGCTTTGGTGTTTCAGAAACTAGCTAAGCCAAAGGGATGAAATGCAAAGTTATTACACTTCAGCATTTTTCTAAGGCTAGGGGAGTAAAGTGGCAGAGAGCCAGCTGATAGCCTGTTCTTCTCCCTGGTGATTAAGGAGGATTAGTGGAAATTATAGGAAACACTGAGCCCCCAGTTACATTTGCAGAAATAAAACCCTCCCAAATCCCAAACACTATGCAGCCCCTGCATCAGGTCATGGTGACTCTGCACTTGCCCAGGTGTGAGAAGATGGTGTATGCATTCTTTAAGGAAGGTTCAGGGGAACAGCCCATCTGCTTGAAGGGAAAAGCCAGGTCTTTAGAGGTGAGCCAGTGTACGAAAAAAAGAATGACTTCTCCTTCACAGTCACTTCATCCAAGGAGAAGAGGCAATAGAACGCTGCAGCCTCTGAGTCCTGAATAGACCGAGGATAACCAAAGTGTGTCATGTTCCAAAACATGGTCTTTTGGAACTTGGGCCCCAGTTTCACAGAGAAGCAGTCCTATAAACAATGACTGTAGATCTAAGAAAGTCCTCAGAAATTAATTTTGTTCATAATGTAGACACCAACTTCAGCTACATTATTATGAACTAAATGTATGTTAAAGAGAATTTATCAACTTATTGTAACTCTAATATTTCCATAGGAAAGAGGAAAGTACATTCCAACTTGGAGCTTAAGATTCTAGGCATACAGCTCCCACATGCCCCTCTCCTTTCCAGCCCAGTGGTTAGCCTGGGTTGGGGGGACATCCTCCCAGACCACTCCCCCAGGACCTGGCTACATGACTAGCACGTCTCTCTACCCTCACCCAGGGCCTTTAGTCACCAAGGAAAGGAGATGGTGGTGGTTCAAGGGATTTTCCCACTCTCTAGGGGTGACAGGTGGGTGATGAAGGAACGGATTTGTTCTCTATGGCTCCAGGAAGCAGAACTTAGTTCATAGCCAAGGTTGTAAGGAACAGCTGTTGGGTCAGTATGAGGGAGGAACCATGTGCTTCCACAAATAAGATGCCCATGGAAGCTTGCTGGAATCCTGTGGCTAGAGATTCGACAGTGGGACAGGCTTGCTTTGCACAGCACGATGTGCCCCTCACTAGAAGTCTGCAAGCAGAGATCGAGAAGCCAGCCGTGAGGGCCAGTGAGGACGGATTGCTCTGTTGGGAGGGCAGTTGACCAGCAAATAATAATATTTTATTGCTTATTCATTACAGGCCAAGCACAGGGGTAGATTGCTTCAGAGATCTCCTTCGAAGCCTCACAGAGACTGTTAGGTGTGATCATGTCCTGTGGTACAGATGAGGAAAAATGAAGGCTGAATATCGTGCCTGGGATTACATAGCTAATAAATGTGTGAGCCGTAATTGGAACTCAGCTTACTGTTTTTATATTCTCACACTTAGTAGATTCATTTCTATACTAAAAGTGGCAAATGGTACAAGTTATCTATATGTCAGAGTCACCCACATAGGTGACATTTCTCACTGGAAATATAGTGCACAGCCTACACATGTTTCGCATATTCAGTACCCCAGATAGATGTTAGAAATATCAAGGTGCCACAGCCTGAATGCCTGAGTGGATGTGTGTTGTGTGCGGGTGTGTTGTGTGCGGGTGTGTTGTGTACGGGTGTGTTGTGTACGGGTGTGTTGTGTACGGGTGTGTTGTGTATGAGTACAAGGGAGGATTGGGATATCGGGCGGGTGGATTGGAGAGGAACAGAAGAAAACAGTAGACTGGAAAGGGCTGTTGGAACCTTTGAGCACGGGCATTTCATAATCGGGGAGACCCCGGCCCCATCATCATCCTTTACTGATGACCCAGCCCGGCCCCCAGAAGTGCTTTTTGGGAAGAATGACAGGGGATTCAGACAGACATCAGATTGTCTACTGAGAAGTTTAAAATAGAAAACATCCAGACCTTTGAATGTATTAAATTTTAGGCATGTTAAAATATTTAACTCTCCTTTTTCTTACAGTCTTCAGTTCTCCCACTGCTTTTTCATTTTCAAAGCACTGACCACGTTTATTTCTGCTCCAATGCGAAATTCATGATTTTTCCATTTGTATTTTCATCTTTAAGTGCTCTACTAGTCTAAGTGAAATAAAAGGATTTGGAGATTATCACCTTAATAATTCTACAATTATGGATACCTGCATGGCTTCATAGCCATCAATCCTCTTTAGCAAAAAGCGCCATACTGCTCCGTGGGAAGCCGTCCTCTGGTGTTTGCACCAGAGATCACGAACCAAAGCACAGTCACCTCCACCTGGTCAGGATGAGTGGATACCTTACCTTCTTCCCTGAGGGAAGGTATCAAACCCACCTCACAGCCCACTCCCCTCCCAGCGCATGGCCGAGGTTTACTCTGGATGGACAACGGGGTGGTTCTTGGGCCTGACCTGGCAGTGGGATGAGAGTCCCAGCAGCAGAATGAGGGGCACCCCTTATTCTGCTGTATGTGGCACCAGGCAGCCTCCAGGCTTGAGGGAACGCAAAGCTGACCTCTTGCCATTTTTTGCAGCCTCCTGCTTGGTGGACTTGGAGAAGCCTTGCTGGTTTTCTCAGAGCGGAAGGGAGTCTAAAGGCGACCGCAGAGAAAGGAGACTCACTGGCCACCGGCCGGAGAACACAGCAAGGATGATGTGACCACCGCTTCTCACTGTATCAAGGAGAACTCTTTCTGGGGGTCTCTGGGCCTCTGCAGAGAACGGACGGCGTTGTGTCTTCCCACTTTGAGAGGCTCACTGGAGGCCCGCTGACGATGCTGTCCTCACTTGTGCAGACACAGATGCGGGATTCCCCCTATGTGGTGGGGATGGCCCTGCCTTGCCTGACATGCAGACCTCCTTATTAAACACGCTTCCCCAAACGCTCCGCTTCCACTCCATGGTAGCGGGCCCAAGGTATTTTGTTGCATTTTTGGTTTTGTTTTGTGTTTTTACATTTTTTGGAGACTCCTGGGGATGTCTTTTCCTTGCTCTCACGCTGGCTTATCTAGAGCCCTCACTCACCCGCTTACGAGCATAGAGAGAATTCCTTGAGAGGGCTTTCACTCAGCCCGGGGGCAGAGATGGGGGTTGCAGGTGGCCCTGGGCCAAGGAAGAAGCTAGCAAGAACACTATTACTCCAGAGCGAGTGCTGAGGCCTTTGTGGTTGTGTGTTGTGTTGTATTGAATTCTGCACACTTTTTTGTTCACCATTGGGTTAACTTGGTACTAAATGATCAGAGGGTTTATAAGCACTGATAGATATCCTCCCTGGGCAGGTGAAAAAAAAGAAACAAACATATAACATATGGATACAGACAAATTTATATTCATATTCCTTAAAGCTTTTAATCTATTTAATTCCCAGTATCTCAAAGGAAATTTCAAGTCGTTGAATGCTGAAGTATTTTTTCAGACCAGATTAAAACTGGATTAAAACTCTAAACCTTGCCTCTATGGGAATCAAAAGAAGTGAATTAGCATGAAATGGTTATTTGATTCTGAACCCACAACGAAGGTTTAAGAAAATTATGTCTAACTCTAAATATTTCTGCTTGGAACAGGTTTTTTGAATACCTCATTACTCTGCCAGGTGTCAATTTTGGTCTTTTGAGATATGGAAAGTAATGAAGTCCAGCGAGTCTTCTCCAGGCAGGAAGCCAGGCCCTGCAGTGTTGGACACCTACCACCTACCTCACTGATGTTCTGAGAACCCCCCTCAGCACCTGGGGAGTGAGCCTTGTCCATTCTCAGCCCTGTGAAGAATAGGGTCAGTGCCCATCCTTTCTGCATGTTTTTTTCCAACATGTTGAAAAAAGAAAAAGAAAAGGAAACAAATAGAAATGGATATGGTTGTTTAGGACTCCAGCACCTTAAATTTATTTCTTGTCTTTTCCTGGTCTCTGCTTGCCATTTAAAGTAAAGATGTTCAGAGTAGCCTTTACACATAGTTTTAATTTGCTCTTGTTCTTCATCTGGGATATCAAACTTTCTTCAGACTGAAGACCAAATAGAAAATCTGAGTTTAGAACTTTCCTTATTTATTTATTTATTTTTGCTCCCACAAAACTTTCTCTGGACAGCTGAAGCCAGTTCTTTTCCATTTGAGGAAAGTGGCATCTGTCCAAATGACATCTTATGCCTGTATTTCCAAGTGCCATTTATGCAAATAGAGATTCCTAAGGCTGGAAAGAACTATGCGCAGTTCAAGACCAGTTGCCTGTTTCCAGCAAGACTGACCTCAAACACTTTGGCTGAAAAGTTTTAGATTTTTTTTTTTTTTTTTTTTTGATTAAGAATCTCTAGCAAGGGTTTTTTGTTTTTGTTTGTTTGATTTTTAAAATTCGTATTCCAGAGTCTCGTTTTTAAAATCTCAGATTTCTTACTTCGACACCAGCAAGAGGCAGAGGATAAGGTGTTTCTTTAGTATACAATCCTGTTTCCTTCAGCTTCTATCTCAGGCTTTTTTCTTCAAGCTTCAGCCACTACGTTTTATGCTCAAGTTCACATGCTCAGCTTTGAATGCAGGGTGAGCCCAAAGGCCTATAAAACTAGGGGCTGGCCCAGGTCATTGCAGCTCCTTAACCCTCATTTTCTGTGGCTCTCTGGGCCCAGTGCCCCTGGACGGGGACTCTCCAGGAAACCCCAGTACTCATTTTTACCCAGAATGATCCATTTGGTCATGTCCTGTCTGGGTCCTGATTACCTTAGGCCCTGTTGGCCACAAGTCAAAACCAGGGTGTTTTCTTTTTTTTCATTTGTACAAATAAAGAATATTCTTTCTGTCAAGACAAGCCAGGTTCTGTATGATTGTATATTATTACTAATCTGCTATGGATATAAAGAAAAAGAAACCATATATTTGGTAATTGGCCTTTCTTTCTCTTCTTTTCAACCACAGCAGGAGAGTATTGCAGAAAAGGTTGTCATCCTTGGGGAGAGTGTTCTTGCATTTTAAACACAAACCCAGAATTCTACCAATATCCAGGCCACTTAGCTCTGGACAAGGAAGGGCCACCCAACTCCTCCTTCTAGTCCTGCACTGTCCAGTAGGGCCACCATAGCTACGTGTGGCTACTGAGCACTGAAAAGGGGTGGGTCCAATCTGGCTGTGCTGTGAGTGTAAGTACACACCGATTCGAAGACCTAGTGTTAAGATAAAGGGTTTCAAAAATCTTATAATAATTTTTATACTGATTACATGTTGCAATATTTTTGATATATGGAATTAAATGAAATATATCATCAAAATTAATTTCTCTTATTTTTACCTTTTTTAAGGAGGCTGCTATAAAATTTTAATTTATATGTTTGGCTCACGTGATGTGTCTCTTGGTCAGTGCTGATCTAGAACAGGTGTTCTACACTAGACCAGGGAAGTGGCAAAGGAAAGTAGGTTCGATGTAGCTGCTAGAGTTACCAACCCAGTAATGATACCTAAGACAGTTTGTGGTTGAGAACTTGTTATATGCCAAGCACTGCGCAAGGTACTTTCGATGCATCTTGTCGTTTATTCTTCCCAATGGTGAGGCAGACAACATCCGTCCCCATTTTACCTAGGAGATTCAGAGTTTCAGTAACTTTTCCAGGGTGACCCAGCTCGGACTCAAACCAGCTCTTTCACACTCAGCCTATTCTTCTCAGCTTTACTGTGGAGAGTTCTGTTGAGAAGGAGAGGTGGAATCCCCCGCATTTTACCAGAGGTCATCAGTTCTCAGAGAAGTGCTTCCCTGTGTAGTCTTCACATCTGTGAGGTCATTTGTGACTTTCTCCCTGGGGCCACTTTCTCTCCCTTTGCCAAAGGGCAGGGTCTGTGGCCAGAGTCCCGGCTGCCTACCCAGAGTGTTCCGGTCCCTCCCTTCAGCCTCTTTGATTGGGTTGTGTTGTGACCTGCCCTGCGTGGAGCTGGAGCAACTAGGAGCGCTTTGGGAATGGTACCGCTCTCACCCGAAGTGTAACTCTAGGTGTTTCCAGAACAACCAGCCACTATTGAATTCTCAGGCCTAGTTTTTTGGGGATTGGCACATTCAGGTAGCCAAGGGGTTCGAAGGTTGAAGGAGTCTGAGCAATGGTGCCAAGAGAGGACACCCTTCTCTTCATTGGGTCTGCAGGCCCTCCAAAGGAAGTACGATCACAGATGTGAATGAAACAATAAGCATGTAAGAATACAATATGTGGTTAGTGCTTGGAACATGATATCTTTCTTGAACAGTTATCTTGGACAAAGTATTGAAATAGAAGTGAAATCACCTGGAGGTTCGAGTGGTTGGGACTTTTGGGGGGTCAGTAGTCCTTTGATCCTTGTTCCAGGGAAAGCCAGTTAAAGGTGTAAGGCTCTTGGGCTTCTCCCAGCCACCCTCAGCACCCTCGGCTTGAGACTCTGTCCCTCAGCCCAGCACAGAGAGAAGCTGTGGTGCTTTGCCCCACAGATGCCTCACCTCCACCTCAATGGTATATATGCCCCTGTGTAGTTCTTGTCCCTTTCTCTTGAATCTGGGCTGGCTCTGTGACTTTCTTGTGGCCAATAGGATGTAGTAGAAGTGATACTACATGACTTCCAAGGCCAAGTCAAAACCGCCATGCTACATCTGCCTTCGTTTTTTGGAACAGCCTCTGGGAGTCCCAGGATGACGTGTGGAAGTCTGACTACCTTGAACCTGCTGTGTTGGAGAGACCAAATGCAGGTGCTCCAGTAGACAGTCCCCACTGAGCACGGCCTTCTACCCTTCCAACAGGCCACCACACCTGTGAGGGAAGCTCTCCTGGATCCTGAAGACCAGCCCATCAGGCAGCTGAATGCCTTCAAGTGAACCTCAGTCAATGCCAGTGGGGCAGAAGAATCGCCCAGCTAAGCAGTGTCTGCCTGAATTCTTAACGACAAAATCATGAAACACAGTAACGTTGTTTTAAGCCAATAGGTTTTGGGAAAATGTGTCACACAGCAACAGATAATAGAGCAGAGGTTCTCAAATGCTGTTCTTCCTGGCAGATTTAATCTGAGCACTCTGAGCGTCCCCACTAAGTAGCCCCTTACTCCAAGAGAACCAGTCTCTGCTCCAGCTGACCTGCAGCGCCAGAGCCACCTTGAGGAGGAGGGCCCCAGGCGACTGTCCACGGCTTACTCAGACCTCAAGTACAGGGCGGCATCTGTACCCTTAAGTCAAAGTACCTCACTTTCTCATTCACTCAAAAGATATTGAGAACCCTCTGTGTGCAGGCTCTGCTTTGGGTTTTGCGGCCATAACCATGAACAAGACAAGCCCTCAGGAAGTCGACTTCCTAGTTGTAGAAACAGACAATAAACAAGTAAATAATAGAATTTCAGTGAGTTAAGCGCTTTTAAGAAAATAAAGCCAAGAAGGAAAGCACACACTCTTCTGAGCATCTCATGAAAGAAAGAATTTCTCTTCCAAAAGATACAGTCTCACACACACTCATACACACACACACACACACACACACACACACACACACACATGCACACGCACACATACACACACAATGTAGCATATAGTTGGAGGGATTTATTTTCCCTGAAGTCTGTCTTTTGAACCTCTAGGGTTATGGATTCTAAGTTAAAAACCATTTTAGCGGATACAGGGTGAAGTCAAGGATCCCCAGAGGTTGAATGTGCTACCCTCTCTCCTCAGTGGTTCTGAGGAGAAGCCAGGTCAAATAATGAATCAGTCTTGTGCAGACACTGGCCAGCCATAGAAGTCTTGGCCCTGCCTGTGGGATGCTCTCAGTCTGGTGCAGGAAATGAGATGTACAGACTTGAAAATGGACCTCATGGTGAATTTCAAGGACACGACACCCATGATAAGCACCTGAGGAAATGCTGGGAGTTAGAAGTCCCTTCCAGCTGTGTGACTCTGCACCGAGGCGTATTGTGGGCCATACAGTGTTGCACAAAGTGCTTTACTCCTATGCATCGCACTTAATCCTCACAAGGAGCCTCTGGTGGAGGAATCCTTGCCCTCATTTGTGGAGCGGGTAGAGACAGAGAAGGTGAGTAACTTCCCTGAGGTCCTGCTAGTTAGAGGCGCAGGAGAAATTGAAGAAGGCTGTCTCACCACGCAGCCCTTCCTCTCTGCCTTCCCCATGCAAATGAGCAGAGTTGGAGGTGGGGACTGCTGGCCATGGTCAGTGGTCAGTGAGTGAGTTGCGGAGTGGCGAGGCCAAAGCCTGTGAGAGGCCGGAAGGTGGGTTGGGCCAGCCCAGGGAGTGATTTGAATGCGGGGATGGGAAATAATCTTTGTGGGTTACTATGATGCTCCAGATGGGGTTCAGGTGCCTCCCACACATTCTGTCATCTACGCTTCATACCCTGAATGGTCTTGCTTATAGATCAGGCCTCCTAAACTCTAACAGGACAGGACACCTCCCCAAGCTCATCGCTTCTAAGCCAAGATTCCAAAGTCGCCTTTCGTAACCAAGTGGCCCTGCCCCACCCCCATGTGATGAGTTGTCTGTGGGCATTGTCTGCCTACCTCGCAACCCCTTTGAGCAAACCTGAGGAGCCAAGTCCCCAGGAGGCAGCCCTTCTGCAGGGCGCAGGGCGCAGGACGCAGAGCAGTGCTGCTCACTGCGCAGGGTGTTGGCGGCCTGCAGAACTGCCTCCCATCCTCTGAACTGGGCAGCAAACCTCTGGGAAGGCCGAGCCCATTCTAGAGCTTGCACAAGGCTTCCTCTGTTCTGGAAACATTTCAGAGAGGGCAGACTTCTTGTGCTCCCCAGTGAAACGAAGGATTCTTTGCTCCTGCTGTGAGCTGATTTTCAGCGGCCTGATCAGCAGAGGCTTGCCCTTAGTAAAACAAACAGTACCGTGTAAGCCTTCA
>NW_011888836.1:4809282-4815729 GCF_000151845.1 Pteropus vampyrus
GGCTAGGACAGCCATCGGCCTGTGGTGGGCATGGTTCCCACCTCTGCAGCCCACTGTGCACCCATCCCAGCTGCACCCCGTTTGTCACCCCTGCAGGCTGACACTCACCATGGGCCCCGCCTTCCCCCAGTGGAGTGTTGGAGCTCTGAGGCTCATCTCTAAGACCCTCGTGCAGAGGTAGCCGATTGCTTACCCAATATACGTTTCCTCTCCTTCCCAAATGTTTTCTTTGCTAGGGCTGCAGTAGCAAAGCTCTTAGCCACGGCCTTGGTCTTACGGTGGAGGCCCATTTGTAACCTCACTTCTGGGTGTGGGGACCAGACCTTATTAATTAAAATGGAGGTTATACTACCAGGGCTGTTTTAAAGACAAAACACAAATGTATAGAATTTAGCACAACGCCTAAGCCTAGCACATGTTAGATACCCAAGCAATTGGTGCCCATTATTAATATTATGACTACATTTTCTAGTGAATCCTTGTTCTGGTCCCAGTGTGACGCTCCACTTACTTCAGACAACCAGACTTTTACTTTTTCCTAAGACCAAGTCTCTGACTTACACACATTATATTCAATAGGTTCTTGTCTCACTCTCTTTGCTTTCTCTCGGTGCTGAGAACTTCATCAGTACATGAGTCCCCAGGTTGCCTGGGTTCCAATCCTGGCACCTTCCAGTCTGTGCCCTCCAGTACAGGTAAGCCTTCCATGCTGAGCCAGGTTACCAGCTAAGGGGCTTTACATTCTTCCTGAGGGTCTTCCCATTAAGAGAGTAGGAAATCAGTTGCAAAGATGCCCCAGTTTCCACCCTTCCTGGTGCCCATGCCATTTGCAATGTGATGGAGCCATTTCCCCACTGCTTGGGTCTGGGCCAGCCTTATGACTTGTTTTGGCTAATAAAGGCTGTGAAAGTGACACTGACAATTTTGAGCTAAACCTTTAAGAAGTCTATACACTTTGACTTGCGCTCTTGGACTTCTCTGAGCCCTCTTATTGAGTAGGCCTTGGCCTTGGCCTGCTGAGCCTAGCTCAGCAACTGATTCTTGTCAAGCCAGTTTAGCAAGACTCCCCACCCTCCTTGATATCTAACCAGGTTCCTCTCGGTATTTTTCCAACCACTGGATCCCTCGCCCTGCCTATTGGCTATATAAAACCCCAGATGCCTCTATCGTATTCAGAGTTGAGTTTAATCTCTGTCTACTGTTACAACAATAGTCTTGACCTTTATTACAATAGTCTTGAATAAAGTTTTCCTTGCCTGTGTATCTTGGTCCTGTGCATGTTTTTTTTTTGAGCTCTTCTACCATGAGAACAGGCCTGGCTTAGCCTGCTGGAGGATGAGAGACCACATGGAGCAGAGCTAAATCCTCCCTGCGAGGCCATCCTAGACCAGCTCACCCTCAGCTGACTGCAGACACATAAATGAGTCTGGATGGTTTAAGCTGAGCTTTGTTCAGGTCAGCAGAAGTGCACAGCTCAGCCCTGAGGCTCATGAGAAATAATAAATGTCTGTTGGTTTACACCATACAATTCGGGGTGATTTGCAGGTATGCGCCAATAGATGACAGGTACAGAGAAAAAAGGTAAAAGAAGCAGAGCAGAAGGACCTTCTGAAAGACCCCGTGTCCTGAGCTCCTTGCATCCTGCGGGGTTCATATTTTATGATTCCTAGAGCATTCATGAGGGACAGTCCTGTCTCTTTGGCTGCCACTCCCGGGAAGGGGGAGGCAGGACATGGAGACACAGCTGATGGTGTGGGTCCTGGATCCTGCAGTCACCAGGCAACAACTGGAGGATGGCACGTCTGGCAGGAAGGGACTGGCTGGCACTAGGCTTAACGCAACAGTATGTACCAGCTGTGGAACAGTGAAATCCTATATTCCAAATTATTTCATGTGAACACACTAGGACCATGCCGTTAATAGTAGGCTGAAGAACTCTGAAATATTAGCGCCACAACGCCTTGCACCCTGGAGTCCCTGCCTCAATGTTGTCCTCCCAGTCCAGGCTCTGCCCTCTCCCGGGCCTGTTGTTCTCCCACACAGCTTCTCTACCCTCCTCAGCCCTTTACTTATTGTTTCATTGTGGTTAAATACATCTAACATAAAATTTACTATCTTAGCCATTTTTAAGTGTATAATTCAGTGGCATTAGGTACATTCACAATGTTGTACGACCATCTCCACCATCTATTGCTGCAACTTTTCATCAACCCAAATGGAAATTCAGTACCCGTTAAACAATAACGCCCATTCCTTTCTCCCTCCAGCCCCTGGCAACTTCCATTCTACTTTCTGTGTCTATGGACTTGCCTACTCTAGGTCCTTCATGTAAGTGGAATCATATATTTGTCGTTTTGTGTCTTTTTATCCTTCCCAAAGTTTTGTTTTCAGGAATCTGAAAAGCAGTCCAGCAAGGATGTGAGAATTACACTTTCTTTACTACTCTCTGCCCCACTACACCCCCAAAAGAGTTGGGCTGCATGACTTTTGCCTTTGGGTATGGGTATCCCCGTCCCCATCAACTCTCCAGACAAAACAACATAAATCACTCTTTCTGACCATGCTCCTGGACAGGGGCTATGAGGACACCTCACTCTGCATCTTCCTTTCTGCCTTTTGAGCCCAGCTGTTTGCACTGTGCACTCTGCACCATCAGCTTGCTCTCCCTCCCGCTGAGGGTGGAAGCTGAGGTGCACCAAAGTCACTGGCCTCAGGGGTTCTCACAGGAGGACAAAGCCCATACTCCTGCAGTAGCCCCAAAGTGCCCCACCCTGTTTTAGGTCATTAGCTTGACAAATATATATTGCTTCAGTATCAGAGGCCCTGGCTTGAGGTGAGTTGGAGTCAGACCTGTCTTGTGGGCCCGGAAGAGTCTGGTGGAGCCTGAGGTCTGTGGGCAGCCTGTTTGCATCGGTTGATGAAGTAAAGGAAATGATGAGGGAAATGCAAAATATTACTAAATTTTCACCTTCTGCTGCCCCTCTCTGCACCCTCCACCCATTCACACAAACTAACCCACACATACTCTCTCTCACACACACTCGGTCACACAAACACTTGCTCACATGGACATGTGCTCCTACAGATACTAACACCTGCCTCAGGGACTCATGTTTTTAAGGCCCAAGGTAAGAGGGCTGCTCCAGACATAAGTCAAAGAAGGTTTCAAGAGGACCCCAGGGGACATGAGCAATGAAATCAAAGGTGAAACAGAGAAGCAGAGAGAGTTTTTTCTCTCACTTCTTTGAGAACACTGCGCTGCTCTGGCCCTTTGGCCTTTGGGGACAGTCCCTAGGGGCCAGTGGATGGGGCAGCAGTGGCCCTCGAGGTGGGGAGTTTGCCTCAAGAGGCTTCAGACACTGTGAATACTCAAGGGGGCGGGGGGAAGTGGGTGAGGAGAAGGGAAAGTGTCAGGAAGGGGGAAGGATTGTCCCTTTTCAGGTGTGTGCCACCCACGAGAACCCTTGGGTTGCCTTTGATCACTTTTTCCCTCGGTGGGGGCACCAGATAGTAAATTCCACCTTGTCCTAGGGCATGGAATTTGTTTTTATTAAGTGGCAAAACTGATTCTTTATTATCAAGAATTCCCTACCTCCCTTTTTATTGTGGTCTTTCCCAGCTCCCTTGCTCAAGCAAGTCCACGCTGCCTCTGAGGTCAGCAAAGCCTGGGCACGTGGTTGTGGGCTGGAGGTGAGGAACTCTGCTGAGCCCCAGTCCTCCCATCTTTAAGATGGGAAAGGTAATTTAAACCTCTCGTAAGTCTGTAGCAATAAATAGGAAAAAGTTATATATATATTCACCATCTGTGTATGTACATATGTATATGTATGTAGACCATATATGTATGTATGGTGCTTAGCCCAGAACTCAGCACATAATAAGCTGTAGACATTACTGCTGATATGCTATCACCATCCAGGGTGGATTTCCATAGTGGCTGGCTTTCCGCGGCAGGACACTTGGAGCGTCTGAGTAAATGCAGTGTGACAATGTGGTAAACTGACTTTAAAATCTATTGGCACTTACATATCCAAGTGGGTGTGAAACATGCAGTCGCCCCAGAAGTCCTCATTCCTTTGTTCGGAGGAGGTCACAGAACAGGGCAATTACATTCATACACACCAACCTCAAGTGGCTGGTTCACTCTGGTTCACGCTTGCTGGCTCCACAACTATTCCAAACACTTTCACTCCCTTCAAAACCTTTTCCCCTTTTTTGCCCTTCCCTCTCCCATTTAGAGGCACCTTGCCTCTTACTTAAAAGGAAAATCGAAGCCATCAGATGAGAACCCTTTTACGGCCCCAGTCTCATCCATAGACACCTGCCACATGGGCCCGTCAACCCCCTCCTTTTTACAGGCGGGGAGTACCTCCTGTCCCACTTAACACTAAGCCCTGTACTTTTGCTCATTTTGACTCCAGCTCCTCCCGCCATCTCAGGAACGTGACCTTTCCCTCTCAACGGTGGCAGCCCCAGCAAACTGGGACTACACTGGAATTCACCTGTCATACTCAGCCTGTCCTAGGTGGTGTGCAGGACAGCAGGAGAGAGGCAAGGGGAGAAACTAGCCCTTCTTTTCTCCAGCTGTGGACGGTGGCGAAGAATAGTGACCGAGTCGGACTAGTTAACATGTGAGGCCACATCTCTTTTCACAGACTGCTCGGGTTCCTCAGGGTGAGCCTCGAGGGAGCCAGCAGCATTTTCCACCTGGATTCTGATTTAAACTTCTTTAGGTGGTGGTTTGGGCGTCTTTGTCTGACTTCCTGAGAGACTAATGCCAGGCTCTGTACAGACGCAGCTGTAGGGCCGAGGGTCAGCGGCTCCTACCCTCCAGGCCATTTGTCAGAATGCTCTGCAGGCAGGACAGCCCAGCCCAACTTCCTCAACACTCCCCGCCCCTGTCCATGGGAAACCTCTGGAACGGAGACGCCAACGGGCATCTCTGCTTGGCAGGGCGCCACACTAAGGGGACCCTCCAAGGGCCACTTGTGAGGACAGCGGTCCAGGTGAGTGCCGCTGGGAATGGAACTCCCACTTGGTGATGGTAGCCCAGCTTCATGTTACCTGGGAAGAAACCTTGAGACCACAGGGGCCTCATAATCTCCCCATTGAGCTCCTGGATTCAGCATTTGGGGGTAATTTGGGTTAAAGGCAGCAGCAAAGCACCCAGAGTCCGTTTGCCACCTCTCCCAGCTCCTGGGTCCTTGAACCGCAGCCAGCACCTCCATCTGTCCGGCAGTGGGGAGAAGAATGGAGCGGCGCCTCTAGGGAGCCATGGCGACTACCTGGGGCTGGGTCGGGTATGAGTAAATGAGTGAAATACCACAGGAATCAGGAGGAGACTACCAGCTGCAACCTAAGGAACTGCCTGGGAGCAGGAAGTGGAATCAGGACACTAGGCGGTTCTCTGTGGAAAGATACTTCCTTATCATCTCACTTGAGTCTCCTGATACCACAAACAACTCCGTATCTAGGGCTCCACTGTGGGCCAAGCACAGGCAGCCTCAGCATTTTCCAACCTCCCACCCCACGCTCTGCAGCCCAGGGCCGATGCAGTCCATTCAGCTAGGGCCAGGCTGTTGGGCACAGCTGGGAACTTCAGATGCAAGGGTTCCAGAGGCCAAGTGCAACTCCCGCTCATTTCAGGGGTTTCATTGACAAGAAGGCCCTTCTCTTGGAAATGTGAAGACTGGGGCAATGGAAAGGCCAGCACTGAGACCCAGGTGTATCAGTCCAGCTATGCCACCCACTGTGTGAAGTTCCGCAGGTGAAGAGCTGGCTTCACGCCCCTTGTGACCTTGTCTTTCTTCAACAGTTTGGCCTGCTTGAAAGTAACTTCATGAGGGAGAGAGAGAGAGGGGCTGGGAAGGGTCCCTGGAGGTCAATGTGAAATATGACTCCCAGGTGTTCATGGGTCTCTCCAAAAACCTTGCTTTGACCCCTTCCAAGAGGTGACCACCTGCCCGGCCTCCACCAGGTAGAGATGGTTAGAGCAGCTGGGTCCCTGAATCCTCACCCCTTTCACTCATACCCCGCTTGCTCTGGCCTCTCTGGCACCCTCTTCTCTGCAGCAGTGGCCCAGGGCAGTGGGGTTCTTTCTGCCTCTAGAATGGCAGCTCCTGACAACCCCTCCCTGCTCACCCTGAATAGCACCTGTTTCATTTCTCAAGATTTCTAGGAAACTCTCACACCCTATGCACCCCTGGAGATACATAACATGGCCTGGTCGTCCTCTGAAGGGTCACCCAGGGCTCCAAAGGCCTGCTGCTCCTTGGGACAGGGGGGTGGGGTGCTCACCTCATTGGGCTCATAAAGGGACCAAGCATTCCCTCTACCCCTCCTCTCTCCTGCCACCTGGAAAAATTAGGAGCAGGCATGCCTTTCTCAAACTGCTGGGGAGAACACTGTGCATTCTGAGTAGAACAGTTAGGAAGGTGTCCCTTCCTC
>NW_011888836.1:4815779-4817321 GCF_000151845.1 Pteropus vampyrus
CTCATACCCCGCTTGCTCTGGCCTCTCTGGCACCCTCTTCTCTGCAGCAGTGGCCCAGGGCAGTGGGGTTCTTTCTGCCTCTAGAATGGCAGCTCCTGACAACCCCTCCCTGCTCACCCTGAATAGCACCTGTTTCATTTCTCAAGATTTCTAGGAAACTCTCACACCCTATGCACCCCTGGACATACATAACATGGCCTGGTCGTCCTCTGAAGGGTCACCCAGGGTTCCAGCGGCCTGCTGCTCCTTGGGACAGGGGAGTGGGGTGCTCACCTCATTGGGCTCATAAAGGGACCAAGCATTCCCTCTACCCCTCCTCTCTCCTGCCACCTGGAAAAATTAGGAGCAGGCATGCCTTTCTCAAACTGCTGGGGAGAACACTGTGCATTCTGAGTAGAACAGTTAGGAAGATGTCCCTTCCTCCAGGCTTATGCCACAGCATGACTTGGTGAATGAGGCTAGGGCTGAATTCCAGCCCACCTCCCAGCACCCCAACTGGGCACCCCAGGCAGTCATGGCCGCGTGGCCCTGGGGTGCCTAGACCCTGGGAATCCAAATGAATTATTGTATCTTCCTCATTTAGTCCTAGATGCCATATCTGTGCTCCAATAGCTTCTTCTATAAAGCAGGGTTTTTAAACTTATTTTTTGCTAACTCAGCTAACTAAGTTCAGTGGGAAGCAACAGTAATTGTTTTCATTTACTGAACTCCTACAGCCGTTTACTGTACCACCTCATGGGATCCTCCAGAACCCCTCTGACAGGAGATAATAAGATCTCTTTCATAGGTGAGCGCCCTCCAGTGACTGGCTGAGGTCACAGGGTCTGTTGGCTCCTCTCTTGAGTCCCTTCCTTCCCTCTCTGCCCCTCTCCGAGGGTCACTGCCTCTGGGCCCCCCCAGGGCTGCTGCTGAAATTCATCCCTTTTGTTCTGGGCCCTCCTGCTTCTGGCTGCATGCTCTTCCCAGAAAATTCCCTTGCCCCCTGGCTCGCCTTGCAAACTGCTTCTGCTACTCTCTCCAGAATGTACAAGAAAGGAGAGGGGAGAGTAATCTCTTCCATTTGTGTCTTGTTTTTATTTTGCAGATAAAAATAAAAATCAGTTTCGTGGGAAAAGTCAGCCGCCTTAGGAAAAACTTGATATCTGACTTAGGATCTCATAAAACAATATGTAGGTGTCACCAGGGACTTCCAGATATGCCTCAAAGGGGATCTGCTTCCTTTTTCTTAAGCCTGGGTTTAAAAACAATAATTTATAGTGAGTGGCTCTGGCAGTGGCTACCATCAGCTTCCCTACTGGACCATTGAGTTTTCTGTTTGGTCATCAGTTGTAATCAGTTCCTATTCAGAAGCCCCTCATAAAGACTCCAGAGAACTCCGAGGCTCTGGGGGAACGAATGCCCAGTGGGCAGGGAGGGGCCCTGGACACCGGCAGTGCCCTGCTTCAGGGTCAGGTTCATTGTAGCAAAGCCATCCCCACCACTCTTTCAAGGAGCACGTGATCTTGGTTTCTCATCCTTTCTTGATACGTTCGTGGGAGGTGG
>NW_011888836.1:4817371-4832688 GCF_000151845.1 Pteropus vampyrus
TGGCTCGCCTTGCAAACTGCTTCTGCTACTCTCTCCAGAGTGTACAAGAAAGGAGAGGGGAGAGTAATCTCTTCCATTTGTGTCTTGTTTTTATTTTGCAGATAAAAATAAAAATCAGTTTCGTGGGAAAAGTCAGCCGCCTTAGGAAAAACTCGATATCTGACTTAGGATCTCATAAAACAATATGTAGGTGTCACCAGGGACTTCCAGATATGCCTCAAAGGGGATCTGCTTCCTTTTTCTTAAGCCTGGGTTTAAAAACAATAATTTATAGTGAGTGGCTCTGGCAGTGGATACCATCAGCTTCCCTACTGGACCATTGAGTTTTCTGTTTGGTCATCAGTTGTAATCAGTTCCTATTCAGAAGCCCCTCATAAAGACTCCAGAGAACTCCGAGGCTCTGGGGGAACGAATGCCCAGTGGGCAGGGAGGGGCCCTGGACACCGGCAGTGCCCTGCTTCAGGGTCAGGTTCATTGTAGCAAAGCCATCCCCACCACTCTTTCAAGGAGCACGTGATCTTGGTTTCTCATCCTTTCTTGATACGTTCGTGGGAGGTGGCAGAGGCAAGCACCACCTTGCCAGGCATCTCTTCGTGGTTCAGCCAGTCGTGTTTGCAGACTTTTTGGAATATCGGGAAATCTGAACGGTTCTTTACAGGGTGGGGGCCCTCTGAGCGAGCACTCTTGCATTCCGCATTGAGTTCCTTTGGTAGTAAGAGGGACTTCACCTATCTATCGTTTTCTTCTTTTACAGTTTTTTTTTTTTTTTAAACCTCAGTTTTACCTTGCAGTTGCGCTACCAGAAGCCACCTTTTAAGTTGGTGTTGATGATGTGTGACTCCAGATTCAGACTTAATGTTTCCTTCTTTCTCCGGCCCTCAGCAATCTCCTACCAGTCCTGCTGTGACCTGGCCAGCACTGTCCTCAAATAAACAACCTTGACAGCTCCTGGGCCATGAACTCAGGCCATGCCTCAGAGAGATGAGCCCACAAACCCCTTCTTCCTTTGAAAGACTTCTTCCATCGTTGAACAGATAACACAATTAACAGGTCACAAAATTACCTGGCTCAAATTTGCTTTGTTCTTCTGTCTCTCCCTCCCCCACACATGCAGATTGTAGGGTAGGGGGTGGAAGGATGGAAAGACTTCAGGTTCTGATGAGTTATGGAGGTGCGGGGAGAGGGCTGGCTGTTAGACACTGAACTGGATATGTCTAAGAAAAGGAATTCAGCAGGGGATAGGGCAGAGTAACAAGGAAGAGAGGAAGGGACATCCAATGTCCCTTGCTCCCACATCAGCAAGGCAGGGCCTGTGGTATAGGGTAATTTATGTGGAGTAAGGGACAGCCTGAAGATGGGCCTGCTGGGAGAGGACAACAAAAAATCAAGAAAAACGAACAGCTTTGCATTTGGTATGGATTTCCTGCTTTGATATAGGTTTGACTAGGGAAAAAGGAGTGTCAGTGGGCTGGCATAAGCTCAGGCCCCACGGGCAGGTAGACCAGACCCCTTCTAGGCAGGGCGCACAGCGGGCCTGCTCCAGAAAAGGGCAGGTGGCACTTGTTTGCTTGTTTTTTCCCATCTCTTACCTGACTTAATATGCAAGGCTGACTAGAGGACAGGAGTCCAGGATACCCCGGGCCAGTCTGGGGAAATCAAGTCAAGCAAAGTGGCCAGTGCTGTCCTGCAGAGCACGTGGCTGGGCAGGGCTTTCCCACAGACATTTGTACGTGGGGAGAGCTGGAGAGGTTTTGGGGCAGGCCTAAGAGAGAGTAGGGCTTGCAAAGGGCCTTGAACCTGTCCTCTGTGGTGAAGTATAGAAGAGCAGAGCCTCAGGGTCTTCTAGAACAGTCTGTGGAGTGGCCTTCTTCTCTCCACACAGGCGCAGGCTGCCTCCCTGCCTCCCCTGCCATTAGCCCAAGGCTAGAGAAGTGTTTGAGACACATCATTGCTGAGCAGCTCTGGCAGCGGGCTTTGCCCTCAGACCTCACCCCATCTCAGCCTTCTTTCCCTTCAGAAAGCTCATGTTATGGACAAGCCAAAGGAAATCTCTTGACAAAAATCTTTCACCCTCAGCCGCTGTACCCTCCCCCCGCAACCAAATTAAAACCAATAAAATTCCCCACTCAACAAATCCACAGGCCAAAATAGTTTTAAATTTAAAGTCTTTTTTTTTTTTTTAAATGGACCAACAACTTATATCCATTTTGTAAATGACAAAACCAAACTGTCCCAAATTCAAGAATATTAGCTTGATATTAAGACACAAGAAGGATGCAGGGTACTCTCCCTAGGTCTGGGCTAGTGGCACATGTCATCCACCGGACAATCCCCTGAGGCTGGCAGGGGACGCAAGGCAGGTGAAAGGTAAGGAGCTCTGCGGGCAGTTTCTACATGTCAGTGGCCCTGCTTCTCAGAAAGGATTTCTACTCACCAGGGCACTCACCAGGGCACTGACTGGGTTGAGAACTGGGGTGGCTCATCAGAGAGCTGCAAGTAACAGACACCAAGAGAGGAAGGTCAAGGGCACATTGTATTTAAGGTGACAGAGATGCTTTGAGCACTTTGTGCTTCCTTTCCAAATTTCCCTCATGAACAGTTGGTGTGCCCTTAAACATTAGATGATCTAGCCAAAGAGATCACATTCATCATAGCCCCCAACAAAACCATTGTCTTAAACTGAATCCAGCTAAGGAAATTTGTTAGCACAATATTTAGGACTAAACTCAGCTAAATCTGCAACTATAAAGAAGGCGAATACCTTGTTTGCTCTTTCCCCAGCAGCTTCTTGAAACTCTCTATCCTGTGTGACTGTCAGATTCTTTTGAGTTCTGCTAACTAAAGCTAAATATGCTCAGTTTCCCCCTTGCTCTTTCTCTGGGGTGATGTGAGAAGCTCCAAATCTGTGTGTGAAATCTGAAGTGGGGATGGCAGCAAAGGAATCCTTAATGCAGGGCAAGGGGTAATGCACGTGTCGAAACATACACATACATGTATATAGAAACAATAAAATATTTTAATTCTTTTTACATGGCCAAGGGCTTTCTTCAGTCAGGTGAACCGCAGTGGGTGCTTATCTCTTACGGCTATGAGGTGATGGCGTGGTCACGAGCCTCAGTACAGGTTGTCGCAGCAGTTAGTACAAGTCACAGTTGAAATTCTGCATTAACAGACCTGGGTACATGGTGGTGATAGGAGTCACTGCCTCTATCGATGGACACAACCTCAGCTCAAGATGCAGTTTGTCCCAGCTGTCAAAAGCCTCAAAACACCAATCATGTGTCTTACCCTTATTCTGGATATTTATAAAACACTTTATATATATATAGCACAATAAATGTGCTTATTATGCACTCTAACATAGAGCACAGGAATACATACCACGGAGTAGAACCCCAGCCATCTCCACAGTGGGAAAAGTGCGAAGGTTAAGTGTGTGCACATAGTGTGACGGCAGACAGGTACAGAGCGCCACACTCCCCGCCTTTCCACAAGACCCATCCAATACTGAGAACTTGTCTTTTCTGTCCTATGTGTGGTAGAAGCAGTAACAGAAACAATGTCATTTTCTGAGGGCAGAGGATGTCCGACAATCTGGTACAGAGAGTGACTGTTATCCAGAGATTATCTAGAAATTACCACTCATGACCCCAGGCTGAGGTCTGTGGCTAGCTTTGCGGGTTGAGGGCTGACGAGACATCTCTGACACACACTGTCACACTTACTCATGCACACGCCCCAAGAGAAAGTGCACTTCAACAGCTGATACAAAAATAGATTGGCACACTCTTTTGACACAGTGAGGGTATCTTTTAAAAGCTTTCCCCCAACTTCTGCAAATTCTCTTCCCCACTCTGCTCTAGAACCTCAGTCTGAGTGAGCGGGTCTGGAGAGAAGGCCCTGGACCACACTTGCCAGGCCTGCGTGTGCCCGGGAGGAAGCCTGGGGCCTGGGGCGGAGACAGCTAAGAACTCTTGCTAGTGGAGAGCTGGAAGGGCCTCTGCTGTCTTCTGCATGGGTGTCCTCTTCCCTCCCTGAGTAGCAAACAGCTCTCATTTCATCTCGGCCAGCCAGACTGAAGACTCCCTGAAAAGTTTCCGGTACTGCTTCTACACAAAAACATGTTGAGAGGAAAAAGCCTGGTATGTTGAGTTCTATTTTTGCATTTCCAGTACTGAATGCTGCTCCGCCGAGCTCAGAGGAAGTGGTCCCTGGTCCTCCTAGGGAGCCTGTGCTAGGAGCTCTGGACCAGGCGTCTGTAATGGGGCATGACTTCGTGCTCTGGCAAATGAAGGGCAAATTCCAAGGCCACTAACACTGGGAATTCAAAGGCAATCAGTTCTCGTCTGTTCAGCCGGAACTTCTCTTCCAGTTTCTGCAACGGAATTAAAGAAAACCAAGTGTTTTAGCTTTGAAATCAAAATCCTAGGCTTTCTCCACATGCAACCTCTCTCTCTGCCCATCAGCCGGGGAGTGTTTACAGAGAAACCCATTGTGGGCAAGACTGTGGAGGAAAAAGGGAGGCATCAGCTGTACTTCCTGCCCTCAGTCCTGGTAGAGAAGGAATCGAACCTTCCCGAGGACCCACAGTTTGTGGAAGCTTCACATACATCTGATGACTTCAGGTGATGTTTTATCCATTTTACAGGTGAGAAAACAGGCTCACGAGGGTAAGTAATTTGTCCACAATGACACGGGCAATAAATGGCAATGCTGAGATTCAAACTTAACTGGGACTCAAACTCTACTGTTACAACTAGTTATTCAGGCTTAGAGGTAAGACTAAAAATATAGCAAATCATCTACAACGATAATCACATGGAAAGTTCAGAATCGAGTGAGCTGATTCTATGTGTTTGGTTTTATTTTATGCACGAGGACCCTGGTGAGGTCACCTCGCTTTCAGAACATCACACAACTCCTGTGTATCTGAACGGGCTGAGTGGCCGGTGTTTGGCTCTGGGCCTAGGGGGACCCCTCCTACACTGCCTCCGAGTTCACCCAGCTGTAAGGGCTACTGGGACAGAAATGAAGGGGAAAAATCATGGTAAAGGTGGGTAGCAAAGGCCTCATTTTTGCTGCAGTACATTCTGCTTTGGCTTAAACTTAGCTGTTGGTTTAATCTCACCAATGGGTAGTTAGAGACTACATTTAGATTATAACTGGGGTGAGGTCCTGTGTTAGGTTAATTGCTACGGCAAATGGTTCGTCAAAGCATTACCATTATATTCTACATTAATACTATTAGCTTTTGCTGTGTGGTATTTTATTCAACTATGATTAAGTGAACATAATATCACTTAAAATTTTATTAATATTTGTTATTTCTAAAGATTCATTAGATCTGCAAATATCTATGTAAACTTTCTGAATCTCAGCTCAGATTTGGTATCCAAAGATCACCTCCAAGCTAGATGATTTTGTACCATTTTTTAAAATCGGTAAAGCACCGGCCTAAAGAATACTTTCTTTCATTGATGAATGAATGGATAAACAAAATGTGGTATATATATATATACAGTGAAATATTATTCAGCCTTAAAAAGGAAGTTCTGACAACGCTATAATATGGATGAACCTTGAAGACATTATGCTAAGTGAAATAAGCCAGATACAAAAAGACCAATTCTATATGAGTCCACTTCTATGAGGTACCTAGAATAGTCAAATTCATAGAGACACAAAGTAGAATAGTGGTTGCTAGGGGCTGGGGAGTCGTTTAATGAGTACAGAGTTTCAGTTTTGCAAGATGAAAGAATGCTAGAGATAGATGGTGATGGCTGCAAAACAATATGAATGTACTTAATACCACTAAACTATACACTTAAAAATAATTAAAATGAAAAAAGAATACTTTTTTTACGTGGGGCATATCTACATTAGCTCCCTTTCTGCTTTTTCTCCTTTGTCACTGAAGACAGCTGCACAGATAGGTATCTGGGGCATTGCACTAACTATGACTTTTATTTTCTATATTCTGAGCCTTGGACATCCTGGGGCCTTGCTGACCCTGGAGGGACTGTCCCTCCCAGGGTTGGCCAATTCCCAGAGTGCCCAGAGGGTGTGCTTTTCAAATGTAAACCAACCAATCCAGAGCCCACACCAACCACCTCCTGTATTGGCTCTCACACTCCAGGCCACTATCTGCCTGCCCTGATCACCCACGGCCATGTGCCAGACAACCAGGCACGGCTCCTATGCCCCAAGCCGACTGATATGATTCAAACCAGCCAGTCCCAGTCTGCTCACCCTGCCTTGCCCATTCCTTCCTGTGGAAACCAAAATAAAGGCTCCTGCCCACAGTTCCTCTATCTCCCTCTGATGCCTGGCCAACCCCGGTACTTTCCTACATGGCCCCTTGTTATGGACTGAATGTCTGTGTCCTCCCATCATGTTCACACCTCAACCCCTAATGTGATGAAATTAGGAAGTGGGGCCTTTGGAAGGTGCTTAGGATCATACGAGCTCATGAGGAAGGAGTTCTCGTAATGTAATTAGTACCCCTATAAGAAGAAAACGAGGAGGGCACGCTCTCTCTCTCTCTACCCCTCCCCGCTCTTTCTGTGCCATGTGGGCGCATAGTGAGAAGCCAGGAAGAGGGTCCTTATTGGACCCTGAAGTAGCTGGCACTTTGATCTTTGACTTCCAGCCTCCGGAACTGTGACAAATACATATCCGCTGTTTACGCCGCCCGGTCTCTGGTATTTTACTATGGCAGCCTGAGCTAGGACACCCCTCCTCTTGGGAACTATAACAAACTATCTCTGCAATGGCGATTGTATCCTGATCTGTTGGCTTTACTGTACCTCAAATTTTCACCATATTTTGAAATAGGCATTCATATATTCATCTAAGGAGATAAGTGTTTTCTTGCTTGGATGGGGCTCTCCTTTAAGAGAAAGGAGAAACCACTTAGTCAAACCCACACCTTTCCCCAAAGAGGAGGCAACCACGGTGGCAGGAAGCCAAGGTCTGTTGAGCCAATGCGTCTGATGGACACTCTGCAGGTCACGCTGCTCTTGTCATATAGTGGTTTTGGTGGCTGTGAGGATAATACTGGACTGGAGCACGTACAAGCCCAGCCGTCAGGACAGGGGCTACTTACATCAATTAAATGCTTGACTTCATGCTTTTTGAGGTCACTTCCAATTTTGGCTGCTAAAAGCACACAAGCTCCGGCACAAAGCTTCCGGTTCTGTTTGTTTAGCTTTCCCTTGAGGGCGAGCTTCTCAAAGTAGACAAAGGCCATGGCCACTGTGGGCTCCTCCAAGCCACAGTCCTCCTGAGCGAGCTTCCGCATCTCTCGCTTCAGACTAGAGAGAGACAGGAGGAAGAGAAGTCTTATTAGAACTTGAGAGTTTCAGGGACCCCAAAGAAAAGGACTACTTCATCTCGAAAGTATTTCCTCTTTCTCATTCCCAGAAAGGTGACGTGGAATGGGATTAAGTCCTTGTGAGTGAGAAAGTTACATAATGTGTGAGGAACAGACTCAATGCTAGGGCTTTGGACTCTTTGCTGTTGATGAAGTTCTACAGAATCCAGACCACGTCAATATGGGACACAAATAACCACAATGAACCTTAGTGGATCTCCAAGGGCCTCTCTGGAAATTAGGAGAGTTGTCCAAAGTGACAGAGGGAAACTATGAGGAGAACTACAGTCATTCCAGAGAGACGAATGTAGAAATAAATTAAGTACTTGGTGTCAGCTCTGCAGAATATCAGTTACGTTCATTAACTACAGCAGAAGAAGGGTTAGGCTAAAGGCACAATGGCCAGTGTGCTTAGGAAAGCTGCCCAGCAAGTGGACAAAGTGTAAATACTAAGTTTTTCTGACCTCTTTGGCTTGGAACATGGCAGAATCAAATGAGTACGGGGATACCGATTTGTGTGCTTAAATGTTGGCACATATTCCAACATTGTGTTGGTGTAGAGTTTAGCCTCCATTATTACATACACAGAAATTCTGCTGTCCTGGCACACAGATACCACAAGTCAGCTTCTCTCTGGCCCAGCAAGGCCAGTCCTCTCTGGACTCTTTGACCGGCAGACATGAGTCACCACAAAGCCGATCCAATTTGCCATAGGAGAAACATAGGCCTGACCTTGCTTTGGCTGTTTTGCTGACTACTTAAAGATAGAGCTTGGCTATCATTTCAGGGCAGACAACTGTGGGTAAAGAGTTATCTCAAACCCTATGATACCACTCATTTCTGTTTTGTCTACATTTGAGAAAACAGGGAGTCAAATGTTTCCTATTTTCTCTGAGTTTTCAATAACATAAATCTTACTGAACTGGTGAACTACAGATAGTATGAAATGACCAACAAAAGAAACCTCCCCACAGATCCTCGTCAGCTTGTGTCAAGAGCTCTGTCTTCTGTCCTGCTTCCTTCAGCTCTCACACAGGGGCCCAAGGCAGCCAGCATTGCATGAGCCTCTTTTCGCTGACTGTGCCCATGTCTCACTTGAACCATCACACAGACCATGAGCTGAACGCTTCCTGGGAGAGGAGATTGAAAGGAAAGTTCATACCTCCTTATTTTGCTGAGTGTTAACTTAATGTGAGGAAACTTCTCCTTGAAGGTCTCATTCATGTCCTTCTTGAGATCTGAGGGCTTCACGTAGTCGATTACTGTGGTCTGTAACAGATCAGGCAACAAGGTCACTCCTTGCAATAAGGGTCCTGGGATGTTCCAAGCCAATTGCACATAAAACGTGCAATTTATGACTTACTGACAATTTCTAACACTACCATGCAATGGGGAGGCCAGGTGAGTGCCCAGCAAGGGCTCGCTGAATCCAGGAGCCTGAACAAGGCCATGGGTCCTGGAAGCAGAGGAAAACCTAATTCCTGCTTCTAGCAGAACCAGGTGACACTTAGAAACACCGCCTCTCAACCTTCAGCGGTCAGTGCCTGGCAGGGAGGGTCGTCTCTCTCTTAGCTCCTATGTTTCAGTCTGTAATTCACGCAGTGCAGTGTTTAGGACTTGCAATTTGGACTCACACAGATCTGGGTGCAATCCACACTTGACCATCACAAGTCGTCTGGCTGTGGGAGACTGACTTAATGACCACAAACCTCAGGTTCCATATCCGTGAAGTGAAAACAGTAAGTGCCTACTTCATATGGTTATTTCAAGAACCATGCGAGAAGTAAAGTGCTCTATGCAGTGCTTGGCATACAGCAAGTGCTCAATAAATTGTTAGCTATTATTATTTTTTAATTGTGGAAAAATACATGTAACATAAAATTTACCATTTTAACTTAAGTGTACATTCACATGTACTTAATGTCAACCATCACCACTGTCTCTAAGACTTTTATCATCTTGCAAAACTGAAATTCTATACCCATTAAACAACTCCCTTTCCCGCCCCTCAGCTCCTCCTGGCAACCACCATTCTACTTTCTGTCTCTCTTAATTTGACTATTCTAGATACCTCATACAAATGGAATCGTAGAGTATCTGTCCTTTTGCGATAGCTTATTTCACTTAGTATAATGTCCTCAAGGTGCATCCATGTTGTAGCATGTGCCAGAATTTCCTTCCTTTTTGAGGCTGAACAATATTCCATCATATGTATATGTTAGCTATTATTAATAGTCCCTTGAACCTTAATTTTCCTCCTCCTCCCCTTCCCCTTTCTAATTCCATCCATCCTTAAAGACAGGCTCCTTTGAGCCCGTTCTGGGCACTCCGGTCTTCCCTGCTCCTCTGTGCCTTACCCTGTTAATTCTGAATTAAACAGTCTCTGGCCGGGTCTCACCAGGTGAGTCACATCACTCCTCTACAGGAGTAACTTTCAAAGGGCTGCGATAATGAGTGATGCCCCTGCTGGCTGGCTATAGGCAATAATCTTATCAGGCAAAGCCAGAGAAAGAAGCTATAGATTCTGATGAGAAGACCTGTACCCATGGACGACTACCATGGCCAGCCTCTTCCAGAAGATGCATCAATAGTTTCCTCAAATAGCTCCAACAAAAGTTGCTGGCTTTCTGTGAACACCTCCATTCAGCAGATGCTTGCTTTGGCATGATTTTAGAAGAGGTACGTGGAATGCCCCTAGTGTCAGTTAATAACCAAGAATAGGCAGACAGCCCGCATATCCAATTCGTACTGATCTTAATGGCACTTTCTTTGCTTTTCTGGTAAATAAAGGCAAACATAGTGAAACATAGTATTAACTCAAGCAATTCCACCAAAGCTGTTCAGAGTTTTCTCAAATTCTGGGTGGAAGTGGACTTGGTGTGATGCCTTGACTTCTTCCTCCGAGCCATGTTCTTTCTGGCTCAATCAGGAAGGCGCTCCCTCAGCTAGCCCAGGACGTGCCTATTCTGGTAGTTGTTGTGTGTACTTGCATGTGAGTGCTGCTCTGCCAGAAGGCTCAGGGGGTGGATGCACGGGATTTTATGGAGGCCACTTACTGCCAAGGTCCAGCAGAGTAGATGCCTCCACCGTCCTCCAAGATGGTCTCATTTCCCTTACTACTTCTCAAAACTGCTCTATTTCATCTCAAGCAAATATCTCCACCAGGTGAACAGGATATAAGATTTTTAATTTAGGAAACAGGCAGCAGAATGAGAGACCACACCTAACACGCTTACCTCAAAAGCTGGGCCCATTGGCCAATCAACCAATTCTTCTATTTTCTAAATACTCAGCACCCCTCCCCCCTTTCCCCCACCTCTCCCACATCCAGGCACTCTGGACTACCAGAGACAGCCCCCTCCTGCTCTTCCTCTGTGGATGAAAGTCACGATGTTTGAAATGATGTGAGCAGGCTCAGGCAAGGAGTCACAGGCCTTTGTTGGGGGTCCAGCTCCGTAAACCTCAAGCAAAGATATCATGGGGGGAGAGGGCCTGGATGCTCCCTGAGGCAACCGTAGCAGCTCTGCTTTTTTCTATCTAATATGTAGGTACACGCAACACTTCTCTTGAAAGAAGGCTCCCACTACCAAAGTTTGCAAATGCATTCCAGCCACATCACCTCACAGGTGAGGAAAGAGGGTCAGAGAGGTGAAGAGGCTTGTCCTTGACCCCAGCAGGACTAGTGCTGGGATTCATGTCTCCCAGCTCACACATCTGCTTTTCTGTTCTTAATCCGACTGAAAGGAGCGATGGAGAGTAAGGTCCAGGTAGTGGCCAGTGGCTCCACCTCCAGCAAGTTGGGCAGCTTGGAGAAAGTGGTTTAACCTCCTTGACCCTTACCTCCTCCTTCTCTGCACAAGGTAAGAATACCTGATGAGGCTGCTTCATAGGTTTATCTTGAAGATCAAACGGAACAGAATGTACCTAAAGGACATTGGAGAATTTTATCAAGGGCATCATAGGGGAAGATGGCAGCAAACTGGGCTCAGCTCCAGTCCCACTGAGTCAGTGTCTGAGGTGGGGCCCTGCTATCTGCGAATTTATGCGAATCAGATCCTTCTTGCCTGGCTAACACCCATCAGTAGTTTGGCTTGTAATGCCACTTCTGCAGGATCATCTTCCCGAAATCCCCAGTGGTTAGGGTGCTCTCCTGGTGACTCCCCTTCATTATACACTATGATTTGGATACATGACTCCCTTCTGGAACACCTTCAAACACCTCCTGACTCCTTTGAAGCTAGGACTCTAAATGCCATCTGGTTCTTCCTATCCACTGTACCAGCATGAGACGGCAGAACTGAAGCAGAGCCTGTGCTTCTGTTTTTCTGTTGCCGAGAGGAGTCGTGGCAGGAGTCCTGGAGTCCCAAGTGTCCATTTTGCAGGTGTGAACCACAGCAGGCGTAGCTTCCAGACCATGTAGGCGGCGACACTGCCACATCCGACACTGGCGGCCAGTGCAGCCCCACAGTGGGCTGGCTCTGCAGCATGGCTTTGGGATCATTCCTGAAATCCCAACTTATGTGGTTTCTTCAGCCTCGTCAGCGATTCTATGAACTATTTAGTATCCTGTAATAAATCCCTTTCGCTTTAACTTAGCTCGGGTGGATGCTGAACTGTGACTTATATACTCACTCCCTTCTTTCATTGATGAGATTTATCACTACTGAAACTATATCTCTTTGGGGGAGACTTGGGGTAAAGACAGGGCTTCAGATTCCCCTAAAGGCACCAGTGTCATCAGTTCACAAAGACACCAAGTCTTGCCCTGGGGCCCTCATATGCCATTTCCTGACCAATCCTGGCTCTCGACTGACCCTGTAAGCACCAATAACCGAGCTCAGCCTGCAGCCCTAGAACTGGGGCAAGGAGGGCTCGGGCCCAGTCCCAGGCCTTGCAGGAGAGACTCATTTATACAAGTAGCCTCATCCTGGCTCTTTAGGATATAGAGCTGGGCCTACTTTTCCTGACAGAGGGATAAGTGGACATGGACATTTATAACTAGACTGGACCTAAGAGAGGGGGCCAGAGAGAGGGCCAGTGAGCTGATACTATGAGTCCCTTGGTCCAGTGCCTGGCTCCCAGTGAGAGTGGCACATGGCAGCTGCAAGGTTAGCCAAGCCCTTGAGTTTATCTTCTAGGTGACAGAACTCTTCTGAATCCTGGCTCTGCCGCCCAGAGGTACAGAAGCGGCATTCTGTGATCTCCTCTGTGTGGAGCTTCCAGCCTCAGGGTCATGTCCTACGACTACTCCCAGCACCGATCCTCTTCTTCTTACTCATCTACTTGGCCATCACCTGGCTACTCTGAGTCTTTTCTAAACTAGAGACAGCATATTTTGAGGTGGGGGTTTCTGCAAACCTCCATCTTTCTCTCAAGGCTCCTCATTTCCTTACCTCCAAGGGGCCAATGGTCCTGGCCTCCCCAGCCGCCAGAGGTGTGTGGCAGAGGAAGGGGCCCCACCAGGGAAGGTGCAGGACAGACATGGGCCAGCTGGGCCCAGCATTCCCAGTGCGGCTGCTTTGAGAAGTCCAAGGGTATCTGGGAATGCTGACTGCTGGAGGTTTGCTGCTGCCCGTACCTGAGGCAGGTGCCACAAAATAACATTCTGGGCTGTTTGCTTACATCTATTTTGGGGGTGAGAAAGACTGGCTACTGGAGCGATGAAATGCCTCCAAGACTCAAGATGGTAGGAGGATGATGGGAAATCGTGGATGTGAGCCTGAGCAAGTCTTAGGCTGGCTGAGAATGTGAAAAGTGGTTGTATTAATTTCCTGTGGCTGCTGTAACAAAGTACCACAGGCTGTGTGGCTTAACCAACAGAAATTGATTGTCTCACAGTTCTGGAGGCTAGAAGTCTGAGATCAATGTGTCAGCAGAGCCATGTTCTCTCCGAAACTCTAAATAGAATTCCTTCTTCCTTCTTCCTAGCTTCTGGTAATTCCTTGGCTTGTAGATAAATGCATCACTCCGATCTCTGACTCTGCCTTCACATGGTGCTGTCCCTCTGGGTCTGTGTTCACATGGCCATCTTCTCTGTGTGTCTTCTTAAAAAGATACCAGTCATATTGGATTAGGGCCCACCCTCCTTCAGTGTGACTTCATCTTAACTAATTTATATTAGTTATATATATAATTAACACCTATGAATTTATAGAAATTATATACAGTTTATATAAAAATATATACTAAACATAAATACATAATTTATATAAGTAACACCCTACATCCAAATAAGGTCACATTCTGAGGCACTGGGGGTTAGGACCTCCACCTTTCTTTCGGGGGAATGATGTGGCCTTGTTGTACTCTGATCAATCCAGCTCTGTCCCAGGCAGCAGGTTTTGGTCTTGGCCTTGGTCTGAGGGTGCACTTTCCATGTTTCTTCTTTCCCTACCCCGTTTGCTTGTTGAGACAGCTCTCTTCAGTCTGGCTTTAGTATTTGCTTCTCTGAGCTGCAGCTCAGTGGAGAAGATCCCAGATTCTGGAGCCAGACCCCCTGGTTTAAGCTCCCGCTCTGCCACTCAGTATCTGGACTGCCTAGTGTAAACTGCTTAAGCTCTCTGTGCCTCAGTTTCATCTGGCTTCTCCATCATCTGCTTTATGTCAATGAGTGCAAGGCACCAGGTCTGTGGGGCCACTCCAGGTCCTACTCACACTCAGCTGTGTGGGTACGCAATTTGGGCCGCTGAGTGAGTGGCCCCCAAAGCGACAATCTGCTTTCAGACCCTTGCTCAGACAGAGTTTTGCACACACACTGCACCTGGAGCCCACGCAGCCCCGCATGGGCCAGACTCTGGGTATTGAAAGAATCACCCTGAGCCCAGGGCCACCCTTCCTTCAAGCAGATTCCAGAGGGTATGACAGTCCTCAGCTCTGGTCCCCTCTAAGAAACATTTTCTGGAGCATTTTTTATATAGCAGCCACGATTCCTCTGAATAGTCCTATCTGTCTTGAGGGAGCCTTGTGTCATCCTTTAGAGGCTGGACCTCCCACCACCCTGAGAGACAGTCATCCTCTTTCCAGTAATGGGAGGCTGAGCTGCAGGCGTTCGGTTACCATGGGCTCCAGACACTCATTCATTCTGGCTTGAGAGAGAATAAATTAAAAGTGAGGCCAATACTTTGTTCTAGTACCTCCCCACACCAAGTTTAATTATATAGTTTATAAAGACTCAAAATGCCCAGATTTTGCCAGTACATACATGTTACTATGAATCAAATTGCTAATAAATTAGGCTGTGGTTCCTTCCTGGTCTGGGATAGACTGAGTAACCACTGTTACTAATGACACTTAATTTCAGGTCATGGGATTCACTAGATGCAGGGCTCCTTGTGGACCCAGCCATGGCTGACAGCTGGGCTGGGCTGAATGATGGACAGGCAGCTTCAGCCCCACCTGTGATTTTGCAGAGGGGGCCGTTCTGTGCTTGGGGTGAGGGATCACTTAAATGCTCTCACAGCTGCCTGGCTGCAGGAAAGCTGTGTGTGTACAGCTGCATAAAGGGAAAGAGGGGAAGGTCAGCTGAGATGAAGAGACCATCAAAATGCAGAATGTTCAGAGAGACGCAATTCAGAAAGGAGCCCAGCCAGCTTGCCCTGCCAGAGACGGGAGGCAGAGTTAGTGAAGGAAGGGCTGGCGTGGGGGCTGATGCCATGAATCCCTTCTGAGATAGCAGGAAAAGATGGTAAGACCTCAACTGTCTACCACATCTACTGTGGAGACACTGAGATAACTTTTGCTTTTTAAAAAACAAATGAAGGCTTGATTCATCCTGAGAGAAGGGAGGGGGCCACCAAGGAACTGAACTTGGGCCCCACCCTGGCCCACGACAACAATCTTGATGCCATAAAGTGAAGGCCTCTCAGGCTGGGGTGGAGGTGCAACAGAGGAGGTGGGGGCCAGCGAGGAGAACTGAGGCAGCAGATGTGTGTGTGTGGCGGGGGGG
>NW_011888836.1:4832738-4835930 GCF_000151845.1 Pteropus vampyrus
GCAGATGTGTGTGTGTGGCGGGGGGGGGGGGGGGGCGGGGTATATATACCCTAATAACAACACTGAAGAACAGTGGGGGCTCGGAGCTGACAGGTTGCTGATCTGATTCCAAAAGAAACATCATAAATGGTGCTTCCACCTTGTGGCCTGGTACGCATCTCTACTCTTCTGCCTGCCACATCTCCCTGGGAGTCCTTACGAGCAGCTCTGAACAGGTATGAGCTTGCTGTAGGCTCTGCCACTGTTCCCCTCTGGGTCAGAAGGGCCCCTGGGGGCAGGAACATTCCAAAGGAGCTGGTTCCAACCCCAAGAGCCAAAAGGGAGCCCAGGGGCAGGCATGCAGCCTCCCCCAGCCTGGGTTTCCTCACCTGTGGAAGGAAGGAGGAGATAAGGCAGTGATCTCTGAAGCTCCTTCCAGCACCAAAAGCCACTGCACAACCGGGGCTAACCAGTCTCTGTCACACTTGTCTGTCATCCATCGGCACTCCCAGCTCAGCTGGGCATTGGGAAAGCAGATGTTACATGCTTGCTAAGGCAATTTAACAGAGCGGCGGGGGCCCTCAACTAAATCTATCTAACCAGGAACAGCTGGGCATTTTGGCTGTTCTATGCATTTAATCCTTTCCCCTAAGAGGACAGTAAATCACAAGGAAACTCTGGGAATGGGCCGTCAGCCTATGCAGGCTGGGACTGTATTTGTTGCTATTTCTACCCATCAGATTCCAAATACATAATCCTGGATTTACTCTCCTTTCCCTCTCCTTAGGGGAGCAGCTCTGCAGCTTCCCTTACCGAAACAAAATGGTTTGCACACCAAGGAGAGGAACATAGGAAAAGCCGCCTCTGCTTCAGGTTTACGTGACCACATGGATTTACCAGGTGGCACAAAACACGTTCACGGTTTCAGGTATTTGTTAAATATTTATCTGGTACTACAGAAACTTCTGTAGCATCTCCACCCACTTGAGATGACACTTGGTGGATGTGGCCTCGAGTTCACACACACACAGAAAGTATTAGAATGCACTTTTAAATGCATGCTTCTCAAATGGTGGGCTCAGAGCCTGAGCCAATGAACTAGGTATTGGGTCATGTTAAAAATCATGAAAATGACTGTCAAAAATCTGAGACAGATACACAGAAAGGGAGCAGATGCTGCAACGCCTTAGGCAAAATGTAAAGCTATTATTTCATTTTGTATCATTTTTACAAGGAAAAGATTTAAAAAAAAAAAAAAGCACCAAAATACTGATGCATGCTACAACACAGATGAACATTATGCTAAGAAGCCAGAAACAAAAGACCATGCAGTATATGATTCCATTTTTATGAAATGTCCAGAACAGGCAAGTGGTTGTCTAGGGCTTAAGGGGCAGAGGACTAAGGGCACAGGGCCTTCTTTGGGGGATGATGAAAATGTCCTGAAATCAACTGGGGTGATGGTTGTACAACTTTGTGAATATACTAAAACCTTGCTGAACTGTACACTTTAAAGAGGTGAATTGTATCCAATAAAACTGGATACACTGTTCGCACTGTCTCTCTCTCTCTCTCTCTCTCTCTCTCTCAAAAAAAAAAAAAAAAAACCAATACAGGGGGGAAAAAAAACCCTCATCATAATGTGATAAGACATTTTATTTTTAACATTTACACCAAAAGCTGGCAAGCCTCAGAGATACTGCTGCTCAGCTCCTGTGCAAGTGCCTAGCAGATTGTCCCCAGAGCTCTGAGCCCTTTCAAATCTCAGGGAAGGCCTCCCCATGGCGTTTTTGTAACGCTGCATGACTTTTCTTAAAGAGGGTCTCCTGAATTGACTAAGCTTCAAGCCCCTCGAAACCTGAGGGCCCTGGAAGGAGCCTTGCAAGGGAGAGAGCCCCATGGGGGCTCAAGCAGCTATACCTTCTCAATAAATCCACCCTGCAGACAAGTTAATAAGCACCTATGTCATTAAGACAGTTTTCCATGAAAACGAAGTGTGACGGGGAAAGCAGAGTCCAATCGCCCACCACACGGAAGGTTCAATTAGTCTTCCTTTCTTTGAGTCTTCTATTTCCCACTGCTCAGCATTTCACATTGTACCAAAAAATTAAGTTCTAAGATTTATTCCCACACACTGGGGAGGTGAGGGGTGGAAGGAGGGATTTTTCTATGACGACTTAGATTGTAATATTAAGTAAAAGAATGGGTACTTTATCACAGAGATCAGTCCAAGAGATATCCTCTTGAGATTTATATACCTATAGATATCATAAAGGTTGTGAATTGGTTTCATTTCTGTCAACAGTTCAAGAGGGATTTCTTCCTGAGAAAAGGATTCAGAAATCCATTCAAGTAATGTTAATTTCGTTGGCACTATCTCAGTCAGCTCTTTTACTTACTTTCTCTTTTTAATTGTTCTCCATACCAATAAGTTGCGGGGGCGGGGGGCAGGGGGGACCATTAGACGTCAGCTGCCAGGTTCTAATGATAAATATCCATCTTCTAGTGAAACTTTAATTACAAGCCGGGCGGCACACAAAGCAGGAAGCGTCCGGTTCTGACACGAGGCCTCCGTTGCCGCATTGAGAAACACACCGTCATTAGCTAAGGCCCTACAAGAACCTGCACGCAGCCAGGAGGCCGCGCATCCTTTCATGCTCTATGGTCACATTCTAGAAACTCTAAGGCCAAAACCACAGGGGCAGCTGCAATTTGGTTTCCAGACTTGCCCCAGTAATGTTTTGTTGTTGTTCAAAATTTCACCTTTGCCCTGTCATAGTGGCTAACAGTGGGAGTGACCTGCGTGGATCGAAGTTAAAAAATACAATTGGAATGATGACAGCAAGGCCAATTTTAAAGGGGTGCCACTTAAACTTTGTAAATAACAGGCTTCTTTCTGAGCTTCAGGGAAATGTTCACCCCTGGAACCCTCCCAGTTTAAGGCATGTCCCAACTATGGCAATGAGTGGCCTTTGTATCTTATACTTAGAACCAACATGAATGAAAATATACATCCAACTACATCTGGGCTGGTTAACATCACCTACACTACAACTCAGAAAGCCTGATCCTATGTATTTGCCTGAGAAATGAAAGTATATGTCCATGAAAAGACTTATTGAGAATGTTTACAGAAGCAATATTCATCATACCCCTAGAGCAGAAACAACCCAAATGTCCATCCACAGGACAATGGATAAACTGTGGTCTATC
>NW_011888836.1:4835980-4840891 GCF_000151845.1 Pteropus vampyrus
AAAAATACAATTGGAATGATGACAGCAAGGCCAATTTTAAAGGGGTGCCACTTAAACTTTGTAAATAACAGGCTTCTTTCTGAGCTTCAGGGAAATGTTCACCCCTGGAACCCTCCCAGTTTAAGGCATGTCCCAACTATGGCAATGAGTGGCCTTTGTATCTTATACTTAGAACCAACATGAATGAAAATATACATCCAACTACATCTGGGCTGGTTAACATCACCTACACTACAACTCAGAAAGCCTGATCCTATGTATTTGCCTGAGAAATGAAAGTATATGTCCATGAAAAGACTTATTGAGAATGTTTACAGAAGCAATATTCATCATACCCCTAGAGCAGAAACAACCCAAATGTCCATCCACAGGACAATGGATAAACTGTGGTCTATCCAAACAATGGAACTCTACTTGGCAAAAATAAAAAACTTACTGATACACATAAGATAAGTGAATCTCACAAACATTAAGTCGTGCAGAAAAGTGGATGGACCGAAAACATAAAAGAGCTCACAGTATATGATTCCATATATATGAAGTTCTAGAACAAGCAAAACTAATGTGAGGTAGCAGAAGTAAGAATAGCAGTTGCCTTTGTGGGGAGACGGGGAAAGGCAGAGGGGGCAGGCTGGCGGGAACTTTCTAAAGGGGCAGAAATGTTCTCTATCTTGATCAGAGTAGAGGTTACGAAATTCATGAACTTACATTTAAAATTTGTGCATTTGATTATATGTAAATTATACCTTAATCTGAAAAAAAAAATGGCTGCAGTAGGATCTGAAGGGGTGAAAGGACCAGCTTGTCATTTTCAGGGTTGCTTGCTTCTGCAGAGGCCACATGAATATCTCTGACCCTCAAATTCCACAGGTATAGGGCACCCCAAAACACGGGACAACAGCCCTCCCCTTGAGGCCTCTACTGGGCTGGCCTAACTTCAACTTCCCTGAGGGCCTAAGGAAGACAGACAAACACAGGCAGCAGGACCCCAGAAGCCTTGGGGGCTGACCTTGAGGGAGGTGGGCGATGCTGTGTGGACAGTCAGTCTGTAACCTAGCACCCTGGTTCCCTTCCCCAGTCTCCAAGTAAAGACCTTCCTTATCAGGGAAGCCTGGAGAGGAGAAAGAGGAGCAGGGCTGCACAGGCTTCACACATGTCTGACGTCCACCTGCAGGGGGCGGCCTGCCAAAGATGAGGGTTCACACTGTCGCAGAAGTGCTCCAAGCCAGGTGTCTGGCCAGCATGCCCATCTGCCTAAGGGCCAAGGTGGACCACAGACCCTCTAAGATTAGGGCCTTCAACAACCTGGGTCAAATAACCCTGTCGTCTCTGTCCACCTTGGTAGTCAGTGCCTATTACAGAGGGCAGTGATGTTTATTGTAAAAAATATTGGTTTTATACAAAGTCAACCTCTTTCACACTTCAAAGTCTCGCTCATGGACTCCCCATGCCAAGGCTTGGCATGGCTGCTCCTTCTCACCCCTCTGTACCTACTTTCAATGCCATGTCCTCGAGGAGCCTTCCTTGAGACCCAACTCCAACCTCCAACCTCCAACCCTCCCTGTCATCTCCAATTACTTTCCTCACCATCATCATGACCAGTGATTTATCTATTTGTTCACTGACTTCTTCATTCACTATGAGGTTGAGCAGTGTAGGGGTTGTGGCTGGTTTGATCTCCACTGTATAAGGAAGCACCTGGACTGGCACATAGTAGGGCCTCAGTCAATACTGGTTGAGTGGACAAATTCTATACCTATTACCCAACACACAAAATAAAGCAAACAAACAAAACCCCAACTTACTCCTGCAAGCTCAATGTAAAATGCATGTGTAACAGCCCTGTAATCCATGTCTACTTATAGAGAAGGTCTCCTGGGAGCAAGTTTGAGGCTCTCTGTAACACATGACATGCTCTGCAGTGACTTAAGACAAAAATATTGAAAAGTGGGTCTCCCATATTTTATCGAAGTACCAGTATCTGTGGCCAAAAGAGGAGATACAGGTCTTATGGAGCTGACCAGGCAAATGAAATTCATGAGCAATTTCATTCTCTAAAAAATGGACTATTATAGGAAGCATGGGCTGTAGATTCAATGTGGTAAAATAAAAAATGACCTATTTGGGAACATAAAACAAGGAGGTTAGGATATATATGCTGACTTGGCAAGTCATCTAGCACACTGTCAAAGGAGGAAAAATTATCTGTGTGCACAGGCACACACACCTAGACAATAGCCCCAAACCTTGAAGCTCACAATGAAATCATGAAAGAGAGAGAGAGAGAGAGAGAAAGAAGAGAAAGAAAGAAAGAAAGAAAGAAAGAAAGAAAGAAAGAAAGAAAGAAAGAAAAAGAAAAGAAAAGAAAAGAAAAAGAAAGAAAAGAAAAGAAAAGAAAGAATGAACAACGACACAGCTCCGGCAACAGCCCACCACCAGGCCTAAAAAGGAGAAGTCAGTGTTATTACCAGACACAATATGTCCATGGACGAGCTCCCCGCCAAATCCTAATGTCAACCAGAAATAATGCACCTTCTTATTCTCTTGGCTACCTAGAAATTTGTTAAACTGTCGGCCCAAAGAATCATTTTCGCGTCCTCCTGAAGCTGGCAGTTCTGCCACCGACTGCTGAGGGATGTGGGATATAGAGGCAAAGCGAGAACAGCACCGAGTTCTGGCCTCCTCACCCCACTTCCTGTCTGTCAGTTTTAACAGTCTTGCTCAGGCTCCCTGAGCCACAGTTTCCTGCCCAAGTTACTTAATAAGGTGAACTTTAATAAAGTAGTGAACAACATAAAGAATCCTTAGTCTTACACAAGTCATGACCTCTCATTTGCTCCCTCCTTAACATTAGGACGATGATTCTTGTCATTTATTGAACACGTATTATGATGCGCTAGCTTATATGAATAAGCTCTGGTTTAAAAAAAATAGGTTAATCATATCACAGGTCACAGAGTGGGAAAAAATAACTATACATGGCTCTGGTTTTGCTGTGTCAGAAACTGGGAATAAGGATGGGAGAGTGAGGAGTAGGGGCAATTTTAAACTAAATGCCTTTGGTAATTCATTTGACTCAATGTGGCATATTAGAATGATCTCCGAGCTGTTTGCCAAATTACAAGAGGATATCTGCTGAAAGTCACTGGCAAGGGCCTGAGTTCTGCCCAGTGTTTCTCTGTCAGCCACTTGCCAAATGTTCCGTGAGGAGAAAAGCTAGAGGGTAGAATCCCACTGTTGAGAACTCTAAGCTCTGAGGGAGTGTTCAGGTGCCCTTGGTGTACATGGGGTTGGGCCCCACTCTGGTTTCTGCAGACATAAGAGCCTCCAGCAGATAAAGGACCCTCTGCTCACTGCTGGGGCTAGGGCTCTTGAAACTGCACAGGCTGGGGAGGAGCGAGAGAATGAGAGCAAGAGGTTTCAGCTGTGCCCGTCCCATCTGGGCCTGGCAGGGAGGCAGTGGGGACATTCTGGGTCAGTGCTCTCCCACCTGATGTCATTTGTGGTAGGGCTGGTGCAGTGGGTTTCCCCACGAGCCCTGCTCTCCCATCCTCTCACAGTAGTCTGGGCTTGGCTGGCCTCCAAGTCAGGACAAGTCTGCCCCAGGAAAGCACACAGGACCCTGTGAGTCCCCACTGCTGTCTGGAGAAATGGCAGCCCAGAGTGGTGGGAAATGGTGGTCAGCCAAATGCAGAAACCAAAATTACACAAAGGGAAAAACAGGAAGAGCCCAAGAAATAAAAATGGCAAGGAAAGAAAGGTTTTGCATTTTACACCCACATTGTCCTACTTTCACTTTCCCAGGAGATAATTCCGTCATCCCGAGCCCAGTGCCAAATGTTTGCTGGGAGTACACGCAGAGGCCTAGTCACCAAGGAACTCCAAACAGAGCTGAACCTGAACTCCACACTGCCACTGATGTGTCTGATACCATCCTAGTGGGGTCTACAGATGATGTGATATATGCAGGCCAGGTGACCAGCAGAATCCTGGACCAGTGCATGCTGGTTCATCTGTAAGCAAGCCACACTGAGGAGCCCTCGAGAAGGTCTTCAGACAGAGCAGTGTGTGAATCAAGTCCCCCAATCCCAGGAAGAGCAGCCGTCTTTAAGGCGAGCATGCCACCTCTAAATACACACTGGAGGCCGAGGGGGTGAGCAAACCGACCATCTCTCCGCCACTACTCACCATGTACGAAGGAAAGATCAGAACTCGTTTGTGCTTGCCACAAGGCCACTGGGGGTCATCCAGGAGATTTGGGTCATAGTCCATAAAGTCTCCCAGGTCACTGCCTAAGGATCACATGCAAAGTGATAATTAGGGGCCCCAGACCCTCTAAAGCAGAAGCAGCTGGACAAATGCCAAGTATAAAGTTAGAGTAAAGAAAGGCTGCCTTCGGGGCATTTAGCTGAGTCAAATCGCTCCCTCTGACTTTTAGGAGACATCTCTGTATGCTAATGAAGTGTATCCTCCCAGAAAAGGGTTCACTAAATTCTTAACATTCTGAAATTTTTCCAATTAAAAAAAATTATGTGTTAATCTCCCTGACCCAGGAGAGCATAAAACCCAACAGCAATAAAACATTCAGTGAACATTCCCAGATTAGAAAATGTGGCACCAAAAAGGCTCATTCTCTAAACCCGCAGATAAGTTAGTAGTTGTGCGGTATGAGCAGCACATCTTTAGTACGAGTGCTTCCGGGCAGGCTACGCTTCCGGGCAGGCTACTGTGTTCATATAAACACGACTCAGAGCAGGCACCAATGCAAACAGAGGTAGCCAGAACACTAGGACAGGGCTTCCAAACTCAGCACCCGGACAGGCCTAAGAACTTCACATTAGCCTAGACTTTCTCTGAGAGTTATACTGCTTTGTAAAGAGCTTTCTTCCACATGTCCACTCTTAGGAAGGT
>NW_011888836.1:4842186-4844414 GCF_000151845.1 Pteropus vampyrus
CCCTCATTCCTATGTGAACACCCAACCCTTAGGAATGAAGATAGGACAAGTATTTTTCTTTACACCTGCCTGGGGAGTTGTGGCTCAACACCCTAAACTCCGGGTTGATGCCGTTTGGGCACAGTGGTGACCAGCTGTCCTGGGGAAAGGGTGGTTGGGAGGTTGTTTGCCGCCCCAGCAGCTTCACCCACAAGCAAACTATGCTAGGACAGCTTTCTCAAAGAAACTCTTGCATTGTCTCCACAAACAGGCTTTGGAAGGGTTTATAAAGACTGCCTGGATCCAGCACAAAGAGGCCAAGTTCGTATTTCAACCTTCACTCCTCAGACTTCAACCCAGCAACTCCGTGAATTGTGGGTGAGAGAGGAATAGGACAGCTCTGCTGCTCAGTGGTCACTATCTAAGGCTAAGGGACTCTTAGCTTCTCAGGACCACGGGAAGCCAAAAATACTTTCCAGTAGTGGGAATGTTGCTTGCTGACACCATCAGTTATTCCTTGTTAATCCAATCACCTGTCACTCCATCCCAGCACATGTACATGTGTGTGCACGTGTGTGCCTGAGATACTGATGCTACTGGTCATATCATACATTCTGCTGTTAAACAGTGCAGGCAGAGAAACTGTTGTGCTGCTATTTAATCACTGTCTTGGTGGATTTCCTTCCTCATGCTGGAGGACTGGTACAGGCTGATGTCACGCACCCAGGAATATGTCCCACACCTGGTTCCTCCACCATAAGCGAGGTTCATGGTCTGTCATGGTGCCTCTGCTTCCTGAACCTGTGGTATCGGCACAAACTCACTGACTGGAAGCCAGACAGCCTTACCTTCCCGTCAGCTCCCAGTTCCACGCCTTCAAGGCCAATGATCTCTTTCAAGCTCACGGCACCTGCTGATTGTCTCCCTCCATCCAACTTCAAATCCCTGGGGAGGACAAGCCAAAGAAAAAAATGCTTTTGTTTGTACCCAAAAGAGATATAATGATGTTTACTGCATGAGACAACATTGACAAGCAGGCCCTGGACTAGACCTCCCTTTGTCCCTCTTTGGGGCTTGTCAGTGACACTCTGCGGGCAATTCCACTCACTTTGAGATAAACAAAATCCAACTGTACAGAAAGCCTGAAGATGAAAGTTAGGCTCAGAAGCTGATGGATTACCGACCTCCTCTGCTGCTCAGCAAGGCCCCTCTACGCTAAGATGGTCATCGAATAGGAAGCCAGGGAGCATTCTCTGGGTACAGTGGGACAATGCTTCTCTTGGGCTCTAGCTGCTGGCTTTTTTTTAAATCTGGAGAGACCACCTCTCTTTGACATCCCTTTTATTAGATGGGAGAAAGAAATTCTTGTCCTACAGTTCTCAGGTTTATTGCTGGTAAAGAGTCAATGCCACAATAGTCATTCCGGCTACTTGCCAGGCCAGCCACCTCGAAAATAGGTATTTTTCTATAAAAAAATAATATCCAGTATTAACAATAAACACTTATATAGAACACTTCACAATTTACAGAGACTTTCACACATCACCTCTTTCATTCTCTAAGATGCCCCTATCTAACAGGTATTGCTATTATCCTATTTTACAGATGAGGAAAATGAGGCCCAGGGTAGGTCAGTGGCTTGCAAATGCCATTAGGAGTGCAGGTTGAAGAGACTGGTTTTGCATCCAATGCTGTCTGTAGTACATCACAAGATGAGCTGGAGATGCAAGATGAGCTGGCTGTGGCTAAGCTCAGACACAACTCCTCACATTTTCAAGGACAACCCCCTTACAGTAGTTCTCAAACTTGGCTGCATATTAGAATCACTTGGGGATCTTTGAAAAACTACCATGGTCTGGCTCCCATCCCTGCCATTCAGATTCAGTTGGTGTGGGGTGCAACCTGGGTGGTAGGAGTTATAAATGCTGCCCAGGTGATTTTAAATTGCAGCCACATCTGGGAAGAACTGTCTTCCAGCTTCTTCTCTGTGACATAGTGCTTGTGAGTCAAAGCCATCTCAGGCCAGCAGTACAATTGCTGTGTGGCCTAGAGAGGCACCGCACTCGGGGGCTGTGTCTTACAACCTAAGCAAGAACGAAGAAAATGTAAAGGCAAGAAGCTCTGGGAGGAAAGTAAAGGAATCAAGGAAAGAGAGAGAAACAGCCAGGTGAGTGCGGAGAAGAAAGACAAGAGACGCCCCACCACCCTCCGCCCTGTTCGGTGGAAAAACACAGGATTCTCTGATTCTG
>NW_011888836.1:4852459-4865516 GCF_000151845.1 Pteropus vampyrus
CCATATTGTCACATCTGCAGCTCTAAAATCCAATGAGATCTTAAAAATGAAATTTGTTTTGGCACTCATTTGTGCCAGAACTGACTTGAGGCTATCTATAGTTTTAATTTATTCTACTTGGTGTGAATGTTCATGTTATGTGGCAGAAATATTAGTGTGTTTGATAACAATGTGCTATCTGAGAAGCCGTTGGGGTGCTGTGTAATATGTGAGGCACACAGTGCTATTACTTTTTATAAACTACCAAAAGCAGAATTCCAGGGTTCATCAGGCCCCAGGAGTCTCTGATAAGGGACTGTGACCTTTGGCGGTTCTTTTGTATTCCTTTGGCAGATGTCATCTATGATGCTCGTCTCTGTTTTATCTTCCCTCATTCCTATGTGAACACCCAACCCTTAGGAATGAAGATAGGACAAGTATTTTTCTTTACACCTGCCTGGGGAGTTGTGGCTCAACACCCTAAACTCCGGGTTGATGCCGTTTGGGCACAGTGGTGACCAGCTGTCCTGGGGAAAGGGTGGTCGGGAGGTTGTTTGCCGCCCCAGCAGCTTCACCCGCAAGCAAACTATGCTAGGACAGCTTTCTCAAAGAAACTCTTGCATTGTCTCCACAAACAGGCTTTGGAAGGGTTTATAAAGACCGCCTGGATCCAGCACAAAGAGGCCAAGTTCGTATTTCAACCTTCACTCCTCAGACTTCAACCCAGCAGCTCCGTGAATTGTGGGTGAGAGAGGAATAGGACAGCTCTGCTGCTCAGTGGTCACTATCTAAGGCTAAGGGACTCTTAGCTTCTCAGGACCACGGGAAGCCAAAAATACTTTCCAGTAGTGGGAATGTTGCTTGCTGACACCATCAGCTATTCCTTGTTAATCCAATCACCTGTCACTCCATCCCAGCACATGTACATGTGTGTGCACGTGTGTGCCTGAGATACTGATGCTACTGGTCATATCATACATTCTGCTGTTAAACAGTGCAGGCAGAGAAACTGTTGTGCTGCTATTTAATCACTGTCTTGGTGGATTTCCTTCCTCATGCTGGAGGACTGGTACAGGCTGATGTCACGCACCCAGGAATATGTCCCACACCTGGTTCCTCCACCACAAGTGAGATTCATGGTCTGTCAAGGTGCCTCTGCTTCCTGAACCTGTGGTATCGGCACAAACTCATTGACTGGAAGCCACATAGCCTTACCTTCCCATCAGCTCCCAGTTCCACGCCTTCAAGGCCAATGATCTCCTTCAAGCTCACGGCACCTGCTGATTGTCTCCCTCCATCCAACTTCAAATCCCTGGGGAGGAAAAGCCAAAGAAAAAAATGCTTTTGTTTGTACCCAAAAGAGATATAATGATGTTTACTGCATGAGACAACATTGACAAGCAGGCCCTGGACTGGACCTCCCTTTGTCCCTCCTTTGGGGCTTGTCAGTGACACTCTGTGGGCAATTCCACTCACTTTGAGATAAACAAAATCCAACTGTACAGAAAGCCTGAAGATGAAAGTTAGGCTCAGAAGCTGATGGATTACCGACCTCCTCTGCTGCTCAGCAAGGCCCCTCTATGCTAAGATGGTCATTGAATAGGAAGCCAGGGAGCATTCTCTGGGTACAGTGGGACAATGCTTCTCTTGGGCTCTAGCTGCTGGCTTCTTTTTAAATCTGGAGAGACCTCCTCTCCTTGACACCCCTTTTATTAGATGGGAGAAAGAAATTCTTGCCCTACAGTTCTCAGGTTTATTGCTGGTAAAGAGTCAATGCCACAATAGTCATTCCGGCTACTTGCCAGGCCAGCCACCTAGAAAATAGGTATTTTTCTATAAAAAAATAATATCCAGCATTAACAATAAACACTTATATAGAACACTTCACAATTTACAGAGACTTTCACACATCACCTCTTTCATTCTCTAAGATGCCCCTATCAAACAGGTATTGCTATTATCCTATTTTACAGATGAGGAAAACGAGGCCCAGGGTAGGTCAGTGGCTTGCAAATGTCATTAGGATCGCAGGTTGAAGAGACTGGTTTTGCATCCAATGCTGTCTGTAGCACATCACAAGATGAGCTGGAGATGCAAGATGAGCTGGCTGTGGCTAAGCTCAGACACAACTCCACATTTTCAAGGACAACCCCCCTTACAGTAGTTCTCAAACTTGGCTGTATATTAGAATCACTTGGGGATCTTCGACAAACTACCATGGTCTGGCTCCCATTCCTGCCATTCAGATTCAGTTGGTGTGGGGTGCAATCTGGGTGGTAGGAGTTATAAATGCTGCCCAGGTGATTTTAAATTACAGCCACATCTGGGAAGGACTGTCTTCCTGCTTCTTCTCTGTGACATAGTGCTTGTGAGTCAAAGCCACCTCAGGCCTGCAGTACAATTGCTGTGTGGCCTAGAGAGGCACCGCACTCGGGGGCTGTGTCTTACAACCTAAGCAAGAATGAAGAAAATGTAAAGGCAAGACTCTCTGGGAGGAAAGTAAAGGAATCAAAGAAAGAAAGAGAAACAGCCAGGTGAGTGTGGAGAAGAAAGACAAGAGATGCCCCACCACCCTCCACCCTGTTCGGTGGAAAAATACAGGATTCTCTGATTCTGCTGAACACTCATCCTCATCTATGGGTGTCCTATGGATGAACTGGCTACCTAATCCTACCTATAAGGTGGAGTGTTTAATTAATGGCAATTTTCAAAAGAAATACTCAAGACCTGCACCCAGTGAGAGCTGCATTTTTAAGGCAGTCTCCTTGGGAGGCCATGGTTCTGCCACGTTCAAAATGTCTCTGGAGTCCCTTTTGGAATCAACACTAGAGTCATGCAGGAAAAAACAAACAGCCAAGCCATCCCGGTCTTCAAACTTTATCTACATATTTTTCACCCTGAACACTCTTACTTTAATCAGTGCTCCCCTCATTGATCAGATTTTACTGTAAATGACTTCAGGTAATTCCAAACATCAAACTCACTCCTAAGGACAGTACAAAACAGGACAGTAACTCACAGAACTATAAATGCTTTGTTAGAAGGAGCAAATCATCCCATCGAGAGCTTCAAAGATGTTCTGAGCCATGGAAGTGCTCTCGGGATATGTCTGATTTCTCCTCTTCTGGGGACCACATTCACTGAGGGCTATGAGGTCCAGGATGGTTTAAGTCACATCACTTCACAAACATGCTGTGCCAAGAGAGAAAACTGTGTTCCAGTTATTGACCTCAAATCCGCGGCTGGAATAACCAAGCAGGCTGGAGCAGTGTGGGGCTCAGCAAGGCCACCAGGCCCACAAGACCACATGTACCAGAGACCATCTGCCTCCTACATGAGCCATCCAGGGAGGCTCTCAAAAGACTTCCTCCAGCAATTAAAGACAGAGATGATGAATGCATCAGGGTGCTATCAAAGAAAAATGCCTATGAAGCAAGAAGCAGGCAAGGAGGCTAAAACGGTTGTGGAGGGTCAGAAGCAGGGAGCCCCACGGGGGAAGACCAGGAGGTGAGCTGAAACGAAGGCCGCAGAGCCTTGCATTTCATTAAAAAACTTACAGCACGCTTCCATGGACTTCCTGACTGTCCAGAGCCAAACCCGGCAAGCATGTGCCTCAAATTCCCAACTCCCAAACAATTATCTCCTTGTTTCCATTTTTGCCAGACAGAGGATGTTATTTAGGGCTGTAATATAAAAGTAGGGAATGTTTTATGGGGTGAGAAGATTAAAAAAAAATGAGTATTAAAATAGGCCCTTATTAAGAGTGCTCCTTACACCCCAAACTAATATAAAAATGTATCTCAACTATATACTTTAGTAAGAATTTTTTTTTAAAAGAGTGCTTCTGGATGGAGAGCTGGCTGCAGGCAGGAACAGAGTCTCAGTCCATATTTGTATCCTGTCCACACAGCGTCTGATGCGCAAGATAACACTTTAAGAGTGTTTACTGGCTCATTGCTGTCTCACGGGTGGGTCATAAAGACAACAAGGGACATGGGTGCTTTTCCACTGTGCCACTTTTCATCTGTCAATTTGCTCACAAGCTCACTGCTTCCACAGACAGCCCTGCTTTGGCCAGCTGACCCCTGGCTGCTAAATATACACATCCCAGTTCACAGAACCAAACTACACTCACCCCACACTCTGCCCGCTTCTTGATGCCTCCTCCAAAGCAAATGGAGCCATAACAAAAATTATACTTTTGGTGCTCACATAAAATCCAAGACTCTTCTCCATGAGATAACCCCCGAATCCCATTTAAAGAAGCGGTGATTATTAGACCCAGCGATTGTCCACGTGCCTCAGGGAAACTTTGGGCCACATGGAAGAGAAACTTCAGACCACACTTTGCAACAGGTGAAGCTGCATCACACCTAACCACGAGAACCAATCTCCTGAGAACTACTGTGCTGGTCTGCCTACTGCTGCCGCCACTCCCCACTGGCTCTTCACTTGTACCATTCTACTTTCTAAATAATCAAACCGAGTAAGAAATTAAGCTGGGAGAATAGTGGGTTTACCACCCTCAGCTGCTACTAGAAAACACATATTGCTTAGCTTAGCGCTATCTACAGAACTTGTTGCAGTGACAGAAGTGGTCTCTATCTGAGCTGTCCAATATGGTAGCCACTAACCATAGGAGGCAAGTGAGTGCTTGAAGTATGACAAGTTGACTGAAGAACTAAATTTTTTATTTTAGTTAAATTTAAATAGTCACATGAGGGGAGTGACAGTTGTACTGGACTAGTGCTTACTCATCAGTACTTTGGCTACCATTACTTTTTAAGACAAATAGTCATAGATTACATGTTTAGTGACTTGTATTTTATTTCCCAATTTTCTTCCCCAAAGTGGCCTGGTCATTTTCTGCCCACTGTAGGAGAAGTGGGAGGGATGCCCAGTGATAATTAAGTTGGAATTTCCCTCTGGCCTTATAGAAGGGGGCCTAATAGTTTGTATGAAGTAGATTAAAAAAAAAAATTAGAAATAAGACATTTCTTGCACACTGAAGCTGATGCACGCACATTTATTCCATTCACACTTCAAAAACTTCACTGACATGGTAATAAATAGCACAACTGCTCTAAAAAATCGACTGCTTTGCGGTGGTGACTAAGTTGTCACTCACCTCAGGGCTGCCGTTTTGGTGGGCTGGAATTGTGTAGAGCACACGTCTACACATATCCACTGGCATGTCACATGTCCACAGAAAATGAAACACATCTCATCTATTTCAATAATGTTGGTTTTTTTTAACAGCTTTCGAATCCGAAAAATGTATCTTTCACAGAGGCTGACAAACTTCTCTAGGGTTGTCTTTAGCTAAGTGTGTCATGTTGCCAAACCATATGAAATTGCTGTTATTTGCTCGTTTTGTCCTATATAAACAGTGATTTCATATCGTGCCACCTAATTTACAGATAAGGCAGCTTGCTAATTTACTGCTCAGGCCTTACATGTGAGTGTAAAGCAAGCAAGAGACCCTTGGCCCTTGATGCCTCACTTTTTTGGGGGTCAAGTGGGTGGGAAGTCACCTGCAAAAAGGAACTCTGAATGGTGTCACTGATTTATCCAAAGGGAGTGTTTAAAAACTCCAATGAAAAAGAATTAAGCAGAACTCCCAGTGGAGTAGTGATAAAATCTTGATGCTTTCTTTCTAAGATCATTAAACTCTCATTAAAATGGTGTATGAAAATAGAACTATCTCTGGCTCAAATGCCAGCATTAACCCTCCCGTACTAGGAGATAGAGCTGGATATTGTGGAACCACAGCTGAAAGTAATTAGAAGCAAACCGAAGTTGAGCTTTTCAATTTCTTTGAAAAGCCTAGAATATTTTTTCCCAGATATGTGTTAAGTTCAAATATTAATTTATGTTCCACCTCCTTCTAAATATGAGTGGAGGCAAGTTCAAATACCAAATGTAGACATTGTCCAAAACTGTGCATTACGGTTTAAATGCTGTAGCTTGAATTCAGAGATGAACGTGCTTGGGTGATATGAGAAGATCTCATTTGGCTGGATACACTAAGAGAACCCCTGGTAGGGAACTGTGGACAATGCATGGTCTGAGTCCTTCTCTTCCACAGCCCTGGGTGATGCTACAGCTCAGACTTATTTAGCTACAAGAGCTCATTTCTCATTCTATTTAAATTTCTTAACTTTTGCAGAGGCTGTAAGCAATAAATGCACTTTGAAAACGGAGCACAAAGATTTTTTTTTACAAAGCCTGGCTGATGCAGGGAGGGGGTTGGGAGATGGTTTAAGGCAGAACAGGGGAGGATGTCACAGAAGACTGTGGGGAGGGGATTAAAACAGGAGATAAAAATGCATTTGGGGAGACAGCCAAGCAGCAGTTATATCTTTAAGCAAGAAGCAGAAATATGTTAGTTCTTCATGGGGTGTAAATCCATCCTTTATGAGATGGCATTGCAATTCACTTAATTCAGTTCTCCTTGAAAGCCTGTAACTTCATGGTTGGAAACCCCCTGGACCACTTTTAGTTTTGGCTCCCACAGCATAAAGCCAATGCACCGAATATACAGATGTGAAGTCATCTGGTCAGAACAGATGGCCAAACTAGATATCCTGATGCCCAGGTCACTAGTTTCCACACAATGAACCACTCCTGATTTCATCTTGTATAAGAGTCTTCATCTTCCATGACACATAGAATTGATCAAATAAGATTCCCCGTAAGATAACAAGAAGTTCAAGCTAAAGCCCTTTCATTAGGGAGCTTATAGTTAACGAACCAATATTTCTTTTAATAAAAAAAGATATCAGATTTAATATTTAACACCTGGGAAGTAGATGGAAAAAAGTATGTTTGTGTCCAATTAGCTAGTTCCCAGGGCTCTCTGTTCCAAGATGGTGATGGCGTGACTTCCGTCGGTGGACATTTCTCTAATGGTGCTCTCAATTTGAGACCTTAGAATGCCAGCTGGAAGCTCCACGGGGCACTTGCTCTTTAAAGGACAACAATAGGTTGAACACTTTGATGTATAAATAATTTAAAAGCTAATTAAATATTAACAGGATTTCCAGATCCTTAAAAAAAAAAAAAAGATTTGCTGCACAGAAAGTAGAGCTTGAAAGCTGAATTAGGAAAGGAAATGCCACTTGTGAGATAATTGTAATTGAGAGATTACGCATCCACAGGACCTCAACAACACGAGCATTAATATAGTTTAAGAAATCCTCATGGTTTCCTCTTCAAATACAGTACAACTACCACCTTGGTTGGGTCCACTTACTTGTATCAGAGCAGAAGGTTACACCCCCACAGCCCAGAGTCAAGGCCCAGAGCTGACAGGAAAAAGTAAAATCAAAGCAGCCTTTAGTCTTCTAAGTCCTGCCCTTCTCACACTTAGCACTTCATCGATAAGCCATCCCCCAAGGGTAACTGGCAGACAATGAAGGGGCCTTGACGTAGCTTACACCAAAATCTTTGTCTAAAGGCAGCTCCTATAAACAGCCGGATAAGGGCATGATTCATCCATGAGATCATTTCAGAATCTGTCCTTGTGTGGGAATATGCTTGGTGTGAGGAAAGAAGCACGATTTGTGAATGTGTAATTTTCCACAACTACAAAACATGTTTTGGGGTAAAAGTGGGAGGGAAGGACAGTGGGGATGGACCCAGGGCCAGGTGGTTAGGCTTTGGAGGCCCTCTCTAAGAATATAAGAAGCTGTTCTGTGTCACAAAATGATCAACACTCAGGAAATGGACCCAAGAAGATGACTTCATCTGAAATGCCACATCGCCAAGAGCTAAGGACATAAATACCACATGGAAGCTGCTATTTTAAAACACACCGCCAGACACCTTGGGCTCTACTGGGAAGCCATTTTCTTCATCACATGGTTCCTGATACATCTGTAGTAAGCTAACCCAGTGACTATCAATCAATCAGGAATGGTTATCTTGATAGATCTGTACGCCCATATCACAGAAGCTATTTTTTGCTGGAATCAATAGCTTGGTTATTTTACAGAATCCCAACCACAAGTTAATTGGGTTTGCTCTGACTTCCTTCCAATCAGATCCATGTATACAGAAATACCTACTGATGCCCATATGTTTCAGAAAATAAAGAACATCTGGGCACTATTGCCGGTGCCTTATGCACAGGAACAATTCTGAGTGAGACTGGCCCTCAACACAAAGTCTGCAGTCTCTCACTCATCAGTGGGTTGTGTTCCAAAAGCTTTTAAGTTGGCTGTCTGGAACTCAAATAGCATGTTCCCACTGACACGATGTAATACATAGAAATTAGCCCCACGAGTGCCCTTTTATCCTATAACTGAACTAGCCCCATAGTCCAAGCAAGAGCCCTGGTTGTAGGAGTAACAGGTCACAAGGTAGAAAGAAGAGGGTGAAGAAAGAGGAGAAAGCTGAGTGTCCCTCCTGGTTTCTCGGTTTGGGGCTGACCTTCAGCAACATTTTAAAGGAGGAGCAGTTTGCATTATTTCCACCTCCCTCTCCAAATCTTATCTTTTCAAGACTCCAGGATCCTTTCTCCTAAGCTGTTTCTATTTTTCACGATTTCTTCAATTTTTGAACTCAGAGATTCCTTTGCTGCTCCCATGTTTTCCACTCCTGGTCCCATGGTGATGGCACAGCAGCCCAGAGGACAGGGTGGGAGTTGGGGAGCAAGAGGAGGTCAGTGGTCTTAGGTAGAGGTGTGGGCAAGGTGTGGGGTCTGCTTACTTAGGAAAGTTGAGAAATTTGCTTGCAACTCATTTTGTAAGTGGAGGGTCACCAAGCCAAACCACAAATCCACATTAGAAAAGAGAAGGCAGTGACTAATGTGGATAAAAGGCAAAAAGACTCAGATGGGCCTTGGCAACTGTCGGTTGAGAGAAGAGGAGCTGGTTTAAGGCTGGGACTCTTCCCAGAAAATGGTATAATTTACAAGCTTAATCTGAGAAGAGTGTTTACAGCTATGGGAAGGTTTGATGTTACAGTTATAGTGAAAAAGACAGGCAACATCTGTTTCTCTTCTCCATAGCCGGCTTCCAATAGCTTGTTTTAAAAGGTGGGATTTGGCAAAGCTGCTTCCCACCAGCAAGAAAGATCAAAACAAAGCAATCATCTCTTCATATTCCATACAAGTACATGCACTAGGGGGGGGGAAAAAAGACTGGAAGGAAATAGGACAAAAATGTTGATGAGTTTGTTTAGGTGAGGCTCAGTAATTTTTATCTTCCTTTTATTTTTACATACTTTCCACATTTTCTTTAATAAACATCTACCTCTGAGGAAAACAATTTAAAGACCAAATAAAAGCAGATATGAAGATGAATCTCTCGTGTTTGTAGGAATGTACAGCTGGCCAAGTCATCGGGAACCCATCTGAGATGTGCTGTGTTGGGGTAGATCTAGAAACAGCAATGAAATAGCTCTCGTGACTAGACAAAAATGGGACTAAAGCTAACATTTAATGAGTAACTACTGCAGCCTGGCAGGGCGCTTAGAGCTTTCACACATAATATTTCACTTAATGCTCTCAAAACTCCCTGAGGAAGACATTATAGCCAATTTTACAGATAAGTAAGTCTGGGATCAGCTAGGCTAATGTGCCAAAACCAAGGATTCTGCCTGACCATCAGCTCTCTCCCATGCACCCTACTACTCCCTGGCCTCAAGGGCAGGCAAGGATAAGGACTGCAGTTTCCCTAATGGGGTCATGAGGGTCAGAGCGGAGATGAGTGCGCTTCAGCCCCCAACTCTCACTTTTTTGGAATAGCTCTGCGTTTAGCTGTTTTGTTTATTGGCATTCTGTGTAAACTTGTGTTGGAAGAATGGTTTCTTCGGCTAAAAAAAGTCTGAAAACCACAAGACTAGAGAGTCTCCAAGTTCCTTCTAGCTCTAGCTCTAAAAGTCCTCAGTGCTGAAGAGTTCTCCCTGCCATTCAACTCGCGTGAATTGGCATTACCTGGCAATCTTCCATGTCAAATATTCTTTAATGAATTACTTTGGGACACCCCAAGGGGAAGTGGCAATGCTCTTATGTCCAGAAAAAGCTTCCACATCCTCGGAAGTGGTTTTAGCTCAAGTTCAGCCCTTAGCCCTGCTGTTACGAAAGTCAATCCATCCCTGGTAACGATTAGTGCAACTCCGGGCTCAGCTGCTGTGTTATGTGAAAGGAGTAAGCGCAGCCTGCAGCCAGTCTTCAGTCTAAGCCTGCCAGTAAATCCCAACATCTTCCCATCATGTGCACCTGATTACAAATGGCCAAGCTCAATCACGGAAAGGGCGGGCAGCGAGGACCAGACTGTGTGTGTGCTGAGGTTTCAATTCACCCCAGATACTGAGAGGGGCTCCAGTGATAGGATAAAGCCCTCTACCCCATACTGACCTAAGAAAACTACCCTCTTTTAATTCTATACTAGATTCAATCCAAAGATGTCCTTTGCTTTAAGCAAAAGCAGTACACATGAAAGCAAAATCACGTGTTAATCTGCTCAAAATGAGGCTATGTGTTATTTACAGTTTGATCACATAATGCTCTTTGGGAGGTGTTCTGACACCCTGAGTTGATCGAGGGTTAGGTGGAGCAAACCTCTGCAAGTCAGGGAACTCTGAAGGAGCTTGGACAGAGACTGCAGAAGCCGGGTGTGACCACAGAGAAGATCCTGTTGTCTGATTTTACTCCACCTTGCACTCCACCCCTCTATGCTCATCAGAGCCACTGTGGCTTCATGGACAGGCAAGACTGAATTTTTAAAGTGAAAGAACAGGAAGAAAGGATGGTTATTAGAAGCATCTCATTTTATCAAACAGACGATTTCCTGAAAAAGGCAAACTGTCAATCAAACAGTATTTTAAGAAATAAAATAAGAAAGCTCTTTATTTTTAAATGCCCCATCAACTAATCCTTTTGTTAAATGAAGACATGTTTGGTGCCATGAACAATAATCTCTTAACGCAACTGTTTCGCACGCTTTCTCAAAGAGAAGCATTTTCCACACAGGGTATAAAGACAGGAGCAAGACCCTTACCAGCCCCTAAATCGCTTCCCTGCGGTGCTTGCGGGGTGACCTGGGTGCGCCTGGGGAGGTCCTGGGGAGATGCGAGTGAGCAGCACTGCACAGTCATGAACCAGTGAAGGCCATGCACAGCCAAGGTTTCCGTACGATGTTGATACCTGGAGAATGTGACCACCTCCTTATCCTAGAATTCTTTAATTCGTACCTTCCTATTCTATAATTGACAAATACTCAGAGGAGGAAATTACATAGAATATTTTTCACCCAAGACTCTACCTAAAGTTGCCTGGGGTTTGCCCTTGGAGGAGGCCAGGCTGCAGTGTAAACCTGTAACCTTCAAAGCCATCAGAAGGCCACTATCCAGCACGTTGGCCACCGGGTTCCCCAGAGGCGACCCTCCTGTGGCACATGCATGGAGCTCTGTCATCACCCAGAGACATACCCATTAGCTGGTGCCACTTGCTACTTGCTGGTCTGGAGCCTGCAAGCACAGCCCCAAAGGGGTGGTGGTGAAGGGAAAGAAATACCCTCAGCTCTGAGGTGAGCACAAGCACGTTGGGGACGGCTGCTGTGGGGCTGGCAGGCCCCAAAGCAGAAAGTGCTGCGCCACACAGAGCCTGCAGCCAGTCTGCCTCCTACCTCTGCCCCTGCTGCTCTGCCTCTTTCTGTGAAATGATCATTGGAGAACCTACCATATGAAGTGGTTCTGAAGATTAAAAAGCAAATGTATATAAAGCACTTAGAACAATGCCTGGCATACTCTAAGCATTACTTATGTTTCAGCTTATGCTATTACCTCTATTCTGTCATGTTCACACAAAGGTTTGACTACACAGTCAGCAACATTAAAGAGATATGCTCTTTTCTCAAATATCTGTATTTGTAAATCAAGGCAGGAAAGAACAGTTTGAAGACTGGGGCAGTTGTTAAGTAATCGAGGCAGCCTGCTTCAAGCAGAAGCTCTAGAAATAATTTTGTGTATAATCTTATTGTCAGCTTAGTATAAAGCTGGGTAGCATGTAAAATGACCCCAAACGTTTTGTTGTTCTCAACTCTGTGTTGATTAAGTCCCTATCCTTGTAACTCATTCCAGGAAATATACCAAATAAAACTGGAAAAAGTCACCAGGTTTGAAGATTCTTTTAAATCTCAAATTTTAAAAAAACTGGACAGAGAATAATTATACAGATTGGAGTTCTAGATTGTTAGTGGATGGGGAGAGTGAACAGACAGCACGTCCCAATCATAAACTCTTTATGCAACCAGACTTACAGCTTCTGCTTTAGCAAAGCTGACAAGAAAGAAAACAGAGACAAGTTATTTGAGCTTGCAGGATCTTTGGAGTCTCATCAAACCTTCCCATTGGACAGATGAGGGAACTGAGATGCAGAAGGCTGAGTGATGAACGTGACAGTGATAACCAGGACAAGGCTGTGGTCTCCCAGCATAGCTCACTTCTTTCAGTCTCTTCTTTTCTCCCCTTCTCCTCACTATAGAGGCCTGAACATGGCAGTGACCATCACCAATGGGATTCCCGCTGGGATGGTTCTTCATTGAACTCTTTCAGTATGTCAGGCATTCTAGAGACCCTGTCCAGAAGTTCCCAAGGAGCCAGATCATCCATCTTCTGACATTCTCAGAGGTCGAAGTCAAGGCTGGAATATCCTTCTCCACTTCTCTAGGACCTCACACTTCCACATGTAGCTAAAGAGCCACCTTTTCTGGGGAATACTCCCGGACCCCTCCATCTGACTCCTTCCCCAGCACTTCACCCACTCACCTACACACAGGAGTCACTTAGTTGTTTGCTCTTTTGTTTGATGGTTAGTATATTAGCTTATTTCTGGGCTCCTACCATTAGAGGGTAAGCTCTGTGAGGAAAGTGACTTTCTTTTTCACCATCATTTCCTTACTGCCTAGAACAGTGCCTGGCACATCGTAGGTTTAATAGATTTTGTGGGGAGCATAAATGAATTCTGCTGTGCAGTGGTGGCACCTGAATTTCAACATAGATAGCAGGCAAGAATGGCAATGTACTTGGGCAGAAAGGGATAAAGAGACTTTATATATATATACATATATAT
>NW_011888836.1:4866704-4880671 GCF_000151845.1 Pteropus vampyrus
GTCTGCTCATTAAAAAATTTAAAAAGCAGAAGGCTCCTTAATCCTAGTGCTAAATCACAATATTTTGAACTGTGCTCACAGTTTCTTATGTGAATACTTAAGTAACATATGCTGCAGAAACAGGCATGTTCTTTTCTCTTAGGTATCACAAAGGATCCGATTATGTGCTTTGTTACAGAAAATTAACCTTTCTGCATCTTGGTTTCCTCATCTATAAAATCTGAAGGGGTGGTGAATTTGAGTTTGTCTATGTCCAAGATGAAAAAGGTTATGTGCTGTAATCTCACGCACTCATTTTGCTCTTCATCCAGGGCTAACCGGCAGAATAGCTGAATCTACTGATAATCTTATAGGTGACCCTTCCTGAGATACAGCAGTTCCTCCTTATCTGTAGTTTCGCTTTCTGCAATTTCAGCTACCCGCAGTCTGAAACATTAAATGGAAAATTCCCAAAATAAACAATTCGTAAGTTTTAAATTACGTGTTAGTCTAAGTAGCGTGATGAAATCCAGCGCCATCCTGCTCCATCCCATGTGGGATGTAAATTGTCCCTTTGTCCAGCGTCTCCATGCTGTAGATGCTCTCCACTCACTAGTCACCTAGTAGCCATCAGACTGACTGTCACGGTATCACAGTGCTTATGTTCAAGTAAACTTTATTTTAATTAGTAATACCACATTCACATAGCTTGTACTATAGTATATTATTATAATTATTCTATTTTATTATCAGTTATTGTTGTTAATCTCTTACTGTGCCTGATTTATAAGTTAAATTTTATCACAAGTATGTATGTATAGGAAAAAATATAGTAAATATAGAGTTCAGTACTATCTACAGTTTCAGGCGTTCACTGGGGGTCTTGGAACATATTCACCTACAGATAAAGGGGAACAACTGTAAATAGTGAATCAGAACCAGGGGCCACACTGCCCGCACTTCCCCACAGGGCAATGGTCATGTGTGAATGGTGTGTGGTTGTCACAACAACCAGAGGGCAATGCCAGCATTTTGTTGGCCAGAGCCAATGCCCACAATGCTCCCAGCATCCTACACAGTGAACTGTCCTATCCTACATACCAGCAGCTCCTGGACAACAAACACTAGATGCAGTGAATAGGTAAGGGGCGTGAGAGCAAGACTCAGAGGAGGAAACGAGCAGAGTTCCAGGATGGGGAATGAGGAGGAGAGGCTTTGCAAGGTCAGAGCTTCATTCACCTACCTTTTTTCAGAGCAAAAGGAGGTTGATCTAGAGAGGTGATCATTCCTCTAGATTGTTGCAAATCACGTAAGTCTGTTCCTGGTACCACTCTGCTTTGATATTTGCTCCAGCTTGCTCGTCGGTTTCCAGCCCCAAGCCCAAGACACAAGGAGATAGGACAGCCACATGGTTTGTCTAATTCCTTTCCTGACCTACCTTTCTCCAAAAGTTGACACGGCCCTGTGGAATGGGGTGGGCCCCGTATTGTTCTTGCTTTCCAGTATTGGAAGAGGTGACAAATGTTCATTTAGAAACAGCAGGCAATATAGTAAGGGCACACATATGCACACATGCATGCACACACAAAATAACAAGGAAGCTTTCTGGTTGAAAAGAAAGTGGAACTTTTTTTTCTTTCAAATTTACACATACTGAATTTGCAATTTCAAAGTGAGGCAAGTTATTTGAAATGGAAAAGGTAGCACATTATGCACATGGTATCACAACTTTTCACCCAGAGAACTACAAAGCAAGCATGCATATACATACCCAATGTGGGCACTGTCTCGATACGGCAGCACTGAAAATATACTACAGAAGGATCTTCTGCCACTGATAAGGACTATTCTAAAAAATGAAAAAAAAAAGAACAACAAACAAACCAACTAAATGCAGACTCTTAAATTAAAAAAAAAAAAATCTCTAGCAATTAAGCATTCATGGAATTCACAGCAGTATTTGCACACTCCCGCCACCTCCTCTGACAGATGGTGTTCTGTGCTCCTTGCAAAATGCAACCTCAGCACAGCAGCAGTAGGCTGCCTCTTCTTATCTAAATGTTAACATGTGAGACACTGGCGAGGGTCTCTAGAGAGTATACACGAATCCTTCCTCCAGTGAGAATTGCGGGCTGTGGGCTGCACATGCAAGTTGGAGAGAAAGTTATGAGTTTGGAGGTGCCCAGTGCTGGGCCAATGGTCATGCTACATTTAAATCATTGATTTCTATTCTGTAGTATACAATGCAAGAGCGATTGTGCCAGAAACCGTGAGCAGGAAAGACACTCGGATGCCATTATGATCATTAGGTTTTTTTTTTCTTTTAATATGCTGGCAGCACGTTAGGTTCCGAGAATAAATTAAGGGAACAATTACATAATCAGTCTTAGCCTCCATTCCTGCCATAAAGATACTACTGGAAACAGTTCTACATGATGTTCTTATGCAATCAAAGGCCACTTAAAAAAACATTTAAAAAAAAATCTCAAAAATACTTATCCTGGCATTTGAGAATAACATTTGCGAAAGAGAACTGCTGATGAAAAAATGGAGAAATGAGTGAAGGAGATTACAAGAACATTCTTTAGCGCAATGACAACACACATCGGATATGGAACTTATTGACTTTTGTAAGTAACTGTAATAATAAAACCAGGGGAAAAGCTGTACTACAAACTGCATCAAGGTTTGGGGATTCTGACCTTGTTTTAAAGCTGTGATATTAAATTGCCTACTTTCTCAGGATAAAGTCGGGTTCCCTTGGATGCAAACTGTCTTAGCTCTGTCTAGGGCCCTCTGTCTTCTAGCTCTTTCTGCCTCTTTGTCTCCACACACACGGTATTTCTTCCTGCGCCTTATTATTCATCATCTTAAAGGACTTGCTGCACCCCTGTCTTAAAAACCACTACTGTTCCACACCTCTATCCTTTGCATGCTATTTCTTCTGCCTGCTATGCCCTCTACATGGTACACTTAGTGAACTTCTATTTATCTTCAAAACCTAGCTCAGAGGTCACCCCCTTAGGAAGCATTTCCTCTCCTTTCACTGAGTTGCTCATTCCCTTTTTGGTGCTGCTTCCGTTCCTTATTTCCACTTCTGGGAGTGCACTGATCACAAGTGCTGCTAATCATTTGCCACGCTCCTCTTCTGGACAGTGAGTCCAAAGGGTTCAGCACACGGCAGCCCCTCCATAAACGTGTCTGGGTGACACCGTGCTTCAGAGCAGCACCCAAGCACCCGTCACTGGTAGGACAGGACTGCGGCTATTGTATTCCACAGGGGTTCACGTCTACAGTGGCTGGCAGGACCAAAGCAATATTTCCCGCATCGAATGCCAGCATGGTCACCCTTGTATGACTTCAGGCAACATACTAACTCTTCTGAACCTCAGAAGAGTTAAAAAATAGGATAAAATTAGTAATAATCTTATTGAAATGTAAAGAGTAAATAAGTCCATATGGTAGAGATAGTAAATAATATTAACTGCCTAGCAAATAATACACACTCAATAAATATTGTTTTTACTAGGGACCACCTTCTTGGGTTGGGGTAAGTTTTATTAGCCTAGTATTTAGATTGAGAACCTCTTCGGAACTCTGTGCTAAAATACACAGGCCTGCTCAGACATGAAAGGCCATGCTCTAAAGACAGCTGAAGGTCGACACACATGGCCTGTCTACAAAGATGTAGAACGCACACAGAGATGTCTCTACTCTCTCAAAGAAGATGTTTCTCAGCAGATACCACAGATGATGTCCTGGTCACTGCTGCAAGGACAGGGTGTTGCATCCAGTAAGTCTCCAAGGGTTAAATAGGTCATGAACAAACCTCCCTGCCAAACACCAGCCTGGCTCCTTGGGCCCTCACCTGGGGGACCAGCAAAAGAGCTGACAGTGCAATGCCCATGTCAGTTTACTTAAGCAGAAATAATATAGCTAATATTTATTAAGTATCGATTAGATGCCAGATTCTAAATGTTTTAACTAAGGAGGCACAAGTGAGTGAGTAAGTGTGTGTGCCAAAGGTGACACATTAGCAGGTATGACTGACCATGAATTTGAACCCCTGCTTTTCTACTACTATGTGCCTTGATACTTTGCTCTTCTCTAAGACTTACTAGAAAAGTCTATTCCTGTGGGTTTGACTGGGTACCCATGGACTTCTTGGACACCAAAAAATCTGCCTTCACAGATTTTTGAGAGTGGCTTTCCAGGTCACCAGGCCGAGCATGGGGTGGGGCCAGAGGGTGACTAATAACAACAGCCCTGTCATCAGAGCCGCTGGAGCCCTGGGTGGCCCCTTACTCCTACTCTGCTTAGCCTGGGCCCCTTTCCCAATGGAAGGAAAGAGGTTCTACATCACTGCTCCCTGCTACCCACTGAGGAGCAAAGCCTATAACTACTTTCCCTGTGTCACTTGACATCCATGTCTTCTGCAACACAGAGGAAGTAATGTGTTGAACAAACTCAACTGGCTTAGTGTACTAAGTTTTCTTCATTACTTAGTGCTTATATGTCCTTCTTTCCCACGCATAAAACTTGTTTGGACATTTTTAATAGAACAAAAAAATGAGAGAATATAAATGTATGTGAAATGTAAGCATTCTTTCCAAACTTTCAACCACAATGCGCCTGTTAGCAAATGAGCTGCACTGTTCTGCTAAATGAGCACTCACACTGTGTGGTCCTCACCATTTAGGTCTCAGAGGAGGCTGAGACCTAATGCATAGGTCAAGTTTAGCAACTATGAATATGGAATGTTTCCCAACAATTCCAGTAGGGTTGATACTTCTCGGTTGGCCATTCTCAAGCAGCTGGAGAGGGGAGGCGCTAAGTAAGGAACACCCCATCCTTGGGCACTTTCATTTTTTAATGTCCAGCCATTCTGTAGCCTCTCACTTTCCAGAGGGACCAGAGGAGAAATCCAAAGCAGAGATCCACAGAGCAGCTCTGCAACAGGTTTGCAGCAGTTCAAGCCCTGAAGAGCTGGAAATAGCCAACGGAGCTCCCAAGAACACATCCTCCATGTTTCCTGAAGTAGCTCTAGAATCTGGGAGGGACTTGAGGCTGAACCCAGAGCAGGCAAATATTAACAAGTGGCATGCTCTAGTCTCCTCTGGTTCCTACACTGACAACTTTGAGCACTGTGGCTAACCACTGTGTCTAGAACCCGGAGAGTTCATGTGAATTTGCAGTTTTGCTCTTATAAGCATCAAGCAATATCTTCCTCTGAGTACTTGTGTATTTGTGAAAGAATTAAATTAGATGCTAGTGAAGAATGACGTAAGACGGCCAAACTCCATTTCCGATGGGCTTTAGAAATTGCCCAACTCCACGTCATTCCTTCCGGCCACTGTAGCTATCTTCTTTTATGCCCAAATGGCATGCAAAAGGCCCACATAATTTTCCCCATCTGTGACATATAATGCTGTACTTGGGAGTCAAGCTGACCAGAAAGCATTACACAAAAGATTATGACTTCAAAAGAAGAATCAACTCCAGAGAGATGAGCCTTTAAGGAATTAAAAATCACATTTCCATACACAAACATCTGTCAGAGAAAAAGAAAAATAGCAAAAGGAAAGGCTCCCCAGCGCTGCAGCCCACATGGGCAGAGCTCCCTCTGGATACACGTTTTCCAAACCCTTCCAGGAAGCGCTGAGCATGTTCTGCAGCTGGAAGACCATCTAACTTTCTTCTTCGTGTAGCCTCATTTCCGTGCTTAGGAAAGTGTTTCTGGTATGAGAAAACGTGTGGCTTCAGGCCACAAAGCTTCCACTTTGCCGGTGAGATGCTAGAGTCTTCAGAACAGCCAGAAAGTACACAAGGGCCCCCACAGTTGTCGGAGTGCCACGAACCACTTTCATTGAATCTGTTTTCAACTCCTCAGTCCAGTGCTGACAACGTCTGAGCAGGCAGCGTCCAATGCCATCAGGGACTCCTAAGTGTTCCCGCTTAAGCCAAACACTTCTTATTCTATTTCCAGAATCCTGAGGAGTCTCTGTTGGCTGTGAAAAGGTTTGAGCTCTTCCAGGTGGAATATTCCATTAGAGCAGAAATATTCTCTTAAGGACATAAAAACAAGCAACCAACTTCGAAAGTTAGAGCAAAGAAAATCACTTTCACAACAATGATGGCTGAGTATAGTGATGCATAAGCACAGCCTAGGTGTGTCCACGGCCCAGGGGTCCACATTAGGTACTAGGTACACATGTAAAAACGCACTCTCAAATTCTGTAGTTCATTTCCCTATGCGCCCTGGAGATACCACAGATGATGTCCTGGTCACTGCTGCAAGGACAGGGTGTTGCATCCAGTAAGTCTCCAAGGGTTAAATAGGTCATGAACAAACCTCCCTGCCAAACACCAGCCTGCCTCCTTGGGCCCTCACCTGGGGGACCAGCAAAAGAGCTGACAGTGCAATGCCCATGTCAGTTTACTTAAGCAGAAATAATATAGCTAATATTTATTAAGTATCGATTAGATGCCAGATTCTAAATGTTTTAACTAAGGAGGCACAAGTGAGTGAGTAAGTGTGTGTGCCAAAGGTGACACATTAGCAGGTATGACTGACCATGAATTTGAACCCCTGCTTTTCTACTACTATGTGCCTTGATACTTTGCTCTTCTCTAAGACTTACTAGAAAAGTCTATTCCTGTGGGTTTGACTGGGTACCCATGGACTTCTTGGACACCAAAAAATCTGCCTTCACAGATTTTTGAGAGTGGCTTTCCAGGTCACCAGGCCGAGCATGGGGTGGGGCCAGAGGGTGACTAATAACAACAGCCCTGTCATCAGAGCCGCTGGAGCCCTGGGTGGCCCCTTACTCCTACTCTGCTTAGCCTGGGCCCCTTTCCCAATGGAAGGAAAGAGGTTCTACATCACTGCTCCCTGCTACCCACTGAGGAGCAAAGCCTATAACTACTTTCCCTGTGTCACTTGACATCCATGTCTTCTGCAACACAGAGGAAGTAATGTGTTGAACAAACTCAACTGGCTTAGTGTACTAAGTTTTCTTCATTACTTAGTGCTTATATGTCCTTCTTTCCCACGCATAAAACTTGTTTGGACATTTTTAATAGAACAAAAAAATGAGAGAATATAAATGTATGTGAAATGTAAGCATTCTTTCCAAACTTTCAACCACAATGCGCCTGTTAGCAAATGAGCTGCACTGTTCTGCTAAATGAGCACTCACACTGTGTGGTCCTCACCATTTAGGTCTCAGAGGAGGCTGAGACCTAATGCATAGGTCAAGTTTAGCAACTATGAATATGGAATGTTTCCCAACAATTCCAGTAGGGTTGATACTTCTCGGTTGGCCATTCTCAAGCAGCTGGAGAGGGGAGGCGCTAAGTAAGGAACACCCCATCCTTGGGCACTTTCATTTTTTAATGTCCAGCCATTCTGTAGCCTCTCACTTTCCAGAGGGACCAGAGGAGAAATCCAAAGCAGAGATCCACAGAGCAGCTCTGCAACAGGTTTGCAGCAGTTCAAGCCCTGAAGAGCTGGAAATAGCCAACGGAGCTCCCAAGAACACATCCTCCATGTTTCCTGAAGTAGCTCTAGAATCTGGGAGGGACTTGAGGCTGAACCCAGAGCAGGCAAATATTAACAAGTGGCATGCTCTAGTCTCCTCTGGTTCCTACACTGACAACTTTGAGCACTGTGGCTAACCACTGTGTCTAGAACCCGGAGAGTTCATGTGAATTTGCAGTTTTGCTCTTATAAGCATCAAGCAATATCTTCCTCTGAGTACTTGTGTATTTGTGAAAGAATTAAATTAGATGCTAGTGAAGAATGACGTAAGACGGCCAAACTCCATTTCCGATGGGCTTTAGAAATTGCCCAACTCCACGTCATTCCTTCCGGCCACTGTAGCTATCTTCTTTTATGCCCAAATGGCATGCAAAAGGCCCACATAATTTTCCCCATCTGTGACATATAATGCTGTACTTGGGAGTCAAGCTGACCAGAAAGCATTACACAAAAGATTATGACTTCAAAAGAAGAATCAACTCCAGAGAGATGAGCCTTTAAGGAATTAAAAATCACATTTCCATACACAAACATCTGTCAGAGAAAAAGAAAAATAGCAAAAGGAAAGGCTCCCCAGCGCTGCAGCCCACATGGGCAGAGCTCCCTCTGGATACACGTTTTCCAAACCCTTCCAGGAAGCGCTGAGCATGTTCTGCAGCTGGAAGACCATCTAACTTTCTTCTTCGTGTAGCCTCATTTCCGTGCTTAGGAAAGTGTTTCTGGTATGAGAAAACGTGTGGCTTCAGGCCACAAAGCTTCCACTTTGCCGGTGAGATGCTAGAGTCTTCAGAACAGCCAGAAAGTACACAAGGGCCCCCACAGTTGTCGGAGTGCCACGAACCACTTTCATTGAATCTGTTTTCAACTCCTCAGTCCAGTGCTGACAACGTCTGAGCAGGCAGCGTCCAATGCCATCAGGGACTCCTAAGTGTTCCCGCTTAAGCCAAAAACTTCTTATTCTATTTCCAGAATCCTGAGGAGTCTCTGTTGGCTGTGAAAAGGTTTGAGCTCTTCCAGGTGGAATATTCCATTAGAGCAGAAATATTCTCTTAAGGACATAAAAACAAGCAACCAACTTCAAAAGTTAGAGCAAAGAAAATCACTTTCACAACAATGATGGCTGAGTATAGTGATGCATAAGCACAGCCTAGGTGTGTCCACGGCCCAGGGGTCCACATTAGGTACTAGGTACACATGTAAAAACGCACTCTCAAATTCTGTAGTTCATTTCCCTATGCGCCCTGGAAGCAGGAAAAACACACTTAAAAATACTGGTGGTGTGGGTTGAATTGTGCTCCCCAAGAAGATACGTTGAAGTCCTAACCCCCCAGAACCTGTGAATGTGGCCTTATTTAGAAATCCGGTCTTCGCATATGTAACCAAGTTAGGATGAGGTCATACTGGATTAGCGTGGGCCTTAGAGCCAATGACTGGATTTAATAAGGAGAGAGATTTAGAGATACCCATACACACACAGAGGGAAGAAGGCCATGTAATGGTGGAAACGGACGTTGGAGTGATTTGAACAAAAGGACACCGAGGATCGCTGGCAGCCACCAGAAGCTGGAAGAAGCCAGGAAAGGTCCTTTCCTAACTTCAGAGGGCACGTGGTCCTGCAGGCACCTTGATTTGACCTCTGGCCTCTAAAACTGAAATATATATTTTCTCGTTGTTTTAAGTCATTAGTTTATGGTACTTTATAGGGCAACCCTGGGAAACTTACATAGCTGGCATTCGGTCACTTTCTTCCTAGTTGTTCTGTGGCACACATCACCTGCTCAGGAAGTCCTCTGTGCCTCGTGCTGTTTGCTGATGCACAAAGTGCACAGAGACAATAATATTCCAGTTCGGCGAGCTAGAAAGAGGGAAGGAGCCTATGGACAAGAGGGACCTAGAAACCTGAGCAAGTGGTAGAGCTGGGGCCTGGGACAAGCACTTGGGATTGGGGCTGCGTCCTGGAGAAGCGAGATTCCAATTAGTGAGAAGTGGAAATGGAGAGGCCAGGATGGAGGGAAGCATGACCAACACAGTGATGTGTGAGGCTACACAACGTATCAGAGCAAGAGGAATTGGGGGACATGGAGCTGGCACAGATCAGGTGGGATAATGCATCTAAAGATCTACCCTAAGCAGTCCACAAATACAAGATGGTGGTATTATCATCAGTGGCTGATCATATTACCTTATTATGGCTGCTCATACTACCGCCGTCTCCATGGCCACTTTCATTACTGCTAATAGTACTGTGATGGCAGTATAGGCCTTCAGTGCTTGCTAAGGTATACCTTATCCTACAATGCAGGGAGTGGGGGAAGATTTCTGAGAAACAAGTTAAATGATCTTCCTCTCCTCCTCCCTCCCTTCCACACTATTTTCTGAGCACTTACTCTATGCCAGACATTGTGCTGGTGCTAGAGATCCGATAATGAACAATACAGACAAGGGCTCCATCCTTACAAAGCTTACGGTTGGGTGGGAGATGTTTACACAGGGGTGTGATTGCCCTGGAACAGTAGAAGGAGCTATAGAGCACATCAGAGAGACAGCTAGCCTGGCTTAAGGGAGGCCGGATGGGCTTCCTGGAGGAAGTGACAGCTAAGCTGAGACAGGAGGGGATAAGTGGCAATTAGGCTACAGGAGACGATATACTGGCAGAGGGATTGGTATGGGTCAAGGCTGGGAGGAGAAAGAGCAGAAGGCCTATTTGAGAAACTGAACATGCGATAAAACCCTCTTCCCTGACCTCCACCTGCCTGAACCACCAAGGTCTCCACTCCCCTCTGTGTATCACTTTAACCAACACCCACAGCACACTCACAGCTCAGGCTGGGAAGCTGTTTCCAGAATACCCACACCGAGTCGTCCACTTACTAAGAGTTAGTCATGTACGTCTTCACCAGTAGTAATTGTTACTTCTACTTGTCTTTTTTCATGAAAGACTATAGAAATGACTGAGATGTGGAAAAAAAGAAGAAATGCTGTTTCTATTAAAAAAAATGAAGAATGCTTTTTTAAAATAAACAAGGCAAGTCGCTAAAAGAAAATTGCATTTGAGGTATGGACAACACATCTATAAAATATAAGGAAAAAAATGTAAAAATACAAAAGGATTTTACACTTAGGTTCTTGGGTCTATTTAAAGAAGTCCGATCTGGACATGTCAGCAGTGGGTGTGCATGATGATATGCGAGGTTGATACCACAAGACAAATCCTGATCCATGGGAATCATGTGCAAAGAAAAGGACTGGCATAAAAACAAACAAACAAACAAACAAACAAACAAACACTTGAATGATCACCAATATGCTTTAAACTAAAGCACAATGTTTAAGCTACATACGTAATTTTTGTGGGTATTTCTTCCAGTGTTTACTAACCTCTTTCCTTTACCAAGCAATTACTATAAATAACTCAACAGAGCTGGAGGATGATGTGGGGGTGGAGGAATGGTAGAAACCAGACTGGCAGGCTAGCTCCTGAAAGGCCACCTGCATCTGTGAGGGAGCCAGTCCTGGGATTCAGGAGACCTGGGACTGGTTAAGATGGTGATGGTGACTGAAGCTGTGGTGTGGATGAGCTTCCCTAGTGATAGGGAGTGAAGTGAGAAGAGAGGTGGGTCCAAGATAGCAAAGCACATAATGGCAGTGAGAGAGAATAAGGGAGTATGTGAGTTTCCTGAGGCTGCTATAACAAAGCACCACACACCGAATGGCTTACACATAGAAATAGACTGTCTCACGGTGCTGGAGGCCCGAAGTCCAAGCTCAAGGTATCTACAGAGCCATGCTCCCTCTGATGAAGACACCAGGGCAGGATCTCTTTCAGACCTCTCTCCCAGCTTCTGGTAGCTCCTCGGTTGTGACAACATAATACCAGCCTTCACATGGCCACAAGACATTCTCGCTGTGTGTGTGTTGTCAAAGTTCCCCCTTTTACAAGGACACCAGTCACCTTACATTAGGCGCTCACCTTGCTCCAGGACAATCTCATTTTAACAATTACATCTGCAATGACTCCATTTCCAAATAAGGTCACATTCTGAGGTCCTGGGGGGTGGGACTCAGCATAAGAATTTTGAGGGAACACAATCCAACCCATAACAGGGAGACAGGAGGAAACCAAGCAGAGTGTGGTGTCACAGGAGTTAGCAGTCCCTTCTTGAGCCTTCTACTTGCTCTTCCAGGGCAGCACTGGTAGCCCTGTCCTGAAGGTGGCCCCTGGCCCTGAGCCCTCTTCTAGCTATAATTACGGGTTTATTCTCAGGCTGCTGCTCATATAGAGTCAAAGAAAAAGCCCGCATAACCCCTATGCTTCTTAAAGAGATAAGAATAATAAAAACTTAGTAAGCCTGTGTGTGGTACTGACCCAGCAATAGCCCCAGCTGGCCCCAGGGCACAAGCATTCCTACAGCCCAGTGGGTGGTCCACCAACCCAGCTCCTTCCTTCCTCCAGCCACTCACAGCACCAGGGAGGGAATAAGGGAAAGTCAATGGGTCGGTCATATTTGAGAGCAACTCTGGGGGATATTTTGGTGGTAGAAGAGGCTGAGCCAGGAGTCTCAGTGAGGTCTGGGGATTACTGAAGGCTCCTTCAGTCTGTCCACTCACAGTCCCTCAAAACCGAGGTTTCACTGGGCATTGGTTATAAACACTGATGATAAAACAGATAAAGATGCTCCCTGCCAGCCTCCTGCTGCTGGGGCTATGGTTTTAGTTTTCTAATGAAAAACAAAAGTTCTGAGAGGGAAAAGCTTGCTTGGGAAGGGGTAGATATTGCAAGGGGTCTCATAGAAGATGCTCAACATCTGTCAAATTGGATGGATTCATTAAAGGAAGAAAAGGCAATGACATTTTCCATTCAAGAAGGGCAGTTCAGAACTGGTAACTAGCTGTTTTAATTTTTAAAACATGCCACCCTCTCTAACATTTTTCAAACTGAACCAGGCTGACAGATTGGAACTGATGAGATCACAAACAAGGTCTTCATTTAGTTATTATCCTAACCCTCTCCAAAATTTTCAGTATAAAAAGAAAAGGCCTCAACTTGACTTCAGTTACTGCACTTTTACCATCTTACTTGAAAAGCAGATGAAAAGTACGAAAATCTTTTTAATGTACTTTTTGAGTTTTCCCACTGAGTTCACACTTTAAAGAGAAAACACCCTACACCTCACTTCTTTGTCCAGTCCCATCTCAAATCCTTTTAAAGTGAACTGGGATGAGACGGCCCAGTCCACTCACTGCGAAGAGCATTTCTCTGCCTGTTCAGAATGAAATGATTCTCAAAGCAGACCCAGGAGGTGGGCACTGCTGGTGTACATGGCAGCCATCACTTGTGTACAACGCAGACATTTAAAAGTGGATGACTTTCCAAGATGGTAAATAATGCCCACAAGCTGCATGCCTGAGGGAAGGTGACACCCATTTGCACTGAGGGCTCTTGTCTCCAGTATCCCTCAAAGACAAATGTTTGAGAGTCTCAAGAGCTGGAAATGTCCTTTCCTAATAGGACTATGAGGTCACTTAGACACAAATGTCTTGAGACCATTGGTTAAGTCTTCAGCCTCAGGCACAGAATCTCTACCTTCTATCCTGATGATCTAGTTCTACCTGGCCAGCAACTGGCTCTCAGTTGGCGCTCACTGGCCTTGTAATACTTGTCATTTTCAAGGGTGTATCTTAACCCCAAGGACTGAGATTTTTCTTTGTTTTTGATTACCTTCTTCTCCCCAGGACATAGTGGGGCTCTTGGTGAAGATACAGATGAGAGCAAATGGTGACTGGCTCTGCACTACTAACTAAGCAGCAGCTCCCACTCGCCAACCACCCTCCTCACAGGATGTTCGAGAGCCCATTCTAGGTGCTGTGGCATGGGGCCACTGGTCATTTCTCTTTCATGACAAAGAATTTGCTCATACATTCATGAGAAGTTTTTTAAAGACCTCGAGTCATTATTGAACTTCATATCAAAATCAATTCACTTTTAGAAGACAGTACACAATACACACACAGTCTAATTTTCTACGAGAATAAAGTTACCAAAAAATGACCTGCAATGCTTGCTCCTGATTTTTGGTTGGCCAGAGTGCTCCTGCTCAAATGCAAGCCAGGTCACACCAGTGCTCAGCTCAGCACACTCCATGGCTCTCACCTCACTCATAACACAAGCAGGAGTCTTCACAATCTACCCTCCCAAGACTCATCTCCTTCCCGCCTCCACCCCTGCTCTAATTCACCCTCACTGGCTTTCGTATAGTTTGTCAGGCACATCCCAAACGTTCCAGTCTCAGGGACTCTGCAACTGCTGTTCCATCCACCATGAACATTCTTCCACACTGCGAGCACAGGGCTGGCTCCCTCATCTCCTACCTCTGTTCAAAGGTATCCCCATCTCTGAAGCTTTGGCCTATCATGGGCCCTGCCCCTACACTCCCAACCCCCTCAGTTG
>NW_011888836.1:4880721-4882940 GCF_000151845.1 Pteropus vampyrus
CTCCCTCATCTCCTACCTCTGTTCAAAGGTATCCCCATCTCTGAAGCTTTGGCCTATCATGGGCCCTGCCCCTACACTCCCAACCCCCTCAGTTGTGTGAGTTTTACTCCATAGTACACCTATCCCATCTCTGACAGGATATAATTACTTGTGTATTGTCTGCCTCCCTAATTAGCCTGTAACTACTCGAAGCAGGATCTTTACTTTATTCATAGATCAGTCCCATCACTTAAAACAGTTCCAGCACAGAGCAGGTATCTGTATCTAGGTGTTGAATAGACTAAACACAGGTATCACTTCATTCTCTATAGTTAAGGAACCACTTTATTAAGTTGGCTGTTGATACTTAGGTGATGTAATGAAATGAGACAGAAGCGCTGCCTGTTCCTATTTGCTATGTGTCATCCACCCTGCCCTGTGCAGGGAAGGGGCTTGGAAAATTCGAGTCCACCACAGCAGAGCCATCTCAATACAAATCCAATGTCTTAAAACGTGACACGCTGATCGAAACACGACAGATGGGACTGACCCTGGCTGGGTGTAAAACTGATATATTTCTGTGGTACTATCCTTCTACTAGGACAAGCTAAATTAGCTTCCTCTGTAGTTACATCCCATTGTTAGCCTCTATGAAACAAACTGTTAATCTAAATTCCAAGATATTTTTTCATATGAACTCTGAAAAGTCTCTATCCGATACTGTAAATCATTTATCCCTGCTAAATTTAGTCTCGGTGAACTGCACCTAGCATTTCCAGCTGCTGAAGTTAGCTGGGTCTTGGTTCGCCTCTGTAACACTATCTCCTTCTCTCCCTGCTGCTCTTCGTCTTCCACAAGGCCCACAACAGGCTTACTGGCCTTTACTCTGAAGAGGAGATAATGCTCATGCGAATACCATGTGCTATTCTTTTTTCTCAAACTCCCCTTCAGGCTAACAACCACTGACTAAAGAAGTTCAGCTGCCTGCAAGCTCTCCAGCCTCATCCCCCAGCCCACTGATCACCATTCTATCCACTGGGAGATGCTGCAATGAAGAGTGGTCTAACATTCTGCTGAAATTAAATGTCATGTCTATGGCAGTTCTCTACTTTGCTAACCTAGTTATTCCGCCAATAAGGAGATGAAGTTAACTTACCATGACTTTTCATAGTGAAGTCATATTGACTGTTAACAAACTCCACTCTTTTCTAAAAGCGCCCAAACCATCTGTTTAATAATCCATTCCAGAACTGCCAGCAATCAGCTCTGGGCTCGCTAGTCTATGATTATTAGAACTTACCCTGTGCTACCACCTCTGTCTCTTTTTGACTTTTAAGGCAACATTCGCCTAGCATTCAACTTAGAACTTTTTATTCTTCACGGTGTTTTAAATGATCATTTGTTCTAAATTCTTTCCATTCCCCGGGATCCAGTCCTGAAGACTGAAACTCATTTAAAAGTCCTCTTTATTCATTTATTCCACAAACACTGAGCACCTACTGTGTGCCCACACATTGCTTTGTTTAGAGTCTACATTTCACAGTTATACTTGTTAAGGAAACTAAAACTAGGCTAGCAGCTGACATCCACTCCCTTGTACCATCAACCCACATAAATTCGACATCCCTTCTCTCCCTCTTCCGAAAGCCCCAAGGCTATCACTCGCATTTCACTTTATTGTGATAAAATATATAAAAAATGCCATTTAACCATTTTAAGTGCACAATTCAGTGTCATTAAGTACAAACACAGTGTTGAGCAACCATCACCACTATCTATTTCCAAAACTTTTCCATCGCCTCAAGCAGAAACTTGGCAACCATTTAGCAATAACTTTCTTTCCCCAGCCTCTGGTAACCTCTAATCTGCTTTTTTTCTCTTTGGATTTACCTATTCTGGATATTTTGTATAAATGGAACCACACAATATGTGACCTTTTGTATCTTATTTAAGTCAGCATATTTTCAAGGTTCATGTGCATTGTAGCACACATATCAGCTCTTTGTCCCCTTTTGTGCCTGAATAATATTCCTTTGTATAAATGTTCCAAATTTTGTTTATCCATTCATCTGTTGATGGATACTTGGGTTGTCTCTACCTTTTGGCTGTTGTGAATGATGCTACTATGAATATTGGTTACAAGTATCTGTTTGAATTTCTCTTTTCAATTATTTTAGCTATGTATCTGGCAGTGAAATTGCTGGGTCTTATGGTAATTTATGTTTAATTTTTTGAGGAAC
>NW_011888836.1:4882990-4894805 GCF_000151845.1 Pteropus vampyrus
GCATTTCACTTTATTGTGATAAAATATATAAAAAATGCCATTTAACCATTTTAAGTGCACAATTCAGTGTCATTAAGTACAAACACAGTGTTGAGCAACCATCACCACTATCTATTTCCAAAACTTTTCCATCGCCCCAAGCAGAAACTTGGCAACCATTTAGCAATAACTTTCTTTCCCCAGCCTCTGGTAACCTCTAATCTGCTTTTTTTCTCTTTGGATTTACCTATTCTGGATATTTTGTATAAATGGAACCACACAATATGTGACCTTTTGTATCTTATTTAAGTCAGCATATTTTCAAGGTTCATGTGCATTGTAGCACACATATCAGCTCTTTGTCCCCTTTTGTGCCTGAATAATATTCCTTTGTATAAATGTTCCAAATTTTGTTTATCCATTCATCTGTTGATGGATACTTGGGTTGTCTCTACCTTTTGGCTGTTGTGAATGATGCTACTATGAATATTGGTTACAAGTATCTGTTTGAATTTCTCTTTTCAATTATTTTAGCTATGTATCTGGCAGTGAAATTGCTGGGTCTTATGGTAATTTATGTTTAATTTTTTGAGGAACAGCCAAACGAACCGCCAAACTATTTTCCACAATTACTGCACCATCTTACATTCCTGTCACCAGTGTGAAAAGGTTCCAATTTCCTAGTCTTTCTATCAATCCTTAGTTCATTCTGGACTTGAATCTTCCTCACAGTATTCTTCTACATTTGCCATTCTTTTATCAGTCTTTGGCCTTTAGTTAATGATTTTTAAAAATCAGAATTCAATAGCGTTTTCTCAAGATCCACTAGGACACGTTGTCTTATAGTATATGGATTTTTATCTCCCACGCTTCCCTTCGATTATGACAAAGAGCTTTGAAATTTGATGCCTGGATCCACATTCCACCCCCTACTTTCTAGCTAAGTGGTCCAGTTTTCTCCTTCATAAACTGGGATGAGGACTGTTTAAATTTCCTATGGCTGCAGTAACAAATTACCATAAAGTTAGTGACTTAAGACCACACGAATTTATTATCTTACAATTCTGGAGGTCAGAACTCTGAAATGGGTCTCACAGCGCTAAAGGCAAGGTGTTAGCAGAGCTGGTTCTCACTGGAGGCTCTAAGGGAGAATCGCTTTCCCGCCTTCTCCAGCTTCTAGGAGCTGCTGCATTCCTTGGCTCATGGCCCCTCTTTCATTCTCTCTAAGCCAGCAAGGGACAGTTGTCTTTCTCACACTGCATCACCCTGCCACTCACTCTCTGGCCTCCCTCCTCCACTTTTAAGAACACTTGTGTTTACACTGCGCTCACCCAGATAATCCAGGATGATCCTGCTATTTTAAGGGCAACTGATCAATGAGCTCCACTCCATTTATCCCCTTAATTCCCCACTGCCATGTTACCTAACATAGTCACAGGTCCTGGATATGACATAGACATTTTGGGATGGGGCGGGGAGCGGGGGAATGACATGTTATTCTGCCTAACACAACAACAGTAACAGCTACCTCACAAGGTTATTTCAAAGATTATGTATATTTCTAAATTCTTCCTATTGCTCAAGATATAGTCCTGGTGATATTTAAAAGATCTTTCCGCTCGTTTACTCAACAATCACCCACTGAGTTTAGTTAATGAAACAAAGTTTATCAAGAACTTGGAGCATGGCACCCAGTAAGCACTCAATAAATGCACCCGTTATCATCTGATGATATGCATAATTTTACAATCCTTCTGGGCAATATGGTTGCAGGCACAAGTAGCCACTTCTTAGTCTGAACTTTCTGAAATCTGTCTTTCTAAAACTCAGCCAAGCATTGCTTTCTTTTCCAATTATCAAGCCCAACGAGACTTCCCCAGAGCCAAACTGTCTTTGTATTAAGGCAGAAAACTGGAGTGCGGCAGCTTCTGTCGCAGCTTCCCCCACCTGCTAGGAGATGCAACACCTCGCAGGGCCAGGAAAGAACTTATCGCACTGTCTACTGAAGGTGCTCACTCCACTTCACGTGCCAGCTGGGATTTGTCTAATGTCATAGGGAGAACTGGGTGAACATGGAGCAGGCCGAACCCACGAGCTTTACTTCTAAGCAGCTACCTAGATACTACTGATCATAGGTTTTTTGTTTTTTCAATAACACAAGATTTCTCTTTTATCATATTTGCTCCTCAGTTTTTATTATCTTTTCTCTTTTCTATCTTCAATTGTACTTAATATGCACCTTCAGTAGAAGGTATGGCTCTGATGGAGGGTGAGTCTATTTGAAGTGAAAACTATTTATTTGTCTGGAATGAGCAAATTCCATGAGGCTGGATTAGGGCCCTGCAGTAAGGCTTTGCATGTAACAGAAATACAGAAAAGCAAGCGGAGTGTGTTTTCGAGTCACGCTACAGAACTTTGAGCCGGTAGAGCTGAGGACGGAGCCCAGACACAGATGGCAGACCCAGCGATGAAAGCTTCAGCTCCACTGTCAGAATCAGACAGTGCGATGAATCTCAATACAGATGCTCCTCCTTTCATCCCATCGGCCGCACTCTTGTCCTTGCTGAGACGTGAGCCCAAATACTCCTTGATGCTGGTGCCTCCGTCACCGTCAGTGGGCTTCCGGACAGAGGAACCTCAACACCAGGGCCAAATAGCAAGTGGGCCCCAAGTTTGGCCTGCAGTCTGAGAGGCTGGTCTGTGCAGTGAGAGGTTACAAGGAGACTCAGAAGGTGGGCACACTGTCTGAGTGGGCAAAAGTAGGGGCTGGAGTAGAGACCGAGACCCCTGGGCTGGGGAGCCCGCTGCGGGCCTCGGGGCTGTGCAGGCTTCCTTTCCAGTCTCTTGTCCCCGGTGCAAGAAGAGACAAACATACCAGTAACTCAGGCCATTCTGTTTTCAGTCCAGAACTTCAAGATCTTTAATGAACACTTTCAGCCTTCTCTGTAAAGCCTCATTCCTCCCCACTGCAGGCAGAAACCTGGGTCGAGTGGCTCTGATACTCACTGTAGGAGTGCCCCTCTTGTGTAGTGCTGGTGGTGCTGTATGTGTGTTTCTGTACACCTGAGGCGGGGGAATCAGAGACCCCGCCCCAGCCATTGCACCCGTGTCTCCCTTCTAAGAGAATGACCAGGATCCCTGCTACCCATCACTGCTGGACCGGAGATCATCCACATGTCCCTAGCCACCGTCTCTCGGGACAATCTCACGCCTGCTGCCCAGCTGCAGTGGGGGCAATTCTCCTTTCCTTTCTCAAATGGCAGGTCACATCCTCCCATTCATCAGCTCTTGACCACAATTTCCTTCTGTCACCTCAGAAATTGCATTTTCTTCCTGGTGTCCTCCCAGGTTCTTTCTTTCATGTAAGAATAGTCCTTCCTTGCTCATTAACCGGGTGGGGGAAGGAGAGCACCCCCAGCACCTCCAGTCCTTTCATCCTCCTTTGGCACAGGAAAAGCAGTTCTCACCTGGGCAGTTACAACTGGCCATCGCCACAGCCTCCAGCCTGTGGTTCCTGTCCTAAATTCCTGTTCTCAGATCTTCAGATAAGCTAATAGTCTCTCCTGGCTCCCTCTGAAAATTCTCCAGCAAAACTGCCAGCAACTGCCTGCTTTTCGGACCATTCATATTGTTCCTAGGTCAAGGGTGTGCTGAGGAATATGGCTTCGTAAAGCACACACTGGCAATCTCGTCAGTCCAAGTCTTTTGCTAACTACATGCTCTCACTACCAAACCATGCCAGGCAATTATCTGACTGTATCCTCGACAGCATCTACAGGTGGGAGAATACTATTAATGTGGCTGACTCCTTTGGCTTTGTCACTGATTTTAATTAGGAATTAAAGGCTTCCTATGCTTATTTTATGGTTAAAGAGATTACGGATAAAAACACAAATGTAAATAAATGATAAATAATTACACTAAAAATAATATAACTAAGGTTTGGATTTAGTAATTAAGAGCCACAAAAGATAAGAAAAACATGGTGGTTAAATGAACGAGGCATAATAATTATAACAGTGAGAGTAAGGAGAAGAGAGAGAGAAAGTCAGAATATTCCATTTAACAGATGGCAGTTGGGTACATTTTAACTAAAGCTCTGTACTTAAACAATGAATATATACTGACTATGTAAAAATTATTTGACAAGGGAGCTCAATCGTGCTATTCCGAAATCACTGAATAGCCATAAAATTATATTCCCTTTTCAACTAAGGTTTAAAAAGTACATACAAACTTCAAGAAAATCATTCTTTAAAAACTGTAGTCATTAGTGTTATTATTTAGGTTGTACAGTGTGTTTTACACCAAATTACAATAATGCCGGGCCTTAATCATTCCATGAGCCTAATGACTTTTTAGCAATTCTCATTTGGTACAGATTAGTGTACTAGTGGTCTTCTGTACATCAGGAGGTCCAACAAAATGGTCTTTGCGCAAGACCTCTGCTCTGGGATGGTGTCTATAACTTTCCCATTCAGGGAAATCATTATCCAGGTCACAGGTCTGTGGGGCAGAGCTGTTCCTAACAGGTACAGAGGGGTACAGAGCTTCAGGGAACCCCGAGAGGTCTTAGAACTCTGTTCCAGCGCCGCCCTCGGGCTGCCATGAATGGACTTAGCTGGTCGATCACAAACATGCCAGCAATAACGATTCTGATCTATCACTAAGATAGTTTTAATATCAAGGTCACATAAATTTCAACCACAATAATTTTCACTTGACAGCACCTTCTAAAAGAGCAACTGAAGAGCCGGAGAAACCTGTGCTCCAAATGTCAGCAGCCCAGGAATCTGAATCAGCGCTCAGTAAGAATCTGCTGGCAAAGTCATGATTCTAGTCTCCTAAAGACTATCAAAGTTAGCACCAAAACCAAGTTCAGGTACAGATCTGGAGGGATATTTACTGACTAGAGCACATAGCCCTGGTGAAAAAAGGAAATAAAGCAGAAAATGAGGGGGAGGAAAAATTAAAAACCAAAATTCAACTTTTTCTGTTCCAAGTTTTCTATAAAAATATATTTGAGTACTATTAAAAAGTCAGTTTGTGGTTAATCTAAAAATCTCAGCCAGCCTCTGGTCACTGTTAGGGAGCATTATTTCCTATAGACTTCTTTGGATGATTCTGGTGGGAATGGGGTAGAACTGGTCTGTTTGGGAAGGTTACTGGAGATACTGTTCATCTTAACAGCACTGGCTTCACTTGGCGGAAGTCTCATCATTCAAACAGTCCCTTCCTCCCTTCCCCATTGGACCCACCCCTCCTACAACTGGAAGGCTGGCGAGCAGCTTCTGTTAGTGTAGTACCTGCCATTCCTGGTATCGTGTTGCCGCATATTCTTGATAAAATGAATCTTCTTGAAGTTCTTTGGTCTAGGCGAACCTGAGAGAGTTCGACATCTGAAAAATAAAGTCATTTCAAAAACACAGTCAGTTGTTCCCTGGACAGCTGAGGCATCTCCACACAAAGACAGGAAGGAAAGACCAGACGAACGGTTGGAGTCACCCCAAGGATAATGAGGACAATATGGCTGGAAGCGAGGAAGCTTTAAAAAAACCCAACGACAGACAACTTCCTTGATAATACTGATAATAATTTATATGGGTCTCTGAAAAGCCAGCTAATGAAAAAGATTGTCCTCAGTTACAATAACACAACTTACTCGGATTCCAAAGACATTATTCTTTCTTGTCATCTTAAAAAGAATCCTCCTGTATCAACGCAGGTAATGGGAACAGAAAACTGGAAATTTAAAGGACTTAGAGACGAAAAACACTGGAAAATTCAACTTTAAAAGCAACCCTGAATCATTTTTCTTCTGTAGCAGGACTCTGGCCCGAACTACTTGGCCAGCTGCCTCACTTCTCAACTTGACTAATGCCTGGAAGTTGCAGCTTTACTTTGAATGAGAATCAGAGACCCAGCTAGTGACTGATTTTTTTCTTTCTTTCTTTCTTTCTTTTTTTTTTTTTAAGATAAATTTTAAATATTTGTTGAACAAAATGAATTGGATTCAAATTATTTTTTCCTGGAATATATGACATGTTCTTGCACTACAGAACTGACAGAACAGACTACGGGCTGAAAAGATCTTATTTGTTTGTTTGTTTGTTTTCAAAGTTACCTGGCAAATTCTTAAGTTACAAAGCTGCAACAATAACAAAAGAAAAAAAGCAAAAAATCCAACAAACGAGTCTGCAGTTTGGTCTTTGTTACCAAATTGTTTACTTAAAACCCTTCTGACTATGGACCTCAAGGGCCAATCCTGCCATCGGAAGGGGGTACCCAAGAACTCATGCTTCAGAGAGTAAGTTCCAGAGGGCAGTGTCCTACTTCCCAAAGCCACATTGAGGTCTGGGCTGGGGCCACTTCTTCTTTCCGCCCCCAAGTTTAGTGAGTTCTAAACTTTGGGGCTTCAGGTACAAGAATAACCCAACCAGGAGGCACAGCTGAGGGCAGGTTGGGCCACAGCACTGGAGAAGGGCAAGGTCACAGACCTGCAGAGCCACTCCCATCTTTACAATCCCCACGGGCCCAGCTCAAGTGAAACAGGTGACATCCCTGGTCCGGACCGCAGCATGTACATCCCCCCAAACTTTCTTCTTACCCTCCCTCCAGGAAGGGCCAGTCTTGCATAATTCTTATGAAAAGAATTATGCTTTTCATAAGAAATAGCCCCTTAAAATATAATTTAACTTAAAAACAATCATGTTGAAATGAATGAATGCTGACTGAAGCAAAGACATCAGATATTTGGTGACTTTCATTAGAAAAAAGGGGTTCCCCTAGCCTTGTGTCTAGAGGAGGGAGAGCCCCATGCTAGTCACCAGAGCAGGGCCCACAGCCCATGCGGCCCTGCAAGATGCTTCAGCAGAAACCACAGTCCTCCCAGCCTCCACCCCCAACAGACCCTGACTATCACTTGTAATATTCCTTCCCTGGCATTGCTGTGAGGATTAAATGTGATGATGTATACAAGCCTTATAAACTGTCAAGTGACACGTTCAAATATGCACATTCGTGCATACATACTGTACATTCATGTAAATATTCAGATATGCATTTCATGTGCTATGATTATTACTAACATACCATTAAGCTACAAAGGGTACGTATTTTGTTTCTACTTGCCACCTACATTGTTAAAACTGTGGCCCTTAATAACGGTCCTGAATTCTTGGTTTTAAATAGTCTTTTAAAGGCTTGCAGAGCCTTGCCTGAGGACATTTAGTAGGTGCTTCCTGTAGACTTCAGGCAAAGTCTGAACAGGGGACAGTACCCACCAATCCCTCTCCCCACTCCAGGCTTCTAACCCCATACTTAGGCTTCTGGGGGCTAAGGGGATAGAGCCTCACTCTGCTTCCTTGAGGCAGCCCTCTGGAAGCACACCGAAGACTCCAAACTGCCTCACTTCTACCTTTAGAAATAACTGCTTGATTCTGCAAGCTGCCCAACATCCCCATCTGTCTTTCACACACCGAAGGAAGTTCTAGAACCATGTAGTCACTGGAAAAGGGAGAACCTCTGAAAGCGTAAAGGTTTGGTTCCACTGGTTTCTGGACAGGGCCAAGTGTTCAGAAGTGTCCTCGCATCCTTACCTCACTTCCCCCCAAAAAGCAGAGCTTCCTTGGCCAGCCAGTCTGAGGGTAGTGGACCCAGAGCTAGACTGTGAGCTAGACTGTGATGGTACCTTCCTACTCCTACCCCAGTGGCGGGAAGCTGGTACCAATCCCAGCCCAGAGGAGGGATGACCCCCGAGCTGCTCCCTGCCTCCTGTGCCTGCAGAAAGAAGTGCTGTTGCCTTTCAGGTTTGAAAACAAAATTCCCCAGACTTCCGCAGGAAGTCGGCAAGGCACCATAGGTAGCTATCAGTACCAGCAATCCAGACAGACTGGAAAACTGGGGCAGCTGGTGGTGACTGCTACCTTTGCTGTAGATGAACTGAGGATTTTCTGGACACCTAATAGGAATATCCTAGGTCCTTATTTCTAGGATACTGTAACCACCAGGCAAGTGGAAAACTTCTCAGTCTATAAACCCTCTTCTATAAATGCTCAATTCTTAGAGTTCTAGGTGGATACAGAAAATGAGCTTACTAACAAACTGTGATGCAGAGAAGAAAAGCAAGACTTTTAAAAGAAGAAATTAAAGATGCTTTAGGTAGATACCAGTACCCAATTCTAACTGGGTATGCTACCAATCTAGCCTTTCGTTCATGGAGCTGTTTGTTGTCTTGCATTTTTTTTTAAACATTCAACTAAACCACTAGGGAATCTAAGAAATGCTTTAAGAGAATTGTGGCATTAGCAACAATTGCCAAGGAAATTGGAAGACTGAGCACTCAGACTGTGGCAGGTTAAGCAAAGAACAAATTAATTTCAAAGCCACCTGCAAATAAAGTATAAATATCTATTTAAAAACATATGTGTTATGTGATGCAAAATTAAATTAGGAATTAAATTAAAAATTAATTTAATGAAAGATTACCTCTTTCTTGTTAGCATTTAATTACACAAAAGGTTTTTAATAGATGCCTTGAAGCCATTTATTCAATGTGCTGAGTTGAAAAACAAGTTGGGCTAATAGTCTTCAACCCCCACAATTCCCTCAAATACTTCAGTGTTATTAACAGTACATTCATTTCGCAGAATCAGGGAGCTGGAAAGGACCTCAGAGATCAACCAATTTGCCCCGCCCATTTTAAAGGTGGGAAAATTGAGGCCCCAGAGAAGCTAAGTGAATTTCCCAGGCCATGGGAACCAGTAAGTAGAAAAATCAGGCCAAGAACTCTCAAACTAAGGTCCCTTCCTGCTATGCCATGCTAATTTATTTCCTAGGAATAAATAATTTTCTAAGTAAGTTTTTTTATTTAAAAAAAAATCCATTAGGGAAAATGAAAATTTCTTAAACTACCTAAATTCCCTTGATTTCCGACTTATTTTTAAATTTTATATTTACACAAGATTATATAAGTATAATATTCTGTAAGAGTCGGATGAAGTTATAGGTAGGGCAGATAAGCCATTTTTACTCAGCTCATCTGTACTATCAGAGGCCTGAGGAGCAGAGCGCCAGGCTGGGTAGATTCTGAGAGGAGGGTATGGGATGACAGGACACACAACCAGGATCATAGTGCCCAGCTCCTCCCAAGCCCCCCAACTAATAACCTAGAATCCCTGAGGAGCGGGTAACATTTCTTTTTTAACTGGTTTCATTGGCTCACAGCTACCACATTGCTCTAACAACTGTGGCTTCTCGCAACCTTTCGAAACACCAGGGGCTTTTCAGCTCTATTCATTGATTTTCCCATTTGTGGGAAATGCCAAATGCCAAAGCCACTTGGTGCCACCTGAGAATGTTTCTCCTCCACTGTTGCTGATTACTTTGGACCAGAGCCAGTTCTCTAATTTGACTTTTAAAGCAGCTTTTTGTAGGGCTCCTTCAAGGAAACAGCCCTTCTCCTAACATTTAATATTGATGGGTGGAAAAACACTTGCACCCAAGCCACATTTGTCACACAGCTACACGCCATTCATCTTAGGATGAGCCCAGCGGTTATATACATTTTCAAAAAGACTTCAAAAATGGAAATCAGACTGTCTGGCCCTGGCTTTCTCTTTAGAATGACGCCAGTGAGGAGAGTCAGGGTCTCCTGACACTTTCAGTCTGACCCTAGGCCTGTCTATGCTCCACCTTTCATCCAAGTGGTCTGTGGACAAGACCTAAACTTGGGAGTGAAGGTCCTGGCAGGGAAGGATCTGGCTCCAGAGTGAGATGCCTCCCTCTATACACATCAGCACCCTCCCAGGCTCAAAGGGAGGATCCTGGAGCTACCGAGTCCTGACCAGCAACAGAAGCACAAGCAGGGCAGATGTGGGTTCCCAGAGGAACTGGTGTGAGTTGAGGGGAGCAATAACCTCCCACAGGCCACCTCATCTTCAGCCTGCCACACATATCTGTAAAGCCACGGCGTCCCCATCGTGCCTCAGCGACTACTGCAGGAAGGAGCCTCTCTATGCTGGCCGACCTGACCCATACTGCAGTGAGGACTAAAGGAGATGCAGAGTCTGAGTACTGAGTCCTCCCTTCAAGGAGGGTCTGGCTGGACTGTGCTGCAGATGGAGGCTGGTGAAGAGGTGCAGGATTAGAGGAGAGAAAGCTGCCAGTCAGAGGCACAGCACAGCTCAGCAACTGTTGTCACCCAAAAAAAGATGCCTCACAAGCACTTTTGTAATCCCGTGGGAGAAATGGAATGCTTTCAGCCCCAAAGGAGCACTCGCAGCTATCCTAAACCTAGTTTCCCCAGCAACCAGCTATACAGTGACTTCGTGGGCACCTCCTGGTGAAACTTAGGACTGTGACGCCACTGTTACTGCGCCTGAGAAAGCTGGGACAGTGATGGACTCCTCTTCATCAAGCAGCAGCTTTCAAATTTAAAGAGAAACAGCCCCCAAATTCGCATGTGAATTGGCCTCTCCCAATATATGCCTGGACTGGAACAGTTTTCTAGTTCTAAGGGTCCTCAGGGTAGGGGTTTTTAAACTATGAGTCTGGGATTCAGCGGGTCATTTAAAAATTTTAATGCTGTAGATCCAGAACATAAAAAAAAGAAGCAAACTTTGGCTGCCATGTTGCCGTGCCAGCCCTTTACGTACCTATAAACGCGACACAGAAAACTTACCTCCGTAGAGGGGCGTTCTCTTCAATATCTTCCAGGGTCTCCAAGGACGATCTCTGGGAGATGAGACGGCGCCTGCAGAAAAAGGGAAAAAAAAATCTAGGAGTTAAAACTGCATTGTAAAATGCATTAGGCATTTCTGTAAATCTAAAACTGTTCTAAGAAATAGAGTCCATTAAAAAAAAAATTGGACCAAAGTTGTATTTGAGAGGCTGCCATGCTCCCAGCCTCCATCCCAAAGGCCAGGACCATCTTACCTTGCTTAATTCTGAGCCATTCTCCTTAGTTATAGGGCAGCTTTGTGTTGATTGGGGAAGTTGACTGATCCTTATTATGCTGCAATTTCCCCAAAAGACAAAAAGACATGGCGTCTCTTATATGACTTGGGTACAGTGTGCAGTTTTTCTCAAGCATTAGATAATACTGTTAAGTATTAAAATATTAGTGGTCTGAACCAGGTTAACTGATACATATTAAAATTTAAAACCATATTAAATAAAATGTCAATTGGGGCACAATAAAATCATTAGGATGCAATAAAAAAAAAATTACGGTCTCTGGATGGCCATGACTTCAAAAGTAATTAGAAGCAAGAAAGACACTATTCTTTTGGGAGAGTTTCTCAGAGACAGTAAGAATAAATATCGGGCGTGGTTAGGCAAAACATTCATTCTTTCAGGCTGCCAAAGGATTGTAAACTACCTGCTAAAACTTCCTCAATCTAGTTTCTTTTGCCAGACTGAAATAAGCACAGGTCCTAGTTAACAAAGACTGTCCAGTACTGGGTCAGGCTGGGGTGGTAGTAACTTCACAGTATATCCATTTGACCATCATTTCACTGTAAGTGATTTGGCTCAGGGTGGTGGGCAGAAAAACACCCGATTAAGTCTTAATGTACCTCGAAAAAAATGGGACTAAAATTAGAATGATAATTCTGTTTTGAGAAAATTTAGGTTAAGAACATGTAATTACAACTATGTTCTAAGTTGTTCTTAAGAAAAAAATGAAATGGATTTTGATTTTTTTTGTGTGTGTACTTTTTCTGACCAACTACCCCGACACCTTTTGCTTCATGTTTTAATTTTAATAAGACAATCAGAAAGATCATTTTTGCAAATTCAAGGGCTTCATTAATTTTCTAAGAGCCTTTCCACTAAC
>NW_011888836.1:4897135-4904887 GCF_000151845.1 Pteropus vampyrus
TAGATCCTTCCAAGGTAAGTGACAACTTCTCCCCTTGCTTTCTATCCTTAGAAAGCCCATAATGGAAGAGAAGGCTAAGGGCAGGTGGCCAACCTTTACTGGCATTTTTCATTCCACGATATGCTTCGTAAACTAAGTCTATTACTACACAAACTCTTTATCGCTGGGCACAGTTAAACAAGCACAGGTCTGCAAATTTTAATGACTGACAAGAATACCTAGACTTAGACCAAAATAGCGTGCCCCCTCATTAACCAAGCAGACATCAAGTAAGAGACTGACAGACCGCAAAAAAAAAAAAAAAAGCTTTATGTGTCGACATCATCAAATGGAAGAGTCTGTGTCTGGTCCTCAGGCTGAATCCTCAGAACTTGAGGTTCCCCATCTTGTCTGACGATTACAATGTAAGTCCTTCCACACTAGTCACAAACAGTTCTGAAGCCAATGTGGTTCACATTCAAAGCTCCTGTGTTACGTTGGCTTCCCTAAAACCCCTAGACTCATTTTAGAATATTATTATTTGAATGTTCAGCTATGCCTGAGCCAGGAAGTGGTAAATACATGATAAGATCATATATCTGGATATATATTCTTTGACCAAATTAATCCACTTATCATTAGGAGTTCATCTGCCAGCACAAGTCACTGGGTACTCCTGGGACCCAGGGCTCAACAGAGTGGTAGTTATCATAAATCCACTTATGCTGAAAGCTTAAGAAAAGGTCACTGGGAAAAGGAGAAAAAAAATCACACAGAGAAACATGTGACTGAGGTGACACAACACTAGATGAGGCAGGACCTAGGGCTAGTATTTCTTGGGTGTCTTTTAGGTACAAAAATGTCACTGACTCCATCTTCAAAGCAGGGGCAGTGACCAACCATGCACACTAACTGATCAAGGGGCCTGGCCATCCTGAAAGCTAGCCAAAGCTCTGTCATTGTCCCAGTTGACAGTATTCCAAGGACCCCAGGGAAGTGAGAGGTAAAGGACAGCTGTGCTTGGAGTACCTTCATCAGTGCTTCTGGAAGAGAGATGTCTCTTTTTAGCCTGGTAAGTAGAATGCCTCAGAGAAGGGAGATGGGCAATGCCAAAGAACCTCACCAGAGCTGGACTCTGGGCTCACTGCTGTCCCTGTTGACCAGCGAGGTCAGGACAGGATCATCCTGGGGTCCAGTGGGGCCAACTGGTCAAGGTCAATCCCCTTATGGGGTAACCTGGGGAAGAAGCCTGGCCAGAAGACCAATGTCAGACAGTGGGCACCACAGGGAACAACAGTAGCCCAAGAGTTGGGACCAGCATGTGACGAGGAAGGTGACCCCCTGGCCTCTGCATCGAATAAGAAAGTTAGATTGGACGAAGGCTCTCCACCCTGGCTGCATGCTGGAACTCCCAGAGAACGTTAAAAATCTTTGGGAGCAAAACGCAAGCTCTGAAAGCAAGAAAGGACACTGGCCATCTGGGCCAACCATCACTAATTCTCACAAAAGGCAATTTCCAATGTGGCTCTAGTTCTTTCCATGCAAGCAGCCCTGTTCCTGGCCATAAGACAGGCAACAGAAGGCATGGTTACTTCTTCACAGGTGTAAAAGAAGCGAGAGCACTATGGATACTTTAATTACACAGGTGATGGGCAAGCTGAGGTCATGACTACCTCAGATCTGTTATCATGACAAAAAACATAAAAATAACTTATTACCATAGTCATAAGACACCCACACACTTGTAATTGCTTTGTTACTCTGTCTTTCTCCCACTGACCAGCTCCTTCCCTTGCAGTCAAAACTGAACCACGCTAGACAGTGAGCTACTCAGGCAGGGACCCTGCCTTCCACACCTGTATAGCTCTAGCAATGCTTAGCAAACTGTAGGTGCTCAATCAAGGCTGGCCAAATAAACTCCCTCATTGGGCAGGTGGGTGTTTGTGGATTTTCCCAGAGAGTGCCTGACCTCCCACTCAATGCTTTTCTACACACAGTTACTAGTGGACCCTCTCTAGTCATTATATGAGTTCTCAGTCTGGTCACCAGAAACTCAGAATCACCCTCAGAAAGCTTCCCAGTGCCTCACTACATGAAGTACGGGAGGCAGAAGATCCTCATTTAGCAGGAAGGGCGGGTGGAGAGAAGGGACAGTCCTCTGCAAGCACAGCTGAGCAATTCACAGATATAAGGTATAATCTGTTTTAAATGGGTTTCTTCTGTTTAGGCTCATTAAATATTTATTTTTCCAAATGGAATTTTATATATCTCACTGTAAAAAAAATTCAAACCAGGAAATGCATAACGTAGAAACTGAAGAAATGACCTGCCAACCCCAAAGCCCAGAGAGTATCCCATATGAGTTTGGTATAAGTCCTTTCAGACTCTTAGTGCCACATCTACTTATAAATGTTTATATACATATACATTTGTTTGTGATTAAACTGTGAAAAGGAAAAGAAAGGTTTGCCTTTTTAAAACCAAAGGCAGTTGGGAAGAATACCGCCACGGGACAAAGCTGGAATCTGGCTTTACTACTGACACTCCTACTGAGCAAGACAGAAGAATGGGATCGCAGACAGACAGCAGCCAAGAGAGAATCCTGGGTCCTCCCCCAGGTTAGGAAGCACTCCCCAGGGTGGGCACCCTGTCCTCTCTACAACTTCTGGCTATAGATGAGCTAACAAGAAAAGCAGTCAGCACAGAGGGGTCATGCTTGATTGCTCACAACACCAGTTAGGAAAGAGAGGGATCAAGGACCACCAGTAGGGTTAGGGCTCCAACCTCACCCTGAGCTTACAGGTCCAGTAGCCTTTACCACCTCGAGCTGCAGGTGTGGGAGTGGTGGCCCGAGGCCCTTCTAGTGGCTGAAGGACTATCAGAGCACAGACTTCTATCCCAGGTAGAGTGGGTGCTGCAGGGCTGCTGGCAAGGAGTCAGGGCTGGACAGTGAGCAGTCCCACTCAGTCTAGAGCCTAAGGGAGCCTTCATCTCTTAGCTCCCTTTTCTGACTTAAGAGTCGCAAAGCTTCCAAGGGGCCCAATCAGGGTCCACCTAAAAAGGCAATTCAAACTCCCCAGTGGGTCACAGGGTCCTAGAAAGCAGAGCTGACCTTTTTAGCAGATAGAAAATCTTGTAAAATGTCATAAGGTACCATCCCTGATTTTTATATCCCAGACATACCCTTTTGTTCTGAAAATAGTATTTCGGCTCATGCAGAAAAGGTGGTCCTAAAATTAGGATATAAATCGGTAACTTGAAGACCATCTCTATGGCAGTCTGCTACTGAAAAGACATCTAAAAAACCTTTTTATATCTAAGAAATATACTTGCATTGATATCTTTGGTGAAAATGCTTGTTTTCATCCACCAGGCGAGATTTCTTAAGGCCAAATGCACCTCTAACATTCCATGGTTATTTCCTTCATTTCCCTAACACTGCTTTAAGTTGCTGTGACCACAGTACTGTGAGCTTGCTCACCAGATTCAGCAACTGTTATGATAACTTTGTTCATGATTTGGCAAATCTTATAGCCAAGATTCCAGATGCTCTTTTAGCAGAAGTCACATCGGATTGTGCTCACTGAAGAAACAAACTGTTTTGCAGCAATACTATGTGTTCGCCGATGAGGAAAGAAGTCAGATGTCACCTCTTAATAGACACTACATAGTCTTAAAGCAAAAATGCCTTTGGGTTCAGCTTTTAGACACATTCATTGGATACATGCTTTCTTCTGCTTTCCATGGGTCTCAAGCTTTGTCCAGCAGCAAAGTTGCTGATGAAACTGAGTGTGACACTTACTTGCTCACCTGGCAACAGCTGCTTGCTAGACTGTGGAGGAAGTCCTAGAGCAGAGCCGTGGGACATGACTGCACTGTCAGAATGGCTGGGCCAGTCACCAGGCTGGGGCGACCAGGAGAGCACCCTGTCCGGACTCAGCAGCCCTTGCATGCCTCTTTGCACACAGCTGGCTTGCTTGTGCAAAGAAAACCCTCCTCTCCCCATGGCAGCTTATGTACCTAAAGCCAGATCCATACCAGGATACTGACAGAAGCAATTCAAACTCCCCAGCGGGTCACAGGGGTCTTCCTCATAAAGGAAGAAAAATGTAATTATCTTTGAGAAAAAGAGGGACACGCAGATCAAGAAACAGAGAAAATGCTAGGAAACTGATTTTGAATTTGGCTGTGTTTCAAAGTCTCCAGCTGATGAATCAGGAAAAAATCAAATTAAAATCAATACACCGAGAGTTGCCAATCAGCTTGTTCAAATAAAATCTGTTTCTACATTTTTATATGCAGGTCAAGAAAGCAACTCTAAATGTTTGCAGAGAATACAAAGGCACTCGGCTTGTCTGTGTTTACTTTCCTTTCAAGGTTCTCATCATCTCATCTCATTGCCAAATTCTGGAAAACCAAGGTGCGAGGTCATCTCAGTGTGTAGGGCTTTATTAGTGAGATTTAAAAACTGGCCAGGAATTCACTCCTCAGATCTTCCTGCCCACTGCCGCCCTGCTTACCTTACAAAACACCCTTTCCATCATGTCATTTCCCAATTTAAAGATCCACAATGATTCTCTCTGGGAACAAGTCCAAACTCCTCTGACAAAGGGACTAGATGGGGAGGTCAGAAGACAGCAGCAGACACAGCACACCTGACCATCTCGAAGGCACCTGCCCAAGCTCGTGGACCGTCTTTGGGATATCAGGAAATAAAGGGGCTGGCCCAGGACCATGGGCTGAGTGACAGTGCTGCATTCTAATTCCCCCGCTCAGCTTCGCCCTGAGGGGAACAGCCTTGCCCTGCAGCTGGAGGGAGCAAGCTGACCAAAGGAACAGAAGAGCTGAAACTGAAAGCAGGTGTACTGGTTAGAAAAAAAAAAAAAATCAGGATCCAGAAAGGTTTGAGGTTTTGTGTGACTGATGAGGTAAACGACATTGTCCTTGCCAGAGAACATGCTGGATACCCATGGTGGGGCGGCAAGTAGGGGCCAAGACGGGACAGGGTGAGGGTGGGAAGGAAATAAAAACAATGAAAAGCCACTCAGAATAAAAGAGTTGGCTTCAGCCTGGAGAAGAGAGTCCTGTTGAACTAATATAATGAGGTCAATAAGTTTGGGGCCAACTTATGTATGTACTGGGTATCGGAATTCAAGAAATCAAATCCAGGTGTTCTCTGCCAAAGAAATTCCCTGAGCCAGGTGGGGAGGGTGGCTGGGAATCAAGAGACTGAACTCAGAGTTCAAGGCTAGGATAGACCAGGTATGGAGAGTGTTGGAGTCACAAGTGAACTCAAAGGAGAGGCCGATTTAACTGGGAGGAGGCAAGGGGAGCACTTCCTGCAGAAGCAATCAGACCAGTGCAGATGGTTCAAGGGGTAACCCAGGATGAACTTCTTACACACAAGCTCAACAAGATGGGGCTAAAGAGAATGGAACACCAGGTTTGTGCAAGGCATAGAGAAATCCTCTGAAACGAAGTCAGGGAAGGAGCCAACAGGAGCCAGGAGATGGCCGGGCCCCCAATCAGAAGGCTAGGGGTCCGTTCTAGGAGGAGCTGGAAAGACCCTAAGAACCAAAAGAACATGCACTGATGGGTGGGGCTGAGCGCTGGCACAATCCTGTGCAATGCGTAAGTGTGCAATGTGTGCTCACTCATGCAGTGTTTCCTTCTGAGACCATAAGAACAAAGAAGGTGCCAGAACACCTGCAGGGCTTATGTGAGAGAATGAGGGTGCAGACGCTGCAGGCTGGAGCTGCTTCATTAGACAGAGGCTGACTGCAATCTGTTCCTTCTGAAGGCCCACCAGTGCCTGAGTTGTGTCTGATGGATCCACGACCTCTACTCTTCCCCAGCCTCTTCAGGAAGCATGTTTCATCCTAGACCCTCTTCTCTGTACTCAGCATGGGGCTGTCTCTGAAACACTCATCCTGACAATGGGCCCAAAGCATTGGTGACCTTGCCTTTCTTTCTCAATCATTAGGACTTACTGGTGCTTTCAAGGAATGCCTTTGAATGTAGAAGCCGGTTAGATACACATTTATGTCCCATTAGAAAGCAAAGTAAGGGCTCTCAGTGCACATGCTCGGGGTTTGCAGAACAAAGACTCGAGAGGGACAAGAGACAGCGAACCCTCCTGGAAGCAAACTCCTTTCCCTGGCCCAGTCCTGAAGGGCTGAGATGTCAATGGGATCTAATTAGAACCAGCAGGGAGTCAGGCGGGCTTGGTTGCTTCCAAGTGGTATTTAATGGGACCTTCAGGATGCTGCCTTCCAGCATAATCCCTCCCCTGAGTTTCTCCCTTGGTTTCCTGGGTGACCTTTCTCTGTTCCCAAGCGCCTTCAGTAGAAATGGATTTTGATAGCTCAGAAACAGCATGTAATAAATTATAGCAAATTTGGGATTGATGGGGTTTCATCAATCTTTACTTTGTAGTTTTTTAAACTTGCCATGGCCCACGCTCAATAGCAGTTTATGGAAACAAAGACTGATGCTTCCTTGTCTATCTAGCTTCAGTCAACGGCATCTTTTTTTCCTACCAAGGGGCCCAAATGACTTCATTCTTTTCTGGAAGCCTTTTAAAAAATGCATTCTTTCTCTTTGCCCACCGATGTTTATTCCTGTTATGGAAAACTGAATGGGGATTGGGCACAGTTGAATTGCTGTCCTTGTTAGGGGTTTATGGGGTAAGGAAGAGCCCAAAGCTGACCAAATCTTAGTTCAAAAGAAAACTCAGGATCTGCTTCACCAGCCCTTCATCTACCCAAACCCCACCACCGTCCTAAGGCATAGCGTGTTGCCACCTGCTCTGCAGAGCCGTCCCTGACATTTTCTGAATTCCTACAACATTTGGTATCTTTACTGTATTTGAAAATATTCATATCTAGATGCTTGTAGAATGATTTTATTCTTATTTTATCCCCTGTATCTCCCACCTGACTGCAAGTACCTTGATAACAGGTAACTATGTCTTTCCTCCTTTGAAATCCCTTCAATGAATAGCATATCGCCTTGTCACAGAGGTGCTCAATAAATCCTTACGTAAAGCATGGACAACTGTTTGCAGCTACAGGTAGCCCACACCAGGCAAATATGGATCTTACCTGCTCCAAGGTATCAAATTAACATTGCTTTGAGGGATGCTTGTGAGACCCTCTCACAAAAGCCAGCATAAGCCCAACCCAACACCAAATTGGGACCTCAGAGATCATCAGATCACTGATGTTCAATTGTTTTTTGAGTAGTAGAATGCTTTTTCTTTTCAAACTAAATCTTATGTCAACTCCCAAAATATAAAACAGGTTAGCATTATAAATTTTATAAATCTGAATGTGTAAAATTTACTTATAACTCAATCATTATTAGAACAGTGAAGCTTTTTTATGTACAAACAATTTCGAAACTTGGAGTTACGGATGCCATTTCCAGTCTTAGGTCAATCTCAGCACCTAATTTATTTCTTTTGGTCTTGGTTGTACAATATGGAGATAATCAATTGAAACAGATAAGTAGGTGTCTATGGTAACCACTTTTAAATATCTCAGAACACAAATTAAATAGATGTGGCAGATGAAGCTTAGTTGCAGAAAATCAATTTACTCTGGCAGCACAAGTTAATTAATGCATAATTAACATATAAATGGTCATCAGTGTGATAGGGTTTGCTATAGAACACTACTGAGTTTGTTTTTACTCCAGTTTTAAAAACACTTTATGAAAAACCATATATATGTATGTAAGTATAAAATATATGCACATATAAATTATATCTCA
>NW_011888836.1:4904937-4911163 GCF_000151845.1 Pteropus vampyrus
TCAGCACCTAATTTATTTCTTTTGGTCTTGGTTGTACAATATGGAGATAATCAATTGAAACAGATAAGTAGGTGTCTATGGTAACCACTTTTAAACATCTCAGGACACAAATTAAATAGATGAGGCAGATGAAGCTTAGTTGCAGAAAATCAACTTACTCTGGCAGCACAAGTTAATTAATGCATAATTAACATATAAATGGTCATCAGTGTGATAGGGTTTGCTATAGAACACTAATGAGTTTGTTTTTACTCCAGTTTTAAAAACACTTTATGAAAAACCATATATATGTATGTAAGTATAAAATATATGCACATATAAATTATATCTCAAAATGTTAAACACAGAATTACCCCATATGTCCTGTAATTCCATTCCTAGATATAATCCAAAAGAAATGAAAGCATACCCACACAAAAATTTGAACATAAAATGAAAGCATACCCGCACAAAAAATGTGAACAGGAATGTTCACAGCAGCATTCTTTACAATAGCCAAGATGTGAAAACAACCCAATGTCCATCAACTGATAAGTGGGTGAATAAAATGCAATATTATTCAGCCATAAAAAGGAATGAAGTACTGACACATGCTATAAAACGGATGAACCTTGAAAGCATTTGTTAAGTGAAAGAAGTCAATCACAAAGACCACATAGTGTATGATTCCAATTATATGAACTGCCCAGAAGAAGCAAATCCATAGAGACAGAAAGTAGATTAGAGGTTGCCCGGGAATGGCTGTGGGGAGTCGGTGGAATGGGCCACGCCGTTACTTTTTTGGGTGATGAAAATGTTCTAAAATTAGATAGTGGCAATGATTGCACAACTCTGTGAATATACTAAAAGCCACTAAAAGATGGTATATGAATTGTATCTCGATCAAGCCGTTAAAATATTTATGTGATATGTAAGGAGACTGAACCAACCATCTGTGGAACTCCTAAAGCTTTTGTTGAGATCTTTAGAACTCTAGATAATACAATTTTGAAAACTGTGAATCTTGTTCCACCTTCTTTGACTAGAGCTATGGAGGAGACTGAGAGCTTGACTGACCTGCCCAGGCCAGCACTAGTTGAGAGAACTAGGATAGGGCCCAGATTACCTCATTGCAGAGCTGGTCCCTTTACTTTCTAATGTGGGTTTAACCTGTCTTTTGAGGGGGCTGTTTCCAGCAGCAGGTACCAGGTGAGAATGGAAGGTGGTAGACACGGGGAACCTCTCAGTAAGGCAAATCCTGCTCATCACATTCGCCAAGGCTTCATTTTCTCCACATCTCCCACAGGGGATGGTCCACATGGCCTCAAGCACTGCATCACCTAACACTTGCCCACGGCCCACCTGTCCATCCCCTTTCTCCCTGTATCTCCAAAAAGGAAACCTTCTATTGTACACATCATCAAAGTGTTGTTTATTTGGAGCTCTGAAACATCAATTTCCTTAACTTCTCATTTCCCTAGCCTCTAGTGTAAGACACACCTGCAAATTACTCCCTTTTTATAAAGGCTGATATACTGTTTTCTAGGAGAGAACCCGGAAGCATCCAAGTAGTGAGAAGAAAGATAATACACCCTCCTCAAGCTTGTCAGCGTCTGGAGAGGTAGTTTAATTTTTTAACAGCTTGTTCAGAGCTCTCTGAAAATATATTATTAGTGTATCTGCCTCATCGAATACGTAATTAGCAAGCACAGTTCAGGCTGTTCAGGAAAGGTTTCTAAAGTGAATTTGCAGCATGAGAACTGTGCCTAAAACCATATGAATATTCACTTAGATGTAATGTGGATTCAACTACTGATTGGATTCTTGGGCAAAAGCCTATCCCAGAAGTCTGAACAGTCCCTTTATGCCAGGGCTTGCTTGTGATACCACATGGTTATCGTGGAAAATAATATATTCTTAACAATTTTGGAGGTGGAGATATACTATTTTCAACTGATGTTTTCAGAAAGCAATGAACTAAAATAAATGCAATCAGCAGCTATTTCATTTTCCTAAGGATGGTCAATGGTGTCATTCTTTAGGGCAGGGTCCTTAAACGATGGTCCTTCAAAATTAGATGCAAAGCATGCATGTGTGTATCTATGTCCATTTCCCCCTCTTTCCTAAAAGTATGTGATCCCAAGATTAGAAATCTATCATCAGGCAAAGGATGGCGCTACCAGGCATAGCGGGGATACCAGGGTGGGGTTCCAGATCCCATTCTGTCTCTATTATGTGACTTGAAGCAAATTGTCATTGTTATCACCACATATACAGAAGTATTCATACATAGTCCTAGGTGTCAGGCATACAAAGAAGAATAAAGAAATGTAAGACTTGGTCCCTCCATAATGACTTAGTACGGAGGCAGTACAAACACAGCTCTAAAAATTTTAAGACTTTGGTTAAACACTCACAGGCCAAAGCTTGGTACTCAGGCAAGCTCTGGGCCATGCCCCATTCAGCAGGGATGCAAGGCTGATTCCCTGTGGGGAAGCAGAGTTTCAATGAGGGTGCACGTGGCAGGTGGGTCCCTGGTGAGGATCCGTGGAACCCTTGGCTCTGCCCTGAGGAGCCAAGCCCAGGTGGCTAGGGTTTCAGTGGGTTGCAGGAATCTTAGAAAAAAAGATGAGGGATGACAGTCAAAGCAACACCAGAGTAGAAGTGAGAGCCCTGTCTGAAAATGAGATAGATTCCTAAAATTGCAAGGAGAAATAATAACATTTTGATCTGTCAAAAGAGAAATAGAGACTAGCAAAACAGAAAGACTGTAAAACTTTACGAAGAAATGGAGGCATGAATAAATATAAGCAGGGCTGATGAGAACAGTGTACGTATCGTGGGAAAGTTCAATGCACGTGAACCTTCTCCTCCACTACCCAGAACAGAGCTCACCAGAATTATAAACCATCATTCATTCATGCAACCATCATTTATTAAACACCCATGACAAGGATGAATAGCTTAGTCCCTGCCTTCGAGAACTATCTGGTGGGGAGGCACATTAAGAGAGAATGATATAAATGGAGAGTGCACTGGTATATATGTATGTATGTATGTATGTATGTGTATATGTATGTGTGTATGTATGTATGTACACACACACACACACATATATGTATATATATATAAATATATATCCTAAGTGTTGTGAGAACAAGAAGGAGGACCCCAGACAGCTAGAGTGGGGCCAAGGAGGAGCAAATCAGAGAAGGCTTCCTGGGTGTCAGCACTGGGACAGACGTGAGAGATCACTAGTCCAGGTGAGAACACACATGACCCAGGTCACATGTTAGCAAAGCCCATGAGCTCCACAATAACGTACAACGCTACCCACTTATCTCTAAAAGGAAGAGCAAACTCTCACCTTCTCTGCAACTAACACATATGGGAAAAGGCTCCTCAAACTGCTCCTTGCTCCCTGCTCAGTCTGAGAGATTTCTGTTCCTAGATTTTGATGTGTGTCTTTTGAAAGTGAAGCTTGTCATGCATTAGGATATGCGAGGCTCACTCTGACACTGGACTGTGCCCATTAAAATAGCTCTATAATTCAATGCCTCATAATCATCAACGGCCCATTTTCCCAGGTCCAGAGAAACCCAGCAGTTTAGCTTCTGCTTTTAAACTAATAAAAAGCATAAGGGGGCATATACAGACCCAAGGCCTGTATATCTACATGCTGCCAAGAAGCCTTGGCTATGTGATCTTGGAACCCAGAAACACAGAGCATAAAGCTTGGAAGCTCCCCTGCCATCCAACCCTCTGGAGGCCAGAGTGGAGATGCGGAATAAAGGAGACCTTCATCCTATGCATGCTTGACATTCCTTCAAACAGCACTAAGGCTCTCAGGAAGGACCAGGCCAGATCAAGAAGCCAGCAGGCCCTAGTTACATGCTCGTTTCATTTTGGGAACATTATACACCAAGCACTCTGCTAAGGGCTTTATAGAATACATCTTTGCATTTAATTCTCACACCCCTGTAAGGTTCTCTATCTGTGACTCCCTTTTCACAGATAGAGAAACTGAGGTTCCAATATGGTATGTGACTTGCCCAAGGCCACAGAGCCAGGAGGTGGTAGATAAGGAACAGGGCAACTTCTATACTAAAGAGTCTGAGGTGTCACTATGACGAGGAAATTCATTCTTGTCAGAGTTTGCCACCCCAAAATAGGCGTTTTGAAAAAGATTATTTTAAGCTGGTTATTTTTAAGGAATGAAAGACTCAGGGAAAACCTTTGACCTTCCCCCGAACTGCCTAAAAGAATCTGGACAGAGGACCTGCTCCGGGAAGAGAGCTTTCATCATAGATACCTATGGTTGAATATGAACTAAGTGTGATAGTCAGGGAGGAACCTAGCAGGGCCCATTGGATCAAAGTCCTCTCTGTGTCCCATTGTTAAAGATGGCCCAGCAAACATTGTTTACCAAACATTTGGTTTTCTGGCTCCACGTGAATTGCCCTTCTGCCCTTTAAAGTTCCAACACCCCCTCCCCCCCAGCCCCTTTCTCCTTAGCTCAAGAAGGCATATGAGCCTTAAGTGCCCGATGCGATTAAGGTCTCATATTATGGAACCCCCATATGTACATACATGGTAAATTTAGTGATTTTCTCCTGTTACTCTGCCTCATGTTATTTTGATAACTAACCAGGACAGAACTTAAATGGAAGAAGAAAAATTATTTTTCCTTCCCCACGCTTGCATCTCATCTCTTACAGAACTAGCAGCTCACCACATGTAGCTCTTATAGAGGAAGGAGAGCTGCTCAGTGATCCCTCCATCCCACAGGGCTGGCTGCCCCAATCAGGCCATGCCGAGCCCAGGCAGGAGCCACCTGCCCTATGGTCGCCTGTGACTCCACACGGGCCGCTGGCTCCAATTAAGGGAAACTAACAGGATTTCAAAAGCATCTCAGGAGAGCCTCTACAGGTTACAGGCCACTTCAAACCCCCTCACGTACTTATCAAAGCAACAGGATATCTGTACCACGGTCCTTTCAAATTCTGATGAGTTCTCCAGAAGTTTGTTTCAAAAGAAGTGAAGCTCTTTCAGTTTCTGCTATGTTTGAAAGAAAGCTGTTTTAGCTTCAAACAACTTCAAAGTTTATTTTCAAATGGAAGTTATTTTGCCAAAGAAATAAGGAAATTTTACCGAACTAGGGAGGAATGATGGGTTTAAAAATAAAATTAACTTTGGAATCTTGGATTGGGCCAGAGGAAGCTTCACTCCTGGAACTCTAAGGAGTGAAGAAATAACTATATTTTCCTGACAGACAAGACAGTTTCTTTGTAAAATATCTGACCTTATAAGTTTAATGTGTTTAATCATTAGATTGGGTCTCAGGTGACTGGAACCTACTGGAGACTGTGTATTATGGGTACCTGTGGGGGAACCAGCCCTCTGGTACAGATGGGCACATGCACTGACCCCACTGCTTTTCTCACAATGAGGGCGAACCTCATCAGAGGGGACCTGGAGAGAGACGCTTCACCTGGTGGAAGGAAGTAGAGTGGCTGGGAGCTCTTATTCTAGGCTCAACAGTCGGCCCTCGCCTGGGGCACAGTTTTGCTCTAAGCCCTGGTTTCGTTTTTTTCTTTGAAAACACTGGGTTTTTTTTTTTTTTTGATTGCGGTAAAATATACATACAACACAAAATTACCATTTTATCCATTTTTAAGTGCATAATATAGTGGCATTAAGTGCATTCACATTGTTGTACACCACCATCCATCTCTAGAAATTCTTCATCATCCCAAACTGAAACTGTACTCTTATTAAACACTAACTCCCTATTATCCTCATCCCCCATCACAACCACCATTCTACTCTGTTTCTATGAGTTTGATGACTTAGGTACCTCATAGAAGTGGAATCATAGAGCATTTGTCTTTTTGTGGCCGGCTTACTTCACTTAGTATAATGTCCTCAAGGTTCATCCCTGTACACGAGTCAGAATTTCTTTCCTCTTTCAGGCTGCATAGTAGTACACACCACATTTTGTTTAGACATTCATCTATCACTGGACACTTGGGTTGCTTCTACCTTCTGGCTATCGTGAATAATACTGTAATAAACAATGGGCGGCGGGGGGGACAAATATCTGTTTGAGAGTCCTGTTTTCTCTTATTTTCTTTTACTCTACAAGGGCAAACTGGCATCAGTTTCATCAGATATCCCAGTGATTGCCCTTGGGTGACCCTGAGGGGCCTAATGTGCGAAAGGAGGCAGTCCCAGGAGCTGTCACCCT